>NC_142028.1:95727698-96060698 GCF_982192425.1 Myodes glareolus | reverse complement strand
TTCAGAGAACGATGTTACAACAAATCTAGCCTTGTCTGATTTGACAGTTCAGGGAAACTCCACATGGATGCTAATGAAAAGATTCCTCCCGCATCAGTTTTCTAGTTGTTTCAGTCAGTATTTGTTAGGCGTAGCATGGGAGAGCTTCGTAGATCTTCAGCATCTGCGCGGTGGCTGCACACTTGGTCCCTGTCTGTTATGTGCTCATAGACTGGAGAAAGTGATGGTCTGTATGTTATTGTCGAAGGAGACTCAGGAAAACAAGAGTCTTCTCTGAGGCTTATGACAATAACTTCAAATTTTATCTAAGATGTGTTTGTTTTCCACTGTGGTTGTCAGTCATAGAGCCATTTTGTTTTGAATTTTATTTTTTCCTTTTTGAATTATGTTTTGCTGTTTAGAGCCATTAAGCGGCATTTCACTTAACTTTGTTGACCTAAAGATGGCCTTTTTGTTGGAGGTGAAACCTTGGCTTTTTCTCAAAGTTACATTTCATTTTTAGCATGTGAAGACAGTTTAAATCAAATGCAGGAGCAGACACTCTCATCTAAATCAATTTCCTCACTAGTATTCCAATTTCCATGAAATTAGAAGTCCTAAGGAAGGAGATGAATTCAAGTAGTCACCTCCATCCTGAGCTTTGATCCCAGCAATTTGTTCTCCTTTAAAGAAAGAAAGAGGCAGTGTTCTTAGTGTTTGCTGTAAAAAGACAATGGAAGAAAATAACATAGTGAGAAGGCTAACACTGCTTTTTAAAATTTGGATTCAAAAATATTTTTGAGATTTTCATACAGGAGCTTGTATTTACACAATTTCTACTGTTTCCCCTTCTCCAACATCTTCCATGCCCACAACTCCTTCTCAAATTCACTACTTCTTTATCTTTTTAGTTACCAGTGTGTTGTTACGCACATGCACACGTGTGTGCGTGCGCACACACACACCCTACTGAATCCCTTTAGTGTTGCTCATACGTACTTGTGTTTAGAATTTATCACTTGAAATTAGGTAACACATCAGGGATCTTGTCCCTATAAATGCCTGCTTATCCATCTCTCAGCAACCATCAATTACCTGCCGCTCTCTACCTAGGAATGAGCCCCGTTGAGACTTCTTCCATCCACTGGGCATGTCTAGCTGTGTTTTTATTATACAGGTCTTATTGAGATGACTGTATTCTTGATATTTCATGGGTGTACTTTCCTGTCATAAATAGAAAACACTATCTTACTGAAGATATCCTGGTCCTCTAGCTCTTAGATACTTTTTCTGCCTTCTCTTAAGCGATATTCCTCGGGTCTTACATATTGGGGTTATATTGTAGATGCATCAGTTGGAGTTGAGCATTGCATGATTTTTTTGGATGAGTTATGTATTTCTGTGATAGTCTTTATCTGCTGCAACTGCCAAATAAAAGTGCCTCTGTCGAGGTGGCTATACACTTATTTGTTGGAATGCACAAATGAAATTATAGGGATTTAAGATTCTTGAGTGTTCCTTATGTCCAGGCACCACTGTTCAATATTTCACACACGTTAATGAGTTATCCGATTAATGCCCTGGTGAACAAAGAGATGTGGGTGTTATTAATTTTTCTGCTTTGTGTTTGAAAATTGACGTAAACAATTGAGCCAGATTCTCAGAGTTACTTGATGGAGGACAGGCCTGCCTGCCCAGAAGAGCTCATGATTGTTATTAGCAAATACATCTCCACTCATTGCAGCCCTTGCATTTTTCATGGGATGCTCTGACTCATTTGGCTTACCAGTTTCCTGACTCATCACCCTGAGTAGGGTCAAATTCAGTGTGTCTTGAGTACTCTTTTCCTGGGTGCTTTTCCTGATCTCCTTTCCAGAATGTTCTACCTGCACCATTGTCTTCCTTTTTTCCATAGCCCTAATGGGATGTACCTTATCAAGAATATTCATTACTTCTGAATCTCATCAAAGTCTAATAAGCATGAATGCAGTCAGTGGTTTCATGTTAGTTAAAAGGGACTTTCCGTCATAAAGATGGCTTTTTATGAGTCTCATCCATCCTTTTGATGAGAAAATGTATTGTAAGTAATAGCTGAACAAAAAGTTCTCTATCACCTGCATTATTTTAAAATATTTAGAAATAAAACTCACTTAAATTATTGATAACTCATAGCTAATATAAAGTAAATAACATGTTTGCAGACAATATTTGCCATGATAGTTATGGGTATATGGAGCTTTATTTTGTCAAAACCTGTACAAAGTGTCCTGTGACCCTATTGGTATGGAGGCTTAGCTCTTTTTTGTTTCCTTGGCAAAACATTCTTCTACTCTTCAAAGAGTTGGTGGTTTTATTATTTTTTTTCAAGCTCTTTAAAATGGTTCAAAAGTCTTGGCAAGCAAACACCTTTTAAAAAAATCAATTTTCCAATAATTTAGAGTGAATCAGACCCATATAGCTACATTTCCCTTCAGGGGGCTATGCTTTCAAAATGATTAAAGTGAGACAGCTGTATAGATCCTGAGGAAATGTGCTTGGACGTGTTCTGTGATTTGTTATGGACCCCAAAGCTTTGATAAAATGAAACAGAACTCAAAGTAGCATCCCTGCTTTGCCACAGGCATGGCAGTGATGTGGAGATACTGAATACCCATGCAAGCTACACTGGCATCTCCTTTTCTACCCAAACTCAGACAGTTAGCTGGGCGCAGGGTGCTTCTGCTGGGCACAGGGTTAAGGCCTGCATTCTTCTTCTTTCTCTACATCTAAGTTTTGGCCAGTGAGATATACGCAGGCAGGTCCCATAGGATTTCTAATGAAGAGGTGTGGTGGCTTCCTTCCCTCATATGATCCTGAGTCAGGTGGCTGAAGACCCCAGGAGACCCCAGGAGAGATGAAATGCTGAGGTTCGTGGAAGTCATCATAGTACACTTAAGTTCTGCACGTGGACTTCTTTTGCAACAATTTATTTCTATTGTTTATTTCTTTTTTAAGGTATAATTTTGTGGGTTTGTAGCTGCTTTTGATCTTAATAATTAATAAAAATTGTGGTTCATAGGTTTGGGGAAAACAAGTAAATGAGCTTAGTGGGTTTAGCTTCTGCTCTTAAATATTTATACCTCAGAAGGATTGGAGCAGCAACAGTGCATGTAACTTACATGGTAGTCTTCTAAGGCACCAGTAGCCCCATTTTACAGATTGTTTAACAGATGCACAGAAGTTACATCAGTTGCCAAGATTTACATATCCAAGTTAAGAGTTGGAGCAAGTCAGTTTAGCGCTCTCTCTCTCTCTCTCCCTCCCTCTCTCTTTATTTTATTTTTTGAGACAGGGTTTCTCTGTGTAGCCCTGGTAGCCCTGACTGTCCTAGAACTTGCTTTGTAGATCAGGCTGGCTTCAAACTAAAAAATCTGCCTACCTCTGCCTCCTGAGTGGATTAAAGGCATGTGCCACCACTACCTAGTCTAGGTCTTTAACTTTATCCAGTTGCCTTAGGAAAGCATCTTGACATTTTAAAGGGAGATGCTCTTAATCGCTAGTTTTTCTTCATGTACATATGCATACTTATCTCTAAGCTTTATCACTAAGTGCACAAGTGACTTCTGCCTCAGTGTTTTTGCCTCAAAGAGACTGTGGTAGTACTTGACATTCTTGTTAGTTACCATTGCCTAGCGCTATGCTAAGCACACAGCTGTGTTCATAGTACCCTTGTCCAGAAGGAGGCCATGCTTGGCCAGACAGGACCTGACACTTATCAAAAGTCAAGACACAGTGAAAGAAAATAGAGAATAATCATGTTACCATGCCCAGGAAAGTAACGGAACTGGGCATTTGGCTAGGAACCAACAAAACTTCTGTAAATGTAGGGACGACCCATGATCAGCTGCACGGTAAGCAGACAAAAATAAGTGTTGTGAGCCAAAAGAGGAGGTGCTTGGGCAAGTCTGAAGGATCATAGAAGACATTGGGTGTTGTTTCAATGTGGTTGAGTTGGTATATGGACAAGCCTTGAAGGTCTGATAAGATTTATGTAGTTGATGTGCAACTTTGGCTCCCCTCCTTGCTCTTTCTCTACCCAAGGATCGGTTCTTGAAACACAGTGCGAGCTTCCATACTCCAGCTCCCACGCAGACATCACTCTGCTAGCCCCTCTCCTAGCCTCTCTTCCTAGCCAAGTTGCTCATCCTTCTGCATGTGAACAAAATGATCCTACATGGTGAGTAGATTCTCCAGTACCATCCGTTTCTCACTCACCTCCAGTCCCATCCACTTAGGGGTTTGATTCCATGATCAGTGCATATTGTGAAAATTCTACAAGCCAGAACTCTTCTTGACAATATCTTTGGGAACCAGATCCATAGTGGAAACTGATAAACAGTCTCCATTAAATTCAGTCCAGCAATCATTTTAACATAGACATAAATGGGGTGTGTGTGTATATGTGTGTGCACATACTTTTTAAATAGCTATCCTGTTTGGAATCTAGGTTCAGTGAAACAAATCTAGGCCTAATGTAGTTTTTTTAGTTTGCATACACAAGAAGGGTCATGAATGGGGCCCATGATATGAACAACACTCTTTGAGGCTGATCACTCTCACAAGGACCTATTATGAATAGGTAGCAAGAGGGAAAAAAAGTAATGTGTTTGAAACTGAAGCTTACAGGAGATTTGCATCTCATTCCAGGACTGAGCTCCCTGAAGGATGTTGAAATCATGTGTGTTCTTCATATTTATTTTGCTCAGCAGCTCCACCCTCATTTCTTTAATGCCAGGTATCACTGGTTTGGGATAGTGCATCTGTGTAAACTACAGCTCTGCTTCACATCCTGCCCTTTATCACATTTGAGTTCTTCATTCATTATTTCCAAGGACGAATTTGGTGCTTCTTTTTAGATTGTTCATCCCAGTAGAGCAAGGGCTATGTCTCATCTTATGAACTACTGAATCCCAACACCCAAACTGTGTTTGACACACAGTCTTTGCAGGCATTTCCATGCAAACACGAATGTGGCTTTCCACTAGCCTGCTACGTTTGGGACATTACCAAACCTCTTTGATTTCTGTGGCTGCCTGCCAAGGCTTGTCTTGCAGCATGGTGGAGATGCAGCCTGCCTACCCTGGTTCTTCCAGATGATACCCAAGCCAAAGCTGATCATTATCCAGTTACCTGATAGCTTAGGACCATCTTGGCTGATTGCCAGCTCATGAAATTTGCATTTCCAGAAGCACTCACCCTCAATGTCCTTTTCTCTGTGGGGGGTTCTATTGCAGCAACAGCAGCAGCAGAAACTTTTAATATATATTTTTTAAAAAGTACAAAAGTAGGGGCCAGTGACGAGTCTTATGGGTTAAAGCCTTTGCTCTGTGTCAGCCTGATGACTTGTAAGTTTGATCCCAGGAACTATGTAAAGGTAGAAGTAGAGAACTTGCTCCATAAATCTGTTCTCTGATTTCTGCATGCATCACATTCTGCATGCATGTGTGCCCCCAATCCTTGACATATAGTACACAGCAATAACAATATATTAACTTTAATTGAAAGTATTTTAAGACAATATATTCTAATCATGCTTTTCCCCTCCCAGACGTTCCTCATTTCCCCATCTACCCAACTCAACACCCTTTCTCGCTCCTTAAAACACAAACAGAAAAGAGAACCAATGAAAGTCAAGAAGCACACACACACACCTCCCACAAAAACCAAAGTGGAAACCAAAATATATGAACAAAAGACCAATAAGACAAATATCTAAATCTAGCAATATGAGACAAAAAGTACAAAAATACCAGTATTTTTTGTTCTAATCAACTGAATACGCTTGAGAATGGGGCCTACTCTCTTGTTAATGTATCCAGTGAGACTCCATTGGAGAAAATGATTTTTTTTCCTTTCACAGTGAATCTGAATTGCAGATAGCTTCTTGGTGAGGGGTGAGAGACAGTATCTACTTTCTCACCTCACCACTGGGACCCTGTCTGGCTTGAATCAGCAGTCCCTGTGTGCACTGCCATAGTCTCTATGAGGTCATGGGTGTATCAGTCCGGTTGAGTCTGGACCATGGTGTTTCCTTGAAGTCATCCATCTCCTCTGGTTTTTACAGTCTTTCTGCCTCTCTTCTCCATAGATCATGAACCTTGAGGGGAAGGAATTGATGAAGGCATCTCATTTAGAACTGAGTGTTCAATAGTCTCTCAGTCTCTACAGATTGTCCAGTTGTGGGTCCCTGTGTTAGTTCCCATCTACTTCAAGAAGAAAATTCTCTGGTGATGGCTGAGTGAGACACTGATCTATGAGTATAATAGAATCTCATTCAGTTATTTTGTTGCTACATTTGTTGATGGTAGTGCTGTGGGTTAATGCTCTGGTATTCTGTAAAGATTTGTCACTTGTATTGGTTTAATAAAATGCTGAATGACCACTAGCCAGATGGGAAGTTTAGGTGGAGCAACCAAACTAGGAAAATTCTGGGAAGGAAAAAGGCTCAGTTTGCAGTCACCAGCCAGAGGAAGCAAGATGAAAATGCTACAGTGAGAAAACGTACCAAGTCACATAGTTAAACATAGATAAGAATTATGGATTAATTTAAGATGTAAGAGCTAACTAGCAATATGCCCAAGTCATAGGCTAAACAGTGTTGTAATTAATATAGTTTCTGTGTGATTATTTTGGTAGGGCAGATGGGGAACGTAAGCACAGTCTCCAGCTACATCGTAGAACAATGTTATTTGTTAATATCTTTAGGGTCATGACATTGAGTCTCAGGTTCTTGGCTACCTGAGCAGTGTCAGGCATGGGTTCTGTTCCATGGAGTGGACATTAAATATGGAGTGGGGGTTTACTGCTGCAACTTTTGCCACTATTGTACCAGAATATCTCATAGACCTTTGTTGTAGGCAACAGAGTTTGTATCTGGGTTGGTGATTACCTTTCTCCTTGGGTAGCATGCAGAGTACCTTCCAGTACCATGAATGCTAGTCAGTAGGGGTTAAGAGTGTAGTTAGGTACCAGCTCTGCTTCTCCATGTTCAATGTGTTGTGTAAGTGTTGTCTTCAGCAACAGGGCCTTACCATCAATTTCTGGAGAGCAAATAGTAGCCTTGGCAATAACCTTTCATGTTTCGGGGTTTCTATTATGACCCCTTTGGCCAACAACTCAGCAAGATGTAACCCATTGCTAGTACTGGAGATTTCCCTTGGCTGTGTAAGATATGTAGCCGAGGCATTATGTTCCCCATTATTTGGTGACTCTAAATCAATAAAGCAAAAAAATAAATAAATTTTCAAAAGTTGAAAAGTAAGATCAGCCAAAGAAAATTCAGAAGATAGATTAAAACAAAGAAAAACTATCACCAGTCTAATGTCCCCACATTTGTTTCCTTTGCATTTTTCCATATCAGTTTACTGAGTCAAAGTCCTCTTTATATGCCATCTCGTAGGCTGACATTTTAAAGTAGCATTGCTGAATTTTTATCTTTGCATCTTTCATTATGGCCTTTATAAGCCTCATTCAATAACATGCAATCTCATCAAATAGTCCTAACATATTTTTGGTGTTGTTTTGTGACAGTGTCTCTATTTGGCCCTGACTGTCTTGGAACTCGCTCTGTAGACCAGGCTGGTCTTGAACTCACAGAGATAACCTGCCTCTGCCTACTAAGTGCTGGGATTAAAGACAATGTGCCAGCATGATTGGCAGCCTTGTGATAATTTTAGGACTGCGAGTTAAACCGTTTATTTAATTATCTCTCTAGTATACAGATGTCATTCTACAAGTGCACATGAAGTCTGATTGCATGGAGGTTCTTTACTTATCCTCCTTGTCTGTAAACACTGATGGCTAGAGATGGAAATCCCAGGTAAAAATACACTTTAAAATAGTTTTCATTTCTGATTATACCTAATATATGTTATAAAATACTTAGAAAATAGAAAACATAAACAAAGGCACTTCATGTAGCATTCTCCCAAGAAATGTCCAAATTTTTTTTCTTTCTGTCTTTTTGATATATGTTCAACTATACAATGTGTTATATAAATATATAATATATATTCATGTTATAAAACTCCTAATTTTTAATTTGTTACATAATGTACTGATTAATTATCAACATTACTTCCACATTCATCCTTTTCCCCGTGTTTTTATTTCTATGTTTTGTTTCTTTTTTAATTGAATTTTGTTTGTAATTATTTCTGTAAAAATTGAGGGTTTTTAAAGTACTTGCCTGTGTACCTTTGTCTATAGTTAATGTTATGTTTTAAAAGATTTATTTTTATTTTAGGTGTGTGAGCGTTTAACGTGTATGAATGCGTGTGCACTGTGAGCTTGTCTGTCACCTGCTAGGCCAGATGAAGGCATCAGATCCCCTGGTACTGAAGTTCAGAATTATTTTGAGCTGCCTTGTGGCTGCTAGAGACTGAATCCAGGTCCTCTGCAAAACAAGTGTTCTTACTGCCAGGCCATCTCTTCAGTTCCTCATGTGGTTTATTAAAATGAATTCCAGGCATGGATTTCCCAAGTCAAAAGGTATAAATGTTTTTACGGATGTTGTAGAAGGTCAGATTTCTCTCCCTCTATCTGCATCTTTTCCAGGCTTATAAGGTTCTAATAGGCACTTCCTATCTCTGGAGTCAAGGACCAGCCGTGCCATTTTTCTGGGGCCTTAATTCTTCTAAGCTCTGCAATGGTAAGGGACGCTGGTGTATTTAGAATGCTGAAGATAAATACAATATTTAAAAGCTCAGATTGTTGGAGAGCTTCCACTTCCCCACTTTCATTTGGACACAACTATTGTACATTCATCTGTCTGAGGCATTATCTGCTACTCGTGGCAGTACATGTCTTAAGACCTCTTCCCTCCCCGTGTCATCCTGCTTTCTGTTTCTTGAGCTTTCAGTTAACTTTTTAACCTGTTTGCTTATTTAGCTTTCTGCTCTGCATCCGATTCCCTCCAGATGGTCAAGTGTTGAGGACAGGGCACTAACAAACTGCTGAGGACTTCTCCGCATAGATGGCACTATGACCTTTGATCCTGTGGCTATTCCCGATCGCCTAGGATTAGGGACATCCACCAGCATCTCTGGCTCTCTTCTCTTCCTTTGAGTCCCAGAGAAAGCTTTCTGTCTTCTAGTGTCCACTTGCAGGGATATAAGTCCGACTGCTATAGCCCAGGGAAGAAACTTGGTGGCTGTATGTTGAGTTTGAAAAGTTGGCTTCATTCTTCTATTCCACTTTAATTTCCCTTCTCTCAATGCTTTCTATCCACTATCAAAAATCCTCTAATTTCTCCCTTTTTAAGTGATTAATCAACAGACTTTTACCGGAAAAAGAAACCAGGTTAAAGAAGTATCCAGCCATTATGGAGCCTACCCTTTTTTGTTTTCCTGATTTCAGGCCCTTTTCACTCTAACTTTTAGCTGTATCATTGCTACAAAAGCCTCAGCTTCTCAGTGTTCTTCATGGCAAACTGAGTTCCATTTTAGTTTCCCTCACAGCCCACACGGGATTCAATTGTTCAGTATTAGTTAATTGGCCATCGCCGTCATTCATGGCTGTGCTGTGCTCCAGCCCTCAAGTGTTCTTGCTACTCTTAGTTGTTCCCAGACTTGATGGCTTGCATTTTGAGAAGAAATATCCCTTAGACTTCATACCCACTAAAATAGCTCCCGTCAAAAAAGTCAAGCAAAATAAAATCCAAAATAATGTGCTGGTGTGGAAGTGAGGACGGTAGCTTTGTGCCATACTCATGGAATCTAAAGTGGTGCTGGTGCCATGGAAACTATGAAGCAGCTCCTCAGAGAACAAACTAGAACTCCACAGGGCTGAACCGAAAGGAGAACATAAATGCAGTGAAGCACTATTCACCCTTCAGATGCAAAGAGTTCTGTAATGTACTCTAACTTGGATGAACCTTTATATGAAGCAACATTATATAAAATAATATATCTCAGACATAACAGAAAAATGCTAGATGAGTCAACCTAAAGGAAGCACCACTGTTGTTTCAGTGTATTTCCCCCAAATCCATGAGTTTCCAGCACGGCCCCCAGTTTCCTATGAGAATGGTGTTTGGAGATGGGACCTTCGGGAAATAATGAGGGTCTAATGAGGTGTTGCATGTCCATGGCTCCTGCACCATTAGGACTTCATAGGGAAGACACTTGTGAATTGGGACTCCGTTGTGAAGACAGTTTCAGCAGTGTGACGTATGAGCAAGAGTGTTCCTCACAGAAGCTGTGGTGGACATCAAGGATGAGCAATCAGATCTGTCTGATATGTGTGAACCACTTTAGCATCATGTGACGAGCGAAGGGAAAGACAGGTGGAGTAGGAGACCTAAGGATGCAAACCCATGTGAGCCACCGTGATGGTCTGCAGAGGAGAAATCATGATCCCACTTTTAACATCCTGTTGACTTTCCCTTTGTAGACCCCAGAAATGCACGATTAACTGCTGTTGCTCACAGGGAAAATTAGGGTCTGGTGAAGAATGGAGAGCAGATGCCATCATTACAATAAGGCAGTATATCAGCGTGTGCACTTCAGAATCAACTGTCTTTAGGGCGAATGCCATCATTACAATAAAGCAGTATATCAGTGTGTGTACTTCAGAATCAACTGTCTTCAGGGCAGATGCCATCATTACAATACAGCAGTATATCAGTGTGCACTTCAGAACCAGCTGTGACTTTAGGGCGAATGCCATCATTACAATAAGGCAGTATATCAGTGTGCACTTTAGAACCAGATGTGACTTTAGGAGAAAGTAAATGTCCATGGTCAGGCAGCTGAGACTGGGGGATTCCTAGCCTTATTTTCTTAGCCTGTCCTTGCATACCTGCATACTAAAGTCTCAGAACGGCACTGTGCATTTGAAACTTATGTGACTTCATTCAGCTTGGCATTGTTCTGTTTCGTTTACACAAAGAGCTGCCTTCCATCAATGCATAAATGTGTTTTTGAACTAGTTTGTAAAATGTTCTGGTATATATTTATGTGGTTAAACATATCTCAAGGTGTGAGGCAGGTGGACAATGGTTAACCTTCCTGGGCATTGTGATCTCCACACTGCCTCCTAGTGGATATGGAAAGGATAGCCATGTAAAGAGGAAAGGAAGGCTTTTCAGCGAGAAAACAGCCTTGAGCCCAGACATGGAGAACCACAAGGCCCATTCATCAAACCTAGGCAGGCGTGTTTTCAACTTTCAAGCAGGAAGAGAAATGGAAATTGTTGAAGTTCAATTTTTCATCTTAGTCTTTTTTAAAAGGACAGGAAGTAGGGTGCGACCCTTCAAGTTGAAAGTTTTCTAGGAGCTGCTGATTTGTACTGTGCGGAGGCCTGGTCCCCTGCCTGGTCTGCTGGAGTGGCTCAGCTGTCTGTCTGCACCTTTCTCCTCTGACACTTACACTCCTAGAAACCCTTTCTGGATGCTCTGCTATCCTGAAAGTTGGCTCCTCTTCATACCCATGGCTTCGCTGACATGCCATGGCTATTTTTGTCATCTTATTGTTCCCTAATATCCCCTACTGACACCCGACTTACCCTGCATTTTCTTCTAGAATCACTTAGATCTGACTTTTGCATAATTAGAGGCCTTCACATTTATCTGTGAAAAGGTATGTTCATGCACAGCAGAACTCAGGGAGCAGGAGCTCCTGGGACTCCACGGGTGGGAGCCGAAGGGTCTGTGTGGGAAGAGAGCATCACAGACTCCTTGGCACCCTCTCCTGTGCACCTTCCTATGACATGCAAGACAATAGACTTCACTAAGCTTAGCTCTGTGTCACCGTCACTAGGTGACTAATGAAAGCGCCTCTTCCTAGTCACAGTGCCAAAGGTTTTCTTTCCATTATTTTCCATTTTCTAAAAAGTATGTCATTAATTGTTTTTAGACGTAAAAGGGAAGAGGCTGGAGAAGTGCTAGCATCAAGTCTCTCAGTTGGTCAGGGACAAGGTTGTCATTTACATGGAGGTTGTAGGTGCACAGCTCACACCCCCATACACAATTCCATCCAATGTTCTAATTGCTGAAGAGGATTTTCTGGGAATTTTTGCTTGTTTTGGCTGATGCATTTAGATTTCGTGGGATCTTTTTAAAGTCCAGATTGTGGAGGCCCCCTTCGTGACTGCTGATAAGAAAGCAGAGGGGAGGCCCGGGGACTCCAGTTCGCCAAAACTCCGAGGGGACTTCAGGCTGGAGGCTGGCGACAGAGGCTCTAGCTCAGGGTTTTGCTTCAGTGGTTAAGCATGAGACCTGAGCAGGTATATTTCTTAAAGTTTTCTCAGGCATGGGAAGCATGGAGCTGTGGAACTTGCTGTTGTAACACTGGCCTAGTGGAACAGATGAAGAATGAGCGGCTAAATTAGTGAGAATCCTGGAGCTCTGGGAAAGTGGGTTCAATGCTCCCCATTCCCTTCCATTGCTGCTCTTCCTGCTTTCTGCCCCTCTTCCTTTCCTACTCCTTTGCTCATGAGGCTTGTTTTGTTGTTGCTAAACAGTTTCCTTAGTGAATAGGGAGACAGACACACTGGAATGGAGCTTGGGTTTCATCATCTGTTATCAGCCTTTGCTACTTACCAAGTTGTAAGCTGTTTCTCCAGATGAAGAGTTGAGCTTCTAATAGCTGCTGCTAAGGTATTAATAACCTGGGCTTCGTTTACCTTCTGCCCCTTCTATGCACCCTATCAGATCTAAAGAGTTCATGCTCATTCTTTTTTTAAAAAAGAAATTATTTGTTTATGTGTATGAGTGTTTTCCCTTTATGTTTGTCTGTGCACTGCATGCATGCCTGGTACCTGAAGCCAGAAAAAGGGTGTCAGACTCCTTCATCTGACTTACAACAGACACCTTGGGACCCCTATTTTCCTCTGAGGAGGAGAGAAAAAGACCACCCAGATTCCCATTGTTTGCCTTAAAAGTGGTTCCCTGAGCAGCTGGTTGTCACACATCAATTAGAACAGAATGCATATGATCCAAACTGTAAAGCTCTATCCTTCTCCTGCACCCTGAACTCTGCCGATCCTTTATCTGATCCTGACTCAGCTCCCAGCCCTTCCTGCTAGGCTCTGTGCTAGGAAGAGCTCTAAATGTGCTGAAGCAGGAGTGAGGGGTGTGTGGCAGGGGAGGAAGGGGACTTACAATAAGGGTTTGTCTCCCACAGTTCTGGAGGACAACAAGGCCCAGGGACTTTTCTGGGTTAGGGCCAGCCCATGTTGAAAGGCCAGAGGATCCAGAGAACCCAGGCTATAGCTCCAGGACAATGTCAGAGTCACAGTAAGAGCAGTGCTGCAAGTCCAGAGGCCTGAAAAATGCTAACCAGTTGGAAGACCACAAGGCAGAAAGTATGTCTTCCTCTGGGAAGTGTAAACCTTCTCAGGGCTTCACTGATCAATTGGGAAAGGTCCATTTATACCTCAAGAGTGAACATAAGACTCACCCCTAAATACCTCACAGAAATACTCAGAATATTGTCTGCTCAAATATCTAGACACTGTAAGGCCAACCATTTCTCAATTATTGCCCATCAGGAGTCTGACAAGTATGAATCATTCTCATTAGCCAGTCCCACGACTCTCCCACTTCATTGTTTAGCTTCGTTTATTCCTTTCTGTGAGGGTCAGCTTTCTACTCTAGGGAAAACACACCCACAATAAACCAAAGGAAGAGATTTAATTTGGCTCACAGTTTCAGAGAGGTCAGTGACAAGGGCTGTGGGTTATGCAGCAACATAAAACACTGTGGTAGAAAGTGTGTGGTGGAACACAGCTGTTTCCTCATGACTGGTAGGATACGCAGAGAGTGGAAAGCACAACTGTTTCCTTTACATCCGTACCTAGGTCACATCACTTCCTACTATTAGGCAACAACTGTGAAAGGTTACCACACCTTCAGACAGCATCAGAGGCTGGTGGCCAAGCGTGTGAGCCTTTGGAGGTCATTGAGGATCTAATCCACAGTCTCCCTGTCAAAGAAAAATCTTTTTGTCTCGCCTCAAGACTTGCAGATCTCATGGTCAGATTATCCCTTTTCCTCTAGTTTATTTCGGAATGAAGTCTGTGCTGAGTCTGGGTTGTTTGGGGTTTGAATTTGGCAGAAAAAAATAGCTATCCACTTCTAAGACATAGTAAAATACTATGACATCTCTAAATCTTAGAGTATGATAGATAACCCCCACACACACACACCGTGTGTGTTTATGTGCATGTTCTTGTGGGTGTGTTAGCACATATATGTGCACATAGGCATGTAAAATGCAGAGGTGAAAACTATCATCTCAGTCTCGGTCTGCTTTAGTTTTGGAGAGTGTCTCTCGCTGACCCGGGAGCCCACTAAGCTCCTGTGCTGTCTGGCACACAAGCCAAGGCTCTTTCTCTCTCTGGTCCCTAGTGCTGAGGTTACAGACGTGTGCACTGCCACTCCTAGGCTTTGGGTTTGTTTGTTTGTTTGTTTGTTTTAATCTGGATGGCGGCGATCAAACTTGGTTGTTCATGACTGCCTAGCAATCACTTTACCAACTGAACCGTCTCCATAGCACCAATGCGACACGTTTTCTAAAGGAAAATTTGATACTCATTGATGAGGAAAGATTTCTCTTGAGCTTAAAACAGACTTCAAGGTTGAATAAATATATTAACTCTTATACATAGACTTGGATAAGGAATATCTTAATATTTTAGAGAACATTAATATTTTGAAATGGAATTTTGTGATACTTTCTCATTTGTATTTCTACGTATCTCTGTGAGAAAAAATTTAAAGGGAAGGGATTTTACCTTTTAACTCTGTGTTTGTATTTTCTGTGATGAAATCTTTCTACCTTTAATGTCATGTTCTCTAGCTTTGCCTTTTAAAAGCCAGTTCTGTTATTTATGCTAAGGCGTAGTGGACTGCTCTTGTGGGTGTCCAACCCGGAGTTGACTTTGAGTCCATTGCCTTTTGTTATTTTGCCTAAAATCTGTTCAGTTTCCCAGAACCTGTCCAGAAAATGAGACTTTAATAATGAATATATTAGATTTTGTTTCACTTATAAAGTTTGAACTTTCCATTTCTTATCACTTGGCCATTTTCCCTGAAATATTATTTGCTACCCGCATCACAGGTAACCCAAAGATGGAGAGTCTAAGTGCTGTGAAATTGCAGCATCACTTTGGAATCTTCTTTGTTACATTCCCCTGGATTCACAGATCTGACTCTGAAATTTTAATTAAATGAAAGCTTAGCCAACTCTCTCTCTCTCTGGACTGGAGGGCAGATGTTCTTTACCTAGAGTAAGGTCTTTGACTTCTCCTCTTCACCTTCTGCAGAAACTTAATGGAACCCAAATCAGTGTTCCTTCTCTAATGCCTCCTGATGGGCGTCAGATATCACAGATCAGGTTCTAGAATTGATTCTCAGTGTGTTAGCCCCTGAATCTGGATCCTTGGGATGGGAGACCAAATGCCTACAGCCCTTGGGCATTTCCCTATCTACTTGAAGTAGAATAGAATTACACTATGGCTCCAAAAGCTTCCATTCCAGGGGTTGGGTGGGGGGAGGATTCTGGTTGGTGGAGAAAAAGTTTAAAAGCCCCATTCATAGTCTGTTTTTTTTCATATAACTGACTTGTTTCTGAGTTCTGTTGAAATCTAAGCTAAGAAGAGAAACTCCTGCCCTGTCTGGAAAACTAAACAGTGGCCAGCTGGGCATTTTTGTCTTTATGTTCAGCTTTCATTTCCAGCTTAGATTTGAAACATGATGGCTGTGACATTCGAGGAAGTTTTGTAACAGCAGCTTCTCCTGGTACCCTTGTGTGCTCTGAGTTCCTTGTCTTAGGCATGCATCTGTCCTGTGGTTAAGGAGTTCACACTGACACAACCCTCTCTCAGATGCTGTTCCTGTGCCGTTGAGTTTTGTCAACTACACTTGGCCGGAGAGAGACACACTGCTGTCCACTTATCATCTGTCCAATAGAGTAGTCAGTTGTCAGGACAATGGCATAGAAAGTAGGTCATTGATAGCCATGTGGATTCTTTAAACAAACTGGACCAGAGAAAATTGCAGCATATGATTGCGGTAAGAAGAAGTTGAAGAAGAAGAAAGTTCTAGCACAGCCTTCGTCTTCCAAACTTGGCATTTCTATGTGAGAATCAGTTGCCACTGGAGTTGCTCATGATTGTATTGACTGTGCTGAGAAAACACATAGTTTGTGTTGAATAGTATGCATGTCAACACACGCACATGCACACACACACACGCGTGCACACACACATACATACACATATACGTGTGTATGCATGCACACATGCGCACACACAGGCACCCACACGTACACATGCACCTCCCTCTCCTGAGCCCTATCTGCATTCTTGATGGAGTACCTGAGGGCTAGGCAGGGACTTTACTCCTCCATAGTCTCAGTGCCAGACACAAGAAGCACCCAAGACACACATAGGGTCAAGTGCCCCTGAGTCTTGATAGTGGCCCTTATAGATGGGTTTGAGGATGTTTATCGACAAAGAACCTGAGTTTAGAGGGCTTGTGGCTCTGAAAGTTGGGTCATGCAACCAAAGCCAGATCAAACTGACTGCTGAAATCACACTCTTCCTAACAGCGCTCTGGCTCCCTGTCAAAAATGCAAGGGGCGGGGCTTTAAAAAGAGCATTTCTCAGATGAAATATATGCTTTTCAAAACAATAGCAGAAAGTCTTTTCGAGGGTAGATAGTTGAAAAAAAAAAAGAAATGATATGTAATTTAGTGTTCATTGAGAATAAGCAATTAATCCTGCCCTCTGGGGGGGGTGAGTTTAGTCTGGCTTATTTGCACATGAAAGCACACGACCAGCTTCCTCTCAATGAAAGTAAGACATCTGGTTGGAAAGTGAAAAATTTGGTCAATTACCTGAATCGTGTTTGGTCTACATGATAGAAAAGCCCCAGATGTCTTGAAATCACCAGATGTTTGGCCTTGTGCAGTTTCCACCAGCCCTGCTGACTGGCCCTCTCCTGGGAGAGTTGCTGCTTGACATCCCATAGGAGCAGCCATTGTTAGGAGCTGGTTATCATCTGTGAACCAGCGGTGTGCAAACAGGAGTCTAGACGGCTCACCCACGCCGGCCCCTGACAGTGTTCCCTGGGCTATGCAGAGTCAGTAAATGGGATTATAAAAGGAAACACAGTTATTTTAAAAGAATATCCTGTATTTTGAGATAAATCATCTTCCTGTCTTTTTTAGTGATCAAACAATCTGTCTAATAGTGAATCAGTGGTTTGTAAAATCAAGCCACTGGGACAAAGTTAAAAAGGGAGAAACCTAGGTCTGTCTGTAGTTTCTTTATGTAACTCTCACAGAACTGTAAACCAACAAATCAAAGTAGTGAAATCCTTTTTCCAAACCAAGTACTGCCTGGAGCAAAAATGGCAGCTAAAACCATTCTTTCCCGAGTCTGCCTTTTCCTAGGTGTGTTGTACGCTCACTGACCAAACTGTTTACGTAGCTCTAGAAAGCCGTAGTCATATGACCAGTCAGTGTTTTCTTGACAAAATAACAATTTTTCCTTTTGAAATCAGCATTTAGACCTTAAAATAGCTCCAAAGATAGCTAGCACTTTCTACATTCATTCTTAAAACATTTCATTTTTCGCTATGCATCTCTGTATCTGCTTTCATCAGTTGCTGGATGAAGGTTCTATAATGACAGTTAATGTAGTCATCAGTCTAATTACAGGGGAAGGCCAGTTTAGGCACCCTCTCCACTGTTGCTTAGAGTCTTCGCTGGGATCATCCTTGTAAATTCCTGGGAATTTCCCTAGTGCCGTGTTTCTTTCTAGTCCTTTGTTTGTTCCCTCAATCAAGATATCCTTTCCCTTGTTTTCCCTCTCTGTCCTTACCCCTTCTTGAATGACCTGCCAAGTACTGGGTGGAGCTTCTGAAGACTAGTTCAAGAGAGGGAAGAGCAATAATATGAGCAAAGGGATAAAGACCATTATGGGAATACCCACAGGAACAGCTGAATTGAGCTCATGAAAGCTCACTGACACTGGACTGATAATGGGGAACCTGCACAGGATCAAACTATGCCCATTGAATGTGGGGGACAATTGTGAGGTTTGGGCAGTCTTGGGGGGTCACTGGCAGTGGAACTCAGATTTATCCCTAGTGTTTGGACTGACCTCTTGGAACACATTCTCTTTGGAGTGATACCTTGCTCAGCATAGGGAGAGGGCCTTGGTCTTCCCTCCAAGTGAAGTGTTAGACTTTGTTGACTCCCCATGGGAAGCTTTACTCTTTCTGAGGAGGGGATGGGGGTGAAGGAAAGGGTGGGGCAGGAGGTGGGAGCAAGTGGGAATAGGCATGGCTATGTAAAATGAGAAAAGATTGTACTAAAAAAAAAAATTCTTAATGAGAAAAAAGTAAGTGTAACCAAGAAAAAATACCATTCTAAAGACATACCAAAGAAATATGACCACAGAAACATGAATTTCACTATGAATATTTTGACACCTTTCATGGTTTCTACAGCTTGTGCATATGACCTCAAAAGTATGCAGTTCATCATGCACCAACGTCATAGACCCTCAAACTGTTCAGACTCAGCCAGAATGAACTTTGTGACCTCCTTGTGGCAGGCGATGTAACATGCCGGGCACAGTGAGCTGTGATAACTGTGATACTGTCTCACACTTGCTGATTTTTTGTTGTGTGTGTACTATCAGCAAATGTGCTTCCTTGGCATGATCTTGCTGAATTACCATGATCACTCTGGGAGAAGAATAGCATTATGTTAGCATTCTTATAAGCATGGAGCTTTGCAAGGGAAAGAAATCCCTTGCCCAAGATCATAAACCTTGAGAATAATAAGGCCACAGACTGCACCCAAACACCTGGGTATTACCTAAGCTGAACTCCACAAGTTATTCTAACCTGCCTGCCTGGGACAATACAGGTTTAAGAGCTGTGCCCTCCAGTCGTTATCCTTGAAATTAGAAGAGTTAGGTGCAAGGAAGGTAGCCTTTGTGTATAAAGAACAGAATGATGTAATTCCAGACACCACGCTGAGGGTTCCAGAGGAAAGAGGGATTAATTAGGATCCACCTAGGGGAGGGTTTTAGGAGGTAGCCTTAGGCTAAGAGAGAACAAAATAGGTCATCAGCAATTATCTAGAGAATTAGGTCACTGTGAGTGTCAGAGCTGATGATTTCGAGCTAAAAAGACTCCAGCTATGCCCTGAATACTTCAGAACTGCCTCCCACACCTCTGGAACCTATTGAATTTTGCCAGCTATTCTAGACACCATGTGACTTATGGTCCTGGCTTAGGTGAGCTTCCTTCCTCATTTTGGGGAGTGACCAGAATGGCATATATAACAGTGGGTATAGCATTTTGAGGAAGCCTTGTGAGTCAGGAACCCTGTGTTTAGTCGAGACTCTGCTTCTATAACTGCTCAATGCCCAGAGAGCCAGTACCCTGTCTGGCTTCCTGGTCTTTAAGGGCCAGTCTAGGAAAGGAGAAGGTAGAGGGTTTCAGCATGTTAGAGTTTTGTGGCCCTTGTGATATTGTTCCTATCCATAGTTTATCAGAGGTGCCTTCCTTTTCTCTCCACTACAGTCCAGACTTAACCCCTTCTCCCAAATCACATGGTAAGGTTGGGAAAATCCTATGCTCTAGAGTCAAACGTTTGAATACTGACCCCAATTCAGTTCCAAATGAAATCCCTCACTCTTTACTCCCTAATTGTTTTGTGCTCTTGTTTCTAGTCTATAAAATAATAAACACGAATATCTATATACAGAGCCGAATTCTATTGCTTTTTAAAAGAATTTACCTGTCACTGGTTTGTTACTAGGATGGAAAGTTATACTGACAGAAATGTTCCAAGAACATTTACCAGAGGCTCATAGACTTGAGTCATTACCTGCTGAAATACAAATCATGCATACTGTTCTTTGGCTCACTAACCTATTGCAGTAACGACTTGCTAATTGGAATCTTTGAACCAGCTTATTCAGCTGAGAGGACTGAGATCTGTATTCTTCAAGACCATGGAATCAGTAGTCTCTTGCTACCAGAGCCTCCTTTGTGCATAGGGAGAGGGGGCAGCATGCCAGCTGCCATTTGCTGGGTATGTGCATTGCCCCTTGATCTTTTCCATCGTCCTAAGTCAGAGATGTTTGAGTGGAGCACTGGTGGGAGTATAGTAGGTTCTTTACCCTGGTAGCATCCTAGATTAAGAGTTAAACTTAATGCTTTTCTCTTTACTTTCTACCAATACTCAGCATATGTGGGCATGTATAACTGTGTAACTTCAATCTTTTTGTCCAAGTTGATTGATCCTTCTCTTCTGATCCCTTTTTTAAATAAAAAGTACTTAAAAATAAGTATATATATTATTAAGTGAACATTACTTTCAATCTATTTTAGATACTTAGAAATGAGGGAAAATAGAAACTAAGAAAAATAAAATAGTCTGTGAACTATTCTCTTTCTACTGGGAGAGATGGGTAGGACCTAACATAGGGAAGCAACATGTAAGAGTTATTCAAAAGTGAATTTAAAATATAGTGTATTCCCTGGCATTTTGCAATAGGGCCATTTTGTAGCATTACACACAACATAGGAGAGGAGGTGGTTAGACCAGTGCTATTGGATAATACTCTTGTATATTGTAAAGATTTGTCACTTGTATTGGTTTAATAAAACACTGATTGGCCAGTAACCAGGCAGGAAACATAACTGTAGTCACCTTCTGGAAAGAGGAAAAGCAGAGACACAGTCATCATCTAGAAGCAGAGGAAGCAAGATGAGAGTACCTTACTAAGGAAAGGAACCAAACCACATTGCTAAACATAGATAAGAATTGTGGGTTAATTTAAGTTGTAAGAGCTATTAATAATAAGCCTGAGCTAATAGACCAAACAGTTTATATTTAAAAAAAATAAAGAATAGGATGCATGGTGGTTTGAATAGGTATGGCTCCCATAGACTCATGTATTTGAATCTTTGGCCTATAGGGAGTGGCACTATAAGAAAGTAGGTGTGGCCTTGTTGGAGGAAGCAGATCACTTTGGAGGCAGACTTTGAAGTCCCATATATGTTGTTCAAGCTATGCCCAGAGCAGGACAGTTCACTTCCTGCTGTCCACAAATCAGAATGTAGAACCCAGCTACCTGTATAGCACCATGTCTGCCTGCATGCTGCCTTGCTTCCCATCGTGATGATAATGGACTAATCCTCTGAAACTGTAAACCACCCTCAATTAAATGTTCCTTTATAAGAGTTGTCATGGTAATTGTGTTTCTTCCCAGCAATAGAGACACTAAGACAAGGTGTGTTTATTTATTAATACCAAGTGTAGACCAGAATACAAAGTCAAAGACCCTAGTATTTACCAAACACTCCAAGCCACAGAGTACTTATAAGATGTATTAACTAACAGATATAATTCAGAAGTGGTATTAGAAAGGACTAGTACTTTCTACAAAGATCTCCTCTACTGTTGATCTAATTTCTTCTCTGGGACAGTGGATGACACACAGTAGATGTCTATTCACCATTTCTTTAATGAGTGACAGAGAATACCATACAGTTTGATGTGAAATTGGTAATGGAAATGAAATTTAATTTCATTTAATTATAATAACATGATTTCTCAGAGGCACATAAGAAACTGTCCTTAAACAAGTGGCAGAAAAATGCTAGATTTGGGTTTCTTAGGCGTTCTCTAGCTGGCTGAACCATTCTGGACAAATGTAGCTCCAATTCAGGAGCTAGAACTACTGGAGTCTTTTTGGGCACCTTTTTAAAAATTGTACCAGATCTAGAAAATCCCCAGAGCTGACCTATCAATGTGATCTGAGTCAGGCTAGACCGTGACATTCTCTGGAGCCATCCAAGCATGCTCCCATGTCTGTGTGAGACGCTGAACTTAACAACTGTCACTGAATACTTTTTTCATATCCCTGACATAGTGTTTGAGAATTGTATGTTCTCAGTTTCGTTCCCCACCTTTAAAAAAGATTGAAAGTGGTAGATTGCTGGAAAGAATTCCAGGACTCTCTACATTGGCAGGGCAAAATGTCCTTTAGCACAGTCTTGGATACAATCTGGTTGACCTGTTAGCTTTGCCCAGCCGAGCTGGTACTAGCATTCCATAGCCAAGCACAAGGAAGCAGGGTCGCATGCCACCCACGCCCAAACCTCTCTGACATTTCCGTGGGCCTGGAGCCAACCACCCCCCCACATGTGTTTCATCTCCCTCTCAGAATACAAAGGAACACTGAACCTTCCAGTTAATTCAACACCCTCCCCCCTTCCTGGAGAGGGTAACAGTTCTGTTGACCATTATAATGCATCTTCTGTCTCCCAGCAATCCACATAGTCATTAATTTCTGCTGCTGACATCAGGAAAGAGGATTATGTGTGTGTCTGAAACTGTTCCCAGAGTGCTCATTAGTCATAGATAATTGAAAAACGGGTAGGGGAAGGTTTGGTGTAATAAGAGCCCCTGCCTGTGAAGAGGAACTGCAGCCACCCGATAATTGTAGACTCCAGTTTGACCACTCAGGCCACATCTGTCCATTCAGATGGGAATTCATGGAGCCCAAGTGTCCTCAGGACCACCTGACATCTCAAGGTGAAGCCTGTCTACACAGCCAGATCAGAGCATAGGTAAATCGCCCTTGGGTTTCTTTCCTGGCTTCAGCTTGCAGAACAGAACAAGGAAAAGATGAAGGGAATCTGACTTCATTTTGTTTTTATTGAAACTTAAGCTAATTTGGCTTTATTTAAGCCAACAAATAAGGTTGAGGTCTGGAAGCCACACAAATAGCTCAGGGGAATACCTCCCGACATAGCCTCATCTGTGCGGTAACAATAGTCAGTGTTTTTCTAGAAAATCTCTGGAAGTATATGTGCTTAAATGTTTGTAGTCTTTAAAGGGGACACAAATGTGCCCATCAGATGAGCACTATTCTACACCCTGGCTTGACCCTTAGTTTGTCTTGCACTTCCTCCTAGACTCATACCTTAATTCTACCTCCTGGATTTTAATGACTATGTAGGATTCTGCTGTTTTTGTTTGTTTTCTTTCTTAAATATCAGACCAGAAGAGAAACACCTTTAAAACTATGATACAAGAAATGTTTGCTTTAAGAAGCACCAAAGAAACCACAGGTTAATAAAAAACACATATTAACCCCCACCCCCACTGGAAACATTTCCTGTGTTTTACCTCCCAGGAATGTAGTTTTATAAACTCCATCCACCACCATTATTGCTTTGTCAGTGAAGTCATATTCTGCATAATATCTTGCAGCCTACATTTTTTCACTTGTTTGGGTGTTTGAAAGATAAAATGTTTCCCTGCTAGCCTTTCTTCACATAGTAGGTTTATCTTTTTAACAACGGAATCTGAGTGTCGAGTGGGTAGTACTCACTAGTTTGCTGTCTGTAGCCTTGTGCTGCCCTCTCATAGGCTTCTCTTAGTCCCCACCCCTCCTCAGTGCCCCCATCGCTAATAAACTGGAAACTCCAACTCCTGGCCCCTCTGGGCTCCCTACAGTGAACCTCCATTTGTTTTGATGGAACCACTTTCTGGAATATTCTAATTCTAGTATGATAACATCTATTTTTCACCTTTGGAGGTCATTCTAACCCTCATCCAGATGCTATCTCTACCTTGAATATTTCATTCGTTCTCTGAGGTCAATGTAAGGAGCCCTCCTCGGTTCTTTAGGTGAAACACGTACGTTCTACCTTTCTCCTTTCTTCTGCACAGTTAATATCTTAGTTTTCGATCATCTTAGTTCCAGACTTTATGTGAATCTTTTGAAGTCCTACAGGCCTCTTTAGCTTCCTTACCAACACCTAGACCTTGGCCCAAGGCAGGTGAGAACTGGTGCAGACCATCTTCTATGCGTTGTTTCTAAAAGGCTTGTGAAACACGTGAGTGAGCGGTTTGATGAAGCATAGGAGAAACCGCAGAGCCTGAGTCAGTGACGTCTTGATTAGCTCTGGGGAGAGCAATGCTGTGGGCTATTAAATTTCATGGTGAACAAAAACATTGGTGGAAGTTATCAGATGGCATCTAACAGTCCTAGACCCTCTGAGATGCTCTGGCTGAGAAAATGATGATGTGGGAGATTTCTTTTCACACAATATTTATTTCCACCTTCCTATCATCTTATGCTGCGTCCTTCTGGTTTGGATAAACAAAGTTCCTTCATGGTTGGGGTCAGACAGACGATGCCTGAAAGATCTGATTCCAATTTAAGAAGGGATATTCATCATGGTGAACACTAACTTTTATTCCTAGATCACCGTCCTGGGCTGAGTTCTTTAGGAACTGAGCTGAGACTGACGTGGAATGAGTTGTAGACTGAGCATGGTTATCTGTGGAAGGGGGAGTGTATCACCTCTGAGTGGTGATACAGTTCGAAATCTCATTGGCCAGCCAAGTAGAGCGTTGTAGGGTGAAGAGCAGCCTTCCCTACTTCTTCACTGAGTCACAGGACAAAGGTCCAAAAGAAAGATCTGCAGCTGAGGATCCCTGGGGGATTTGGGGCTGGCAGCTGGCCACTGTCTGTACCCTCAGTCTCTTTTAGGTAGTCAACTTTTCCATTCTAGATAAGGAAATTCTGGCTGTGGCATCGTCTCTCCCTCTGTAGTCCCTACATTAAAATCACCACCATGAACAGTTACTTCTTGCTCCATAAAATCGTCATGCATTTTCTGTTTCTGTATTCCAATTACTCTCTGCCTTAATGACTTCTCTCTTAGGTTCACTGCTGTTTTCTAGTATCAAGCATATCCTCTCCTAAAATGTTGCTAGATTGAGCATCTAAAAACACGGATCCAGGCGCCACCCTCTTGCGTCACCTCTTCAGTGGGATCTGGTGGTGTCAGCGCTGAGGCCCAAGCCCTGCAGCATTATTGCAAGGCTTGCTTCTCTAACCATTCCTGTCTGTCACCTGCTACTCCTAACCAAACCTGTGCTCTACTCCCTTTACCCAGCTCTGAGCCAATCACCCATGATACTTCCCCTCTTCTCTCCTGGCTTTTGTTCAAGATGATCTGTTGAGAGGTCTCCCTGCCCTGTGTACCCTGACACCAGGTCTGCTGAGAGCCTAGGACTCTGCTCCCAGTGCTCTGAAGCCTCCTTTCATAGGCCAGATTCATTCATTGACTAACTAAGCTGTTTCTAAATCTTCCCAGAGAAAAGAGATCTTCCCTGCTAATTCCAACTCCTTTATACAACTGTTCATGGAAATTTCTCCTTCGCAGTTGTAGATCTTACAGATGAATCTCTATAGTTTCTATTTTTACTTTCTTCTAGAAATTAAGCCTTAAAATAACTCTGTAGGCAAGACTTCTAAATGGTGGTCATTTTAAAATGTACAACAATGCTCATTTTAGAAATAATACTCTTCATCCCTTCATTTATTCAAAGCATAGTTGAGAAAAGTTTGTGCTTTGATGTCATAGACTTGATGTCAGAGGAGAACCTAAAGCCTACCTCCAGCTTTTCAGCTCCTTGGCTGCAGGAGACTTGCTGTTCTAAAAGTTTCAATTGCCTGACATCTACCTGTGAGATGGGGACAAAAATGGATCCTATTGCTGCCCTCTTAGATGTTGTTAGCAAAATGAAGGGAGAAATTGCATGCTATGTTCTTAGCACAGATAGAGATAGAAGAGTTGACTCAGGGAGGAATATCTGTCATATGTTGCAGAACATATGTGGTGACATAACTAAAAGATTGTCCAGAATCCGGAATCCAGCTTTTCCAGAGTTCTTATGTCCTGGAATTCAGCACAGACCACTGCTTAACCTTCTTCTACACCTATGTTTATGCATCTGAACCGTGTTCGCTAGACCAGCACAATTCACTAGACATAGTGTATGAGGAACACAGCGAACTTTAAACTTCTAGTCCTCATGATAAAGCAAGAAAAAAAGTAGATGAATTAATTCTGATGTATTATTTAACTTAGTAGATAAAAAATATCATTTCAACATAAAATTGGTGTAATGGTTCTTTTTACTGTTCTTAAGAATAAATCCAGCTCCCCTTTCCCTCCTGAGGCAACACCTGAGCAACACCTGAGGCAGGTGGGAGAGCTGACCCTGAGGTCAGAAGGCCACAAGAGCTGTCCCTGCCCACCACCAACCACAGCCCTCGGGAGAACAGACCCTGTACCTCACGTAGACATCATAATAGAGCCAATCTCATTGGCAGAGGTGTTGGTGAGCCGGCCCCGAAGTTGTGAGCATGGGAGCTGTCATGTCGTGGCATGGAAGAGACAGAGGAGAGCCTCCCCTACCCCTGCCCATCAATGGCTGAGGCAGGTTAGAGAGCTGGCTCTGAGGTCATAGAAGAAGGATTCATCCAGTCTGGAAAAGTGAATGTAAAAAAATCTCACTATTAATTTTTTATCAGTCTTGGGATCTGGTTCAGTGATAATAAACTTGCCTATTGTAGATAGGATTCTGATATAATTCTGATATATATATATTTTATATATAAATATATATATATGATTCTGATATAATTCTGAGATATATATATATATATATATATATAGTTAGCAGTTTCTCTTTTTTTCTCCTTTTCATTTATTCTTTGTGTCTTTCACATCATGCATCTCCATCCCGTTCATTTCCCTGTCCCATCATATCCACCCTCTGCCCTTGTAACCTCCCCAACCCCAATAAAAAAAAATAAACTTTAAGAGAAAAAAAAGAGAGAGAGAGAAATAATCAGTCTCGTTGTGGGAGTTGTAGTGTGGCACAGTGAGTCATATAATAGACGCTTTTACCCATATATCTTTTCTTGCAAGTGTTCATTGGAGAGAGTCACTGGTCTGGTTTGAGGCTTCTGGTTTCTGCTACACTGTCGATGCTGGGCCCTCATTGGTTATCCTGTGATGCCCTGTGATGTGGGGATCCTGTAGTTCTGGGTCTGCAGAATTGGTCTCTTCGTGGGCTCCAGCAGTTCACAGATGGGGCGGATGTTGGGCTGAACCAACACCTAATTCTTGTTCTAGGCCTGAGCAGTTGCAGGGTTGGTCAGCCCGCCAGCTCTCCCTTGTCCTCACCACCAGGGTGCGCTCTCCTGCATTGCCCTTGGGAGTCCACCCCTTTAAGCAATGAATAAATCTTTGGTGTATGCTCCATGTCCTCACCAAACATAATTCAGATACTAGATTTTCACTGGAAATGCTTTCCTTTCTCAAATGAACGCTGGAAAAGTAAATTTGTATACTCATATTATTCCAAACATACTTTGTTTTTCAGAACACAAATTCAAGGTGTTTTAAACTTTAAATGTAAATGAGTTAAAATCAGTATTAAATGAAGGAGATCTAAAACCCACCACAGTGATATCAGTCTTTTAGGCTAACCTGTTTTCAGAGTTAGTTATAGAGAGAAGTTTATTATTTAAGATAGATGTAAGCATGGACTGGGGAGGTGTTTTATTTCCATTTAGAGGATCTTTAGAGCCATTTACCATCTTCACGTGTGTGTGTGTGTCTGTGTGTGTGTCTGTCTGTCTCTGTGTATGTCTGTATGCCTTCGTGTGTGTATGTGTATTTGTGATTGTGTGTGTGTGTGTGTGTGTACACACACGTGCTGAAAACGTAAGACACCTCTGCCTAACCCTGAAGCTCCCTAAACAATTACAAATGATGCTTTCATGCTCAAGAAGCTCACAACACACATTTAGAATCCCAGAATCCTGGGACTCAATTGAGATTACAGACTACATATGGTCTCAGTCTTACACAGATCTTGCAAGGCAGAAATACTTACAGAATGCTTTTCAGAGTGGAAGGGGTCCAGCCTCTGTTAAATACCTCACAACAGATAGATCATTTCATTGTCCTCTGCCTCACATGGTTTTCTGAGTCCTTATCTCATCTTCCTAACTAGGTCGAAAACAAGAACTGCCTTTTACAGCCCAGCAGTGCCCACACAAAGCTAGAGAATCAATAAATTATTAACTAAAGGCCTCCCTGATGGCAGGACTTCAAGGTCACTTGAAATATCAGGGTCAGTGCATTGCAACATTCTGAAGAATTGTTTCTGTGGAAGCAGTCGCCTTACAGAATCCCCTAAGGTTTCAACGGGCCTGTCTCCTCCAGCTAGAGTACAAAATTGAAGAGATTCTTTCTTAGAACAAAATATTTCTCTTCATTACCCTACAATAGGGAGCAAGGGCCGAAGCCACTTTTCTGTTTCTTTTGGAGCGTGTGTCCGCGTGCCTATCAAAGACATATACCAAGGTCACAAAGTGAGAAAAGGGCTGTTTTCTGGGTGCATGGTTTCTGTCTCTGTGCATTTGAGGAAATGCAGGCAAGGAGGAGGGAGCAAAAAGGCTCTCTTAAGAAAACCCTCTGTTCACGTCCGAGTTTTCCAAACTGATGGGTGTTTGTTTTCTCTCATGTCTACCCAGGAAATCTTGTGCTGCCCCCTGGAACTTGTCTTGGAAGTGGGCTCACGCCAGAGGCAGCCGAAGAGCTGGGTCTTCCCTCGGGGATTGCTGTGGCGGCCTCACTCATTGACGCCCACGCAGGAGGACTAGGTAATCTTCTTTCCCGGCACCCGGTTCTGTGGGTTCTCTGGGTAAAAGAAATATCACCAAGAGCCCAGAATACATCTTTTCTCTTTGCTCAGCAAAGGTCAAGGGCTGATGATTTAAGGTGAAATAATAAAAGGCCTTTATACACCTAAGCATTTGAATAGAATTAGAAAACTTATAATAAAAAATAAAAGTTATAAACTATTAATTCCTTAATACATAGTAATATAACATTTATCTAGATAGTTCTCTAGCGTCATGAAAATTTGGACAACATATGTTTACTTCCGTCTACAGTGTGTGATGGTGGAGTGCTTTCATGTATTCTTTCTTTGCTAATGGTAGCGCAGAATCGTTATAAGGATGATATATTTGTTTAATAAAATATTTGGCTTTTTTCCTAAACCCAATTACTTGATTGAAGACTCGATTTAATTTCCTATATAACTTTCAAGTCTTCAGTTCATGCATTTATTTATTCGTTTTTCAAAAATCCATTGGCTCCTCACCACACACTCTGGCATGGGGCTAAGGGATGGTGGATGTGAAACAAAGCCTGGGACTGGTGTGAAGCACTTGGCCAGCTTGCACAAGGCATGTGATTCAGTCCTCAGCACCTCAAAGCTATGTGAGTGTGATGAAGTAAAATAAAACAAAACCAAGTTCTCCTTCCAAATTTTAATAGAAAAATATACAACAAAGCAGAGAACTCTAGTTAAATGTGGTGGTTCTGACCTCGTCTTCAGCTCAACTGTAGTTTCCTTCTGTTTCCTCTTTTTGACTACTATGATTTTCAGTCTCTCAATTTTACTACTTTCCTGTGTATTCCCCCTATCCTTTCAGTAAACAGCATTTGTTTCAAATGATGGCTTGTAATTTGTAAGGCAAACGTTCCAAGCCATGCCATTGGATTTTCAGAACAGAATAGTATGAAGTAGGACTGAACAGGGCAGAACACAGCAGACGGTGTGTCTTACACAGCACGGGTAGGTAAGTACTGTGTTGTTAGCCTGTCTCCATGTGTGAGTATATGTATGTGTATACCAGGCCATGGCTAAAATGAATCTCTTATAATGGATTAAGGTCACAAAACTTTAGTCAAGTGTGGTGACACACATGTGTGATTTTTGCTGCTTGAGAAGTAAGGCAAGAGTTTAGCCATTCTGGTGGCATAGTAAGACTACAATTCGTAATTGCCGATTCACATTTTGCTGTTCACATGAATAACCCTTTCATGGGGTTCCTAACCATTGGAAAGCACAGATATTTATAATTCCTAACAGTAGCAAAGTTACATTATAAAGTAGCAATGAAAATATTTTTATGACTGGGGTCACCACAATGTGAAGAACTGTATTAAAGGGTCACGGCATTAGGAAGGTTGAGAGCCACTCACTGTCTTCAAGTCAAGAGCTGTCTCTTCAAGGACTCACCATAGATTGTGCTTCCAGATCTCATTCCATCTCTGTCTTGGCACATGTGTTATCTGCCCAGAAATGGCTATGAGAATCTCAATCTACTTTGTGCTGCTGTAACAGCATCCCTGAGGCCACAGATACCAAGAGTATAGATTTATTACAGCTCTGTAGCCTGGACTCTCAGAAGACTCACATCTAGTAGCCTGTCTGTGTTAGAAGGCGGAATGACAAGGGAGCCTGTTTGCACGTGAAAGAGAAAGGAAGTTGCTTTCACTGGGAACCCTCTCCGTTAATACGTAACCCATCCCTACCATGTGGAATACCTCTTACAGCTCCCACTGCTCAACATTGTCACCAAGGGGGAGGCTAACCCTTGGTGACAATGGTTAGGTAACTCTTTCCAATTTGAAGGTCAAAAAAAAAGGTTTCTCCTTTACAGCCTGTTCAGTGGAAAGGTTAGATTGAGAAATTCTGTAAATTGCGCTCCTTTTGTTGTATTTATTTGTTTGAGGAGATGATCCCATTATGTTGTAACTTTATGATTGATCTGATTGTCTTTTCTACCAGACTAGAAATTTCTTGCGAACAAGGCCACCGTATCATTCATCTCATGCTCCTAGTGGTGAACATTGCTTTGTGTTTTATAGGTAGCTGATAAATGTGTTGCGTAAGGTCACATTGAACTTTAGAGTGAAGGTTGATCTGTTTCCTGATGTGTGGGGTTGGGTGACACTCATCACCAGCCTGAGAGCCCCTTCCCGGCTCATCTTTCTCTTCTCAGGCTCTGGCCCAGAGAAAGAATAAACAGGACTGCTCGTGGGAGAGCAGGGTGATATGTGGTGTGGCTGCGACCGCAGGCAAGGCTGTTTCTCGCCAGCATTTCCCAGTGCGAGCAGTGCTTCTGGGTAGAGTGTCAGGCTTTGAAGTAGAAGCCACAGAGCTGGAGGTGTAGACAGACATGGTGTGTTCTTGTCTCATAGCTGTCCTGACAGTGCAGATCGTGGAGCCGCTCAGGGAGACTTTCCTCATTTTTCTTTTGCAGTTCTCCCTGGGGTGACAGTCTCAACCCTTTGCCTCACCCAGGTGGCAAACACTTGGCTGGGGCCACTGTGTGCTCCAGGGAAGAGGGCCTCGTCTTGGGGAACTGCAGGCACTGCGGTTTCCTTGTCAGCTTCCCTGGCCTCCCTAAGAACGTGTCAAAACACACCTTCTCATTTCTGCCCAGGACATTTTGTACTGTCCACGAGGGGTAAACTCCAAGATGACCTCCGTTTGGTGTCTAAATACAGAGCTCACTGACAGAAATTTCACTCCTAGGAGCTTTGGCTTGTGTCTTTTGTGCCCAGGCTCTTTCACATTAATGAGTTCCCACCTATTAAACGTAAATTTGTAAAGTGGAAAGATGGAATAAATTCCTGGATTCTTAAAGAGCAGAACCCAGGTGCCTCTGCTGGCGGGAGAAGGCAGGGGAAGGGATTCTCACTGCTGTGGAGTAGGAAGACTTGCTGATAATTCAGATCAAATTTTGTTCTTCTAACTTCCGACCCTGCCTCTTTTCCTCAGCAGTTTACAGCCAGCTCAGGATTAGGGTATCTGGGAAAGTAAAGAGGCCTGGAAGCAAACATTCTGCTCATTTTCCACCTTGTCTGTATCATGTTGGGATTCAGTGGAAAACAGAGGTCAGAGAGACCTGAAAGACCATCTGACCACAGATGGACTAAAGATGAATATCAAGTGTGCGCGCCCTGTCTGTGCTAGGTCTGGACACTGGAGACTGTCAGCAGTGAACAAAACTGACAAGGACTGTTCCTTCTGGGGAGCTTTGTATTGTTCTCCCTGCTCTGTGTTTATGTAACCTCCTAGTATTGGTTTGAGCCCGCAGATCTAACCCGACTAAATCCTTGTTCTGCCTACAGGCAGGTTACCTCTTCAACTTTTGTTTTCTCTTTTATGGGAAGAGCTACCAATGGCCCTTTGTGGTTTTCCTGTGAAAACTGGTGATATCTACATCACACATGTGCACAGACACAGACATACGCATACACATGCTCACACAGACAGATATACAGATGCAGACACATACACATATTCTCTCTCTCTCTTTCCCTCTCTCTCTCTCTCTCTCTCTCTCTCTCTCTCTCTCTCTCTCTCTCTCTCATATGCAGTATTTCTCTTCTTTTCCCTATGCACAGAGAAGAAAGAAACCAAGTCCCTGACCCCTCTGTCTCTCCAGAAGTTGCCCTGATTGTCCTCCTCATGCCCTTTAAAAGAATATGGGATTCAGTACTCTAAGAAGTTACAAGGATTTAAGTCAGAAACAGCTTTCAGAATGTTCCCCTGGTGCTGAGCGACCCCAAATGTCACGATAAGAGCCTAACTTTGGAGTGGGAGAGGTATGCCAGCCATCCTGTTCTCTCACAACACTGCCCTGACAACCATGGGCATGTCATATGCTGACTTGACACCATCAGCCTTGCACCCCACATTCGGAGAAGTGGTGGGGGTCACCTCTCAGCAGAAGTACCCCATGGACTCTTGTTCCCAAGGAGAGCCTGGGATGGAAAGATAGGGATCAAAGAGCAACACAGCTCAACTCATGGGTTTTCCAGCTCTGGAAACAGGAGGAAGGACTTTGTGGGAATGAAAACTCAAAGATAAAAGAACATTTTGTTCTTAAGGGACTGGTTAGTGAGTTCTCCAGCAGACAGCCAGCAGATAGGAGTAGTTTTGTTTGCACTTTGTGGGGGTGGTTCTGGCCAGGGCTCCTGCTGCTGGTATTTTTCTAGCTTGTAAAAATAGCATTAACTTTGTTCCAGGTCTGTTCTTGGCTCCAGCGCCCCAACTGTCCTGAAAGGAAATAACAACCTCATTTCTCTCCCAGGCCACCTTCTTCTAGTGGCTCTTTTATATCAGACAAACTTCTGACTGCCCATCAAAGCTTGAAGATGCTGCTGTCTTTTTTGGGAAGCCTTCCTTGACTCCCAAGCTAAATGAATCCTTCCTTGTCTGTGTGCTTGCTGTATCTTATGTTTGCTGCTTTGTATGTTAACGTCATCTCATTTGCTCTTGTGTAGGTTCTTGTGGCATACTATCATTTCATCCATAGTGGCTAGTATCACAGTGAGTAACTGAATGAAAGAATGACATTGAGTCCCTAGTGGATGCTTTCAGCTGGGAGGCAGATGCCTTTGAACTGTACCTGGCTCGGTTCTTCAGTAGAAAGCATTAAGTCCAAGCAATTCCTCAACTGATCTGAGATGTCTGGAAATCTCCACAAATTTCTATTTATGCTCCTATTAGCCTGATTTGTTAAAAATCAAACCTTTGCTGCTAGGTTGAACACAACTTTTTAATTACTGACATTGGATTCTCTATCAGATGTTGCATTGTCTTAAATTGCTCATCTGAGTTGCAGTGTTGGAAAATATAAGGATTTCCTCCATTCCTCCCTTTTTTCCTTCCCTCCACTTCCCTCTACCGCCTTTCCTTCTTTCTTTTGACTTTTTGTTTGTTTAATGGCAAAACAATTAGTTTAGCCAGTCTTAGAAAAAAAACTTCTGGTCCTTGCCTTGCTAGAACAACAGTTTCTTCCAGTGAGCAACAAACCATGTCAGTCTCTTTCTTTCCTTTTTCTTTTTTTCCTTTCTTTTTGTTTGTTTTGTTTTGAGACAAGGTTTCTCTAATAGTCCTGGCTGTCCTGGAACCCACTTCGTGGACCAGGCTGACCTCGAACTCCAAGATCTGCCTGCCTCTGCCTCCCAAGTGCTGGAAATAAAGATGTGTGCCACCACCACCTAGCCCATGCCAGTTTATTGTCGTTTTCTCTTCTGGAAGAGAGGGCAGGCAAGCAGCAGAATCCAGTAATGTGATTTGAGGAGTGTTTATTTATAGTTAATATGCACAGATGTGCATACGTGTGGGTATGATGCGTGGCATGTTTGATGACAGACATTGTTCCAAGCAACGATCTCTTCTCTTTCTAAACTTGAGACAGAAGCACATTTCTCCTCTATGTAGATCACACCTAACAGCAACTGTGTAGTTTAATGGGACAGATATGTGAAGCCTTATTTGACTATGGGGGCACCTGCAACTCAGAGGTGAATTATGGACCCAAGAATCTATTCTTCTACCTGTTGTCTCACACTTAGGAAGAAGCTCTTTTGTAGATGGAGCAGCAGGTTGTGTTCCCGCCCGGATCCTGGCTAGCTTACCACCGAAATAATTACACGGAAAATGTGTTCATTTAAACACTGCCTGGCCCATTGTCTCCAGCCTCTTATTGGCTAACTCTCACATATTAATTAACCCATTTCTAATAATGTGTGTAGCAACACGAGGTTGTAGCTTACCGGGAAGATTCTAACCCATGTCCATCTTGGAGAGGAGAGCTATAGCATCTACGTGCCTCTGCTTTCTTCCTCCCAGAATTCTGTTCTGTCTTCCCCGCCTACCTATGTTCTGACCTATCAGGCCAAGTAGTTTTCTTTATTAATTATCCAATGAAAGCAACATATAGATAGAAGACTCTCCTGCATCACTCTTTGCATGGTGCTTTTCTGTTACATTTGTCAAATGGGACAACGGTGGCTCATATGACTGCCTAACTTTGTTAAAACCTACATGGCAAGGTGGAGGTTTGTGAGTAATCCTGACTGGTCAGAGTCCATGACTCACACTTATCGCTGTGGAATGTGGAATGATGGACCTATTAATATATGATTGGTCTATTTTTGAATTTGTCCCCGAGAATATCTAAATAAATAACAAACCTTGAGGAAAGACTTTCAGCAAGTGTATACTGACAAGTAGCTTTCCTGGCTGATAAGGATGGGAGGTGAATGCAAGAAAGCAGCGGAGTTTTGGAAAATTGCAGCCTAGTAAACAGGCAAGTACAGTAATTACCGTTATTTGCGCTAAGCATGGAAGGCTTTGGTAAAACATAAAATAGCCTCAAAATGGAGACAGGAAATGACAGAAGGGTCCCTGGGTAAGAGATGCCTGGAACTGTGCTCACAGCAGGCCGTACCATTATTATTTCTTGGAAAGTAGAATGTGTTTGTTCAGTCACTTTTAAACTTTAACTAAGTATTATCTCTAATAATACATTGATAATATCAGCATCTTTAGTAAGAATCACAGTTCTTAGTACTGCATGGCCATATCCTGCCTGCCTTCCGTGGCCCCGGTGCTCCGCCTGGTGCTCCCCCTACTTTATCTTTACCCTTTTCAACCGTCCTAGTAGATAAAGGTTAGTTCCCGTGTTGTGAGGCACAAAGTGACATTTCCAGAATTTCATTAACTAGTGTCTTAGCTCGCTTTACCCTTGAGATTGAGACTGTAGTTCGTATTATTTTCTTTAGACTGGTGGCTCTCAAGCAGGGGTGACTTTAGACACCTGCATTCCACCTAGCACAGAGTTATCACATCTGAGGAGGGGGAAGCATCACTGGCGTGTGACAAAATGAAGCCAGAGGTGTTGCTAGCTACCCTGCGTGCTCAGGCCAATCCCTGCCACAAAGAAGCCTTGTCTAACCATGGACTGACCTCCCCAGCACGGTGGCTGAGAAGCCTTGCTCTACTCCAAACACCTACAATGATAATAGATCCCATGATCAATTCAGCTTATTTCTGAAGAAGCAAGAACTCAGCCGAAGCAATGGTTTTGCTAATGTGGTACTTCTTAAAAGTACTATTCTGAAACATAAACTCCTCAATAAAAGTAAATGTAAGTGAAGTTGAGGAGTCAGCATGGATCCTTCTCCCCCACCTAGACATTCCTAGTCAGGCATCAGATACAGTCAAATTACAGTGCTACCTCTGCTATAACTTCCCCAAATCCCACTCTCCACCGAGTACTAGTTGCCCTCTTGATGTTTCTCCTGTATATGTGCTACCTATTTCTGCTTACCTTTGCATGCCTGCCATCCAACACGGATCCTACGACATGACAGCTATACAAGGGTTCTGTGAACTCATAAGTAAGGATCACTAAATCCATGAAGAGGGACTTTGAGATATAGATTGCAGGTCTTATTGACTCATGAAGCTGGATTTGTCTTTGTGTTCACGAGATGTCACCTGGAACCCAGAGGAGCAAAAGTATAGAAAGGTACCGCCACTGATGACATGGGTTCAGAACAGTCGTGATGTTCACGCGGCAGGTGAGCAGGTGAGATCAGAGCTGAGCAGGCCGACTCTGGGTCGGAACTGGAAGCAGCAGGAAGCTTTTCCACCGGGCACAGTTAAGGCAGAGAGTCCACAGAGATGGAGGGGATTCCAAGCACTGATAAAGCCATCTGTGGAGACTGGAAGGAGAAAGGCCGTGCCAGGCCCCGAGCAGATAGCAGACGCACAACTTCAGGGGGGAGTTTCTGGGTCTGTCTGATCAGAAGCAGAAAGAAGAATGCGTTAATATGATTTCAGGACTGTGGTTTTAAGCCGAGGTTGGATTTAATGGGAGTCAGTGCTGCTGGAGATCAGCGGCTCTATGAGTATGACACGGTAGAGGGGTACAGGGGAAGTTGGAGGTGGAAAATTTGGGGGTTTCTGTTCTCAGACTCCAGGGCTCTCTTGGAGAGATGCAGAAGAGTGGCCCGAGCCAGGTGACAAGTCTCTTACCTGTGAACAGGAAGCTGAGAGGGATCCAGGCTTCCGGGCTGCAGCCAGTTCCTCCAGCTCACCCCTCTTTAAGTCTGGTGCCACTTAATTCAGTGTGTGAAGCCATGACCCTGCCATGACATCATAGTGTTTGCAGTGTGATACACACATACTCCTCTTTGAATAATGAGTTATCATATGGTTTGGGAACAGAAAGGCTACCCAAAGAGTTTCTGTACTAAATTCTCTAATTTGCAGATGAGAAAACCAAAACGGTACCAGAAAATCACTGTCAAAGCTTGATTGAAAAGTCTGTGTTCTCTCTTTCAGCTTGGCGGGGCAGCCAGGGCTCTGCTCCATTATGTAACCCTATCTCCAATTAGGAAAAACGAATGGGCCCTGGTGTCTTCTTCCATTCCTTACCGTAGCTCCTATGTAATGGCTGCAGCCTGTGTCGCAGCAGGCCATGAAATGGGTAAATTAGTTTTTCGAAGCTAAACATGAATAAGTTTTTTGTTTTGTTGTTGAGATCTACAAAGCTCTAATATGCCTCCCGCAAAGCTGTCAATAATCAAAACACACAGGGAACAGCTTCCTTCGAAGAGCTCAGCCTGCTTAATTTTATTTCATCTACAACTCATTGAAACCGACTCTGTGCCAAGTGTTTGGTCAGGGCCTTTAACACTCACTGCTGTCATCTTGGAACCACTCTAAGCGACCATTGTTTTCTGCATTTAATGCGCAAGGAAATCAAGGTGTATTAACTTCCTCATTGTAATGTTTTTTAATTAATTAATTAATTTTGTATCCCAATTGCATTCGCCCCCCTCCCTCCTCTCTTCCGGTTCCTTCCCCCTTCTCCTCTGTCCCACCCTCAATTCATTTCTCCTCTTTTTCCGTTCAGAAATGGACAGACTTCTATGGGTATCAACAAAGCGTGGCGTACCAAGTTGCATTGAGAGTAAGCACCTCCCCTTGTATTAAGGCTGGGCAAGGCAATCCAGTATGAGGAATAGGTTCCCAAAAGCCAGCCAAAGGATCAGGGACAGGCTGGTTCCCATTGTCTTCCAACAAGAAGACCAAGCTCCAAAACTGTCACACATGTGTAGAGGTCTTAGCTCGGCCACATGCAAGCTCCTTGGTAGTTGCTTCAGACTCTGTGAGTTCCTGGAAGCCATCTTAGTTGATTCTGTGGGGTTTTTTTGTGTGTGTGTGTGTGATGCCCTTGACCCCTCTGGCTCCTACAATCCTTCCTCGCTTTCTTCAGCAGGATTCCCCAGGCTCAGGCTAATGTTTGTCTGTGTGTCTCTGCATCTGTTTCCATTCGTTACTGGATGAAGGCTCTCTGAGGACAATTGGGGTAGTCACCAAGCTGATCACAAGGAGGGCAAGTTCAGGCTACCTATCCACTATTGTTAGGATCATCCTTGTAGATTCATCGAAGTTTCCCTTGCATAGGTTTTCTGCCTGACCCTGAAATGCTCCCATTTCCAGTTACCTGTTTTAGTACTCTCCCCCTCTATCAAGTCCCTAACCTGATCCCTCAAGTTCCCATCACCACCATCCCCCTGTTTACCCAGGAGATCCCTTCTTCCCTTGCCCGATCCATGCATTCCCTCATTGGGCCCTCCTTGTTACCTCTCTCGGTCTGTGGATTCTATCAGACCTTTACTCAATCTAGATGCCTCTTATCTAAAGGATGGATAAAGAACGTGGCACATTTACACAGTGAAATATTACTAAGCTGTTAAAACAGTGGCACCAGGAAATTTGAAGGCGAATGAATGGAACTAGAGAAAATCCTCCTGAGTGAGGTAACCCAGACCCAGAAAGACAAACATGGTATGCACTTACTCATAAGTGGGTATTAGCTGTAAAGTAAAGGCTATTCATCGTAATGTTTTAATACATGGTACTGTCAGGTCCTCTGCCCAGGCTATCCTACTCTGGATCTTGTGCGTTTACTTTCTTGTGGACAGCTTATGAATACATATGTGTCTCGGTATGCCCATGCCTTTACGTACCTTAGCCTATGCTTAGACCAGTCTACACCAGTGCCCCAAACAGGGTAGTACTCCTAGCTACCTTTCTTTGGAACAGGTGCATTTCTTGATCCATTTATAAATGAGAAAGTTGAGGGCTGGAGCAAGGAAGTGAGTTTGATAGAGGCATTATAAGCAGCCCCAGAGCCCAGATTCCATCCATTGAGGTTTGATAGACAAGTATAGAAATAGGGTAGAGGGAACAATAGAATTAATTTTGTTAATATTCATGTTGGTTTTATTTATATAGTATCTTGCTGTCTTCAAACCACCATCCCAGGAACAAGGAAGAGTGATTTCCTTTTAGTAGCTGAGAAAACTGATACTTCAGGAAGCAAATGATCTGGCCAAAGCTAGAGGACAGGAATGCTTCCCTCCAGACAAGCCCCATCTGCGTGCCCTGCCATGTCTTCACATCTGTCTTGCCACAATCTTTGCGTCAAACAGGGAACAAGCTGTGCCCAGCACATCGAGTGGAGTATCTTGACCCGGCGTGAGTGAGCGGCTCTAGCCAGAGCCCATTGTTTGCATCACACCTCTTACCTTGTCCTCAGCCCCAGTACCTTGCTTGCTCTCTGGGAGGAGCCGTGTCCAGACGGATGCAGTTAGCGTTTCTCTTGTGGGTCTATGGCTGGAAAGAGGAGCTGTTGTTTGCCATTGCTGAGCTTAGTGATGAAACTAAAAAGAACATGATTGTCCAACCTGGTTTGACACCCACTCGTTAGGGACTGCCACTCTCTTTGGGGCTGGCCTTAGGACCACACGTGTGCCGCTTGTCATTTCTCATAGTACAGAAACCCAACGCATACTCTCCATGCTGCCCCTGGAGCTCCCCTCTTTACTTTAGTCCATACCAGCAGCTAATGATGGGAAAAAAACACATCTCTAGCAGCTGCCCTCCAGCAGCCTATGTGGACCTGCTGGCCACTTCCTTAGGATCTCTTAGTAGGCCTGCCTCATTTTCTGTTCTCACTTTTCTCTTAACTATGCATTCAGATATGTGAGTAGATACTCTATTGTGAAGACAGCATCTGATTAAAAAGAAAACAGCATCTGATTAAAGAGAAAATAGCGTTTGAAATTCCCCATCCTGCATTAGTACCTTGTAACAAGCTCAGGGAGTTTGTTGTAAGGCAGAGAAACCTCTAGACTTGAGTTCTGTCACCCACCCAACTGCACTCTCCTTTCCACGGTGTTGACCACTTTGTGTGCTCTACTGTGCATCTAATAGAAGAACCTGATTCTGGAACAAGTGAAAACTGGAAGTTTAGAGGTAACACAGCAGAGTAGTAAAACACTGCCAACTACCCGAGTTACATGCAGGTGTTGGCCCCATAGGGAAGCATTTGACATTTTATGCCTTGTTTTTGCCACCTGTGAAATAGGAATAACAGTCGCTACTTTACAGAGATGTTTAATGATTAAATGGACATGCTGTGTAGAAGGCAGAGCTGCATGCAAAGGCTACATGCCACTTCTCTGAGAAGTGATGGAGGTGTGGGAGAGGAGAGGGAGTGAGTTCACTGGCTTGCCTGGAATAAGTTAGAGCATCACCTAGGGTGAAAATTGGGATCTGCACGTCAAGAAGCAAGGGCTTGGAAATAAAAAAAAAGCCTGGTGTATGCAGACTGAAGTTTCTGTCCTGCCTGATCCCTCAGACCTGCAGTCCCAAAGAAACACGCAGAGACTCATATTAATTATAAATTGTTTGGCCTATTAGCTCAGGTTTATTACTAACTAGCTCTTACAACTTAAATCAACCCACAATTCTTATCAATACTTAGCCACGTGACTTGGTACCTTTTCTCAGTGAGACTTTCTCATCTTGCTTCTTCTGTTTCTGGCTGGTAACTGCCTCTCTGTCTTTCTTCTTCCCAGAATTCTTAGTCTTGTTGTACCACCTATACTTCCTGCCTGGCTGCTGGCCAATTGGCATTTTATTAAACCGATATAAGGGACAAATCTTTACTGGGTACAAAAGCATTATCCCACAGCAGGTGTCGATGTGGAGTGTTTCAGCATGGCAAGCTTCCATTGTGCCTGAGAGACAACAGAATGGACCAGTTTAGAAGACAGCCTCAGTGGCTGAGTTTGTGCCATGCAGCCAAGGCCTGGGGTCATATCCCTGCATTGAGCTTAACTGAACTGCTCTGGGCCTCCCATTCTAATACTAGCAAGGAGAGCGAAAGCCATGGTTAAAAAAAAAGAAAAGCAAAGAAAAAGAAAAAAGAAAAGAAAAAAAAGATGCCATCTCATTTTAAGCTTATATCAAACTGCACTTATGTGGAGTAGCAGATCTGCTAGGCTCTGAAATCTCCGCCAATGATTAGTGCCCGGCATGGCAGCACCCCCGCCCGGTCTGCAGGATGATGCCTTGCAAGGATACTGAGTGCTCCTGTCTCTCACCTTCACCTCCCAACAGTCCAGCGTGGGCAGGGCTGATCCTCACCACCCCCATTCCTGCCCTTGTCCCCACCATCCTCTTTGGGGGGAGGAACTCATTCTGTCCCATTTTCCTCACCCATTAGCTCCTCACCTTGTTATCTCTTAGTGTTCTTCAAATCCAAACAGAAAATGTAGAGATCATTCATGGTTGCTCTCGTGTGCGCTGGTGACTAGCATTGCAGAGTCATTAGGATGTCTGGGCTCAAACTTAATGTTGCCATCTTCATTTTGTGGGTGACAGTGACAAATTACCCCCTCCCATGACTTCCCTCTGCTCCTGTGTTACTTGGAAATTACTGTTTACTGGAGACAGAGACTGGAAAATGCCTGGGGGAACAGCCGGAGACATCAGTTATTTAGATACCTCCCAATTAGTCACAGTAAATGAGCAATATGGAGAAGAGAAAGAGAGAGGGTATATTTTTACTTAAATCCAGAACAACTCATAAGAGCTTATCTGATTTCTAACTTTATTTACTTATTATAACATTTTCTACACTTGATTATATGTGTGATCACCTGCTATATTTGAATATAGAATGCCTCCCACAGGTTCAGATTTTGAAACCTTGGTCTCTAGAGGTACTATTGAAGAGGGCCTGGGAACTCGGTGAGATGGGGCCTACCTTGAAATGATCGGTGACTGGGTTTGGTCCTCAGGGGCATATTATTCCTGGCTGCTTCCTGTCTTCCTGGCCCACCACATGAGAACTGAACTGCTTCCCCACCACCACCCATGGCCTCCCTGCAACAATAGACTAAACCCCATAAAATCATGAGACAAAATAAATCTATCTTCTTTCAGGTTGTCTGTGTTAGTAATTTGGAACAGAAGCATAATTAATATAACATCCAAGTCATTTAAAATACAGGGCACTGTTCAGCATAGCTTCTGATCGATGGTAGAATCGGGGCTGTGTTATCTTCATGTATCAACCCCCATATGGACCTGATAGTCTTCGCCTGGGCACTTTAAAAGGCAGTGGAAGGTGGTTCCAGCTGCAGCTGATCACCTTACATCTTGTGTTCATCTTGAAAAGACAACAATTGTACCAGGAAAGGAAGACTGCACTTAACATCTGTGTTTCAGAGGTGGAGCATGCAGGGGTCTTCTGTCTGTCGCACTGATGTGATCTCCCTAGTGGACAGCAACCTAATGGCTTTAGTGTGCCTGACTGCAGTGCCACCAAGTACACAGCTTCAAACAAGCCCATGCTAACCAACTTATCTGTATTTGATTTTTAAAATCTATTCAAATGCCTGAAGACCAGAGGTTCTATGTAAACTCAAATCCTCTCCTCTTTTGTCTTAAGAGGATGTGTTATGCTGTCAATCCATATCATTACTGGTTCCTGCACTGACTTTCGCTTAGGAAGTTGAAAGTGTGTCAGCCTGAGACTGCCCACCGTGAAGGCCTGCAGTGCCATCTCCTAGCCCTGTTGTTAATATGAGTGAAAACTTCCCACACCTTCTATAAACAGGGCTCTCGCAGCTGAAACTTGTAAAGAAAAACCCACACAATTGGATGCTGTGAAATCTATCAAATATCCCCAAATAATATGACTCTTCAAAGGAGGTAATATATACCGTCTGCTATGCTGTGGCGTAATATTATTGCTCAGACTAATGCATATGGCCCAATAATTCTTTCCACTTGTATATATCCCCATCCCTAAGTATAACACATGGACAATAATATTTAAACACCTAAATACACAATGACATTCCTGCTGTCTCCCCCCACTTGCACTGTGAGCCTCTTCTGGGCAATGTTATCTGTTTATACTCTTCTCTTAAACCCAGGAATGACTTCAGCAAGTGAATGAATATATACATGCATGAATCAATTTTCTGAGCAGCATGCTAAATACTGGACCATTTAAGGTACAAATATAATAATCCAAAAAATTTGAGACATGTGGGCTAAGTTCTAAAATACACAAAGTGCTGTAATTCATTGACGAATTACCGTAACAGAAATGTGCTGAGGAGGCCATATGTATGATGTATACTCACTCAGTGCTTGCTCTTGGCCACCATTCCCATGTGACAGCCTCATACAAGCCACCATGGTCCCTCTGGGAGGTGGGAAGGACTGAGTATCATTTGAATTGAACCTAGGCCAAAGGATGTTTTGTCCAGAGAAAGCAGTAGAAGGCAGAGGGTTCTGGACAGAGCAATATGAGAGCCATACAGAAGTGGGGCTGGGAAATACAAGCACTGCCCTTGGACATCTAAAAGGGATTAGAGCTATAGAGATCAGAGTGGCAGAGGCAGATTGGGAGTAGTTGAGCGCCATGCTGACAAGTGTACTTTCCCCTCTCCCAGTCCTGGCAAGTCATCGGGGTGTTATTGAGACACTGTTATGTAATTTGAATTCATATGCGTCTTGGTTTGTTTGTTTTGAAACAGGATCTAACTCCAGATTATCCTGGAACTCATTCTGTAGCTCAGGTTACAATTCTACCTTAGTTATCTCAGTACTGGGATTAGAGTTATTAGTTATCATATCCAGTAAAGGCTTTATATATGGAAAGGCTTCCTATATTTTATATACATATGTGTGTGCATAAAGGGTGTGTTTAAAACTAACTGTGGTAATGGGTCTTGAAAGACGATAGGGAATTTGACATCTACTTAGCACAGGATCCATTGATTGAACAAGAATTATTTAAGACTTTGAATGATTTTTTATTTCTTCTGTGTCCTTCTGTTTGACTATTACTAAACTTAATATATAAAATTATCTTTCTTTTTATGTTAAATGTTTTTTCTACCCCAAACTCCCAGAGTGACTCCCAGTCCTGTTTTCCTTCCCATCTGTTGTCTTTGGTAGAGATACTCAGAGAGTGAATTCCCTTAAAGCTGAGTTCTGATTCTTGAAGCTAAATTAGCAAAAAAAAAAAAAAATGACTTTCAGAAATAAGAAAGTGCTTGCTGCAGACTCTGCACGCTATAGGAATATCCAAGGATCGTTCTTGGGCTTAGCAGTTTAGGTAACACATGGGTTGTCCTTCAGGAAGGCATGTTGTCACTAGGCGCTAGTCCTCTGTAAGCACAGACTGCTGTGCCGGACACCAGAGATGTGAATATACACGAATCCACTTCCTTAACTGCAAGGAAAGGAAAAGTGCTTGCAACGAAGGCGTTGCTATGAGGATTTAAAAAAAAAAAAAGTATGCAGGAGGCCTTGTAGAGTCTCGATTCATCTTGGCCTTTGAAAAAACAATGGTGTTGTATTTGCACCTAAATGTATGTAAAAGAGATCAATAAGATGAGGTAGTTTGGTGGGGAGGAAGGCTAGGAGAGAAGCAGGGGTGGGACAGCCTGCCCTGCTGCTGCCCAGAAGCACAGACCCATTGAGCTATTTCATAACACCTGTGCTGTTAAGTGTGGATGTAGATGTGGAAGTGGGGGGGGGGATAAAGATGAGGAACTACTTTTTTGAAGTATATACATGTAATTTTAAGGAGTTTTTATTTTTGAGATAATAGTTTTTAAACAAATAACGGGAAGGCAGGGAGGTGAATAGATAAGCAGCAAGCACTGAATAGGAGATACTGAAGGCTGGAACTAAGACAGTATCTTGAGGGAAGAGTTAAGGTTTTTTAAAAGAGACTAAAGAGCAGTTGTGACCATCCTCAGGGTCAGAAGGACTACAGAGATTCTTCCCTGCAGCAGGAACGAAAGCATGAGTGTCTTAGATAGAAGTCAGCAGAGGATGGTTAAGTCTTAGGCCTAACATTACCAGTATTGTGACTCCATACACTGCTTTGTAAAGTCCAGCTTTTCATAGGTCAGAAGATGAAGCTCAAGGGTCAGGCTTTTACACATGTACATTTTATGCAAAATTTCCCCATTCTTAAAATCCTATTATTGGAATAATGGTGATCATAAATATGAAGTATTTTTATAAAGTATTTTTTACTCATCCATTAGAAAAATTATTGAGGATTTTGTTTCTGACAAGATTAGACTTTCCTCCAGTACCTTCGAATCAAAAAGCTGCATGATAATCAATATTACGCACATAGAGCTGATGCTGCATGCATGTGCATGCATGCATTGTGTGTGTCTTACACACACTGTTAGAAGGCTTAAAGATCTACTTGGTAAAGGACTTAAGGGACTAAGGTCAGGAAAGAGCCTAGAGCTGACCTTAACATTTCTACATTTATTATTTGGTGGTTGGCAGCCAGCAGTCAAAGGTTGAGAAACCAAATACCCATCAGGTAGGCTGCAATTGTAGGATAAAAATTTGAATGTATGCATCAGGAGCAAGAAAAAAATGCCTAAAACTCTGTAGGCTTTTAGGTGGTACCAGGAGTAAAGGCAGACTAGTCAGCAACAAGTTTCAAAGGCTGAAGTCCAACTCCAAATCGGCTCAACCCCTGATTTAATTCAGTTCATCTGTCCTCACTTTGACAAAATTCAACAAGCAAAATACTATCCTTTCTAGAGGACAAGACAGAGACTCAAGGTATATAAAAAGTTTTCATATGTATTTTGTGCATTCAATGAAAATTACATATTAATACAGCATATAGGGATTTTCCAAATCCAGACTTAGACAAGATATTGGCAGAAATTGGCATGGTAAAGTAGAAATTGGAATATCTGTAATTAACATATTCTAGAAAGGTAAGAGGAATGTGGAAGGTTCAGCAGAGAGCCGAGAGCTGTGTGAAGAAATGGGAATTTTATAACGGACAATGCAGAATGGCGAGGAAGAAGAATTGGGGGCACCTGATGGCTTCTGGGAGGGAAAGAACTAATCGAGGAATGAGTCCCTAATTAGTTATCTACTACCAGTGGTCAGCCCTGAAATAAATAAATATATGTACATGCACACATATATTAATCTATATAAATATCATACATGCTGCAAGCAACATTAAACAGACTTCACAGTTTATATGCATATACTAATATATACATATAATATAATAATAAAATAGGCCATGAATTTAAGAGGAGTGAGAGGGAAGAGGGGGAAGGACCATGAGAGAGCTGGAGGGAGGAAAAGGAAGGGGGAAATGGCATAATTATTTTTTAATGAAAAATTTTCAAATCTTAAGAGAATTAAATAGAATAAAGAAAACAACACACAACGAAGCATACAAAAACAGGAAATGAAACAAAACATAGATCAGAGAAAAGGTTGTTCACACTGCAATATAATATACAGAAGGCTGGAAAATACATGAAATGCAGAGAGAAGCATGAGATGTGGAGACAGGCAAAGAACTAGCAGCCGTTGAGTTGGACCCCTGGGATGAGAGGGTAGAGGTAAAGTGGAAGCTATATTTGACGACATAATGTCCAAAAGTTTTCACAACTTGTTTACAATTATTGCACCTTTGAAAAACCAGCTAATGTAATTCCTTATTAAAAGGATAAAAGAAAAATTCTATGACTTATTAATAGTTGTATAAATGATGCTTTTGACCAAACAGTTCCTATTCATGACATAGAAAATGTCTTGACAAAGTAAAAACAGAACTTCTTTATTCTGAATAAGGATATCTACACAAGCATCATAAGGCATATACCATTCTGAACATGTTGCCCCTCCCATTATGTCTGCTGTACATCATGTTGAAACTCCCAACCTACGTAACAGGTTAAACATAAGTTTAAAATACAAATTTTAGAAAGAAATCAAGTTGACTTCATATACAATTATATGCGTTTAGAAAATCAATGGAATCTATAAAGTATTAAAATTTAAGAAGATAGGAACTTAACAGGATTGCTGCTGCAAAGGAAAATAATATTCTATTTCACATCTATAATCAGAAACGTTTGCTTAGAAACTAACGCATTGTCAATAGCATGATTTCCAGTATTATCAGATACAAAAATCATGGTATGAAAGACATGGATGTGAGAAGCGCTAAAGCATTAGTGAGTGTTTCCATGTCATAAGGAAATATCGGAAGACTCAGTGGTAAATCTGACAGTTCTTCCCAGTGTTCTGTAGATTCAGTGCAGTCCAGTTCAGATTGTAGTAAACACACAGTACACAGTGTAAAGAACTGGAGATCGGAAGTCATTTTAAGCTTACATGGAAAGAGACAATGATGTGACAACCTTAAAAGTAAACGTACAACCGACAAATGCCAAAGCTTCTACAGACTACTCGAGAGTAGGGTAACCAGAGCATCTAGAACCAACCGTCCTTGCATGGACAGTTTGCTAGTTACAGTGTTGGCCCTGTGGAGCTGTGACTAGGGTGTGTTATTAAATGAAATAGTGATAACTGGATATCAAATGGAAAAATTAATTTTGTCACCTTACTCATTTCTAACATAAAAATAAATTCCACATAGACTAGATATCTAAATAAGAAGTATAAAATACAACGGTTTTAAATAATAGAAGATGACCTGAGATTGGCAAATATTCTTAATAGGACAGCAGAATCCGTGTAACCATAAAGGGAAGGTTTGTAATTTAGGCTACATTAGAATTAAGAATTTTCATTAAAAATGAGTAAAAATGCAAGCCTCACGTGTTTTCAGTTCCTGCAGCATAGGAGTTATATCAAGAGTGTGTAAAGAATTTCTGTAGATCAACAAAACAGAGGCATGCTAACCAGAAATTGCTAAGGATTACTGGATGGGCTGGAGATGGGTTGGTACATGCTCTTTCTGAGGCTCTGGGTTCAATTTTTAGCACCACATGACAGCTCACAAACATATGCAGATCTAGTTCCAGGGAGTCTGACCCCATCTTCTGACCTCTGCCCGTAGCAGACATTTGGACACATAAAATTATCCGCAGGCACAGCACCCGTACATATAAAAGTAAAATGGTGCTCAAAATTAAGAAATTTGGTCCTACTACCATACTACAGGCATATGGTAGGAAGAGGCTAGGATATGGATGATGAATAGCCGGGCTATTTTAGGGGGTGATGCCCACTGACAGCACAGCCCCTCCTCTGGGACCAGTAGTTAAGAGTGCTGTGGCAAGTGCTACACTTGTCTCCCTAGCCCATGAGGAGTCTTGTTCCAAAGGGCAAGGAAATTGGACTGACCTGGTCACCTTCTAAGTTTGCCCTCTGTGTGTGTCTGGGGAGAGGGGTTGAGGGTTAAGATGATTGTTATCTTTTTAATCATTTAAAATTTTCTTCCCTTATAAAGGGGATTCTGCACATGCTATCTCCCTTTGTTGATAACTCATGCTTATCAGTCTTGCGTGGTAGAAATAGGAAAAGTAACACCGATTTCTGAGAGAAATATCAAGTTTAGTAGGAGAGCCAGCCAAAGATGAGGGAAAAAGAAGATGGGTATGCAGCATGTACTGAAGAGAAATGTGGGTCCAGAAGCCATGAACAACAGACACCATTGCAACAGCATCCCTAAGGGTTGCAAAGAAGATGATTATCCTAAGGTCTGAGGGGAGAGGACCTCAGAAATGCTGTCCAAGGACCACATGGCAGGTACAATAAGGCTACTTTGAAAGGCTTTTGAAGGCACTCCCATTCTACCTATGCAGAGAGATAAGAGTATGGGGCTCCCAGATGATGGAAGCTTCTAGAAGCTCCTAGAAGACAATGGTTGTACTTCTGAGAGCACTGTTTCCCTGAAGCGGGGCTCAGTAAATGGATGTGGAGTTGAAGCTTCAGGACAGACAAGGAGAGACAGTCATCAGGGCCTAGGGCCCACCAGGAACCAGCGCCCTTCTGTCAGAACCAGCCCTCTCTCAATCTCTTCTACTTTTCATTGTACATCTTTCTCTCCACTCTCCAGAGACCAGGCTCAGGAAAAGCGCTCATGCCCAAAACGACACTAGAAGTTTCTCCCTCAAAGCCAGTGACCCCTTTGACTGGTCCCCATTGCCGGTGGAGCCAGGGAGGATGTAGAGCAAGGAGAGAAGGTGGGCATCAGAGACAGGTACAGGAGTAGAGTCTTCTGGAATGGCCGAATCTTGGAGTCTCTCTTTTCCCGGCAGTTCTTGAGATGTACCAGTACTTTCCTTTGGAAACTCTGTAATTCTCCTTTTCCTCTCTTCTTCTGTGCTGTTTATTTACCTAAGCTTTTATTCTTTTTTTTTTAAAGTTCTTTTTATCCACATGTCTTTCACTGTGATACAACCTTGGGCATTTCTCCTAGTCAAGTCTGCTGGCCCCCATGTCTCTTCATTCCCCTGCAGCCTGACTCTATGGGTAAGGGGGTCACCTTATGCTCCCACTCCCAGGCTCCTGGGATGGGGAAATAGGGATGGAATTAAATAAAACCCAGCCTCAGGGATCTGTTTTTCCTTTCAGTCCCTTTATTATCTGAAGCTTGGGGCCAGGCATGATTAATCAGTCTAGGTATAGCGGGCCCTTGACACTCTCCAGGGGGAACTCCTGGCCTCGTAGAAACGGGGCCTGCCTTTGGCTCTTAGACTGAATTCCAAGCTTTGACCTGTCAATGTTCAACTAACCCCACAAAACCTCTAGAAGTTTGCGACGGAACCGAAATCCATACCAAGCAAGGAGGTGCAGTCAGATGTCAGAGAAAGGGGAACTTGCCTGCTAATTATGGTCTTTCTCTTGATGCATTAGCCCTGTGTCCTTAGCTCAGGTGTCCCGAGGAATCTAAGCCTTCCCATGCCCGCTTGGGGTCCTCCTGATGTCTCTTGGGTTGCTTTGTCAGAACTACTGCTTACTTTTCCATCTCCAGGAAGAGAAACTGCAGATAATCTTTTAAACGAAACCATTTGTCTACTGGCAAGGGAAATTCTGCTAGAGAAAACCAATGTCTGTTTTCCCTGGGAGAGAGTATTAATAGCCCTGTGTCACAGGTCCAGGGCTGTGTGTCTCACACGTAGTGACAGGCTAGCTGAGCTTGCCCAGGACCGAGGCTCTGGACATAATGATGCGGAAGGAAGAAGACTACCTTTACTAAACCTGCCTGGGGCTTGTGTCAGTCGCCCTGTAGCAGATAGCAGATGTGCTGTGAGCACCCTGCTGGCCAGGAAGACCCAAAGAAATGGTTCGCTGATCACCTTAGGCTAGGTTTTACAAAGAGAAAGTGGGAAGTCAGAGAGTGCAGAAAGTATGGCCCAGCAGTACTGAATGAGAGGCGGCTCTGTGAGACCTCTGTTGAGAGGCTTCTCTGGGAGCTTTTCTCCCTCGAGGAAAGGGCACTTGTAATGTGGAGGCTTGATGACCTGCCTCAGGGTCGTGGTCAGAAAACACAAGGCTTTTCCTCTTGCTTCAGAGGTCCTTCTGAGTCTTCTCCAGTGCCTTCAGCACAAAACACGCAGGACGTGCATACAGCATGTAGTGAGACAGCATTTCCTGTACCGCATTGAACACAAATACTGAGAATAATGGCTGAATGAAGTAGAAGGCAGTATTCCTAGCTATAGCTGAGAAACCCAGGGTTCAAAGAGGTGTGTTTCCGTGTAGAGGTTAACGCAGCGAACTGAGGTAGAGCCGAGGGTTGGGTTTAGATTTGACTGACATCAGACCGTGAGCAGCCAAATTCTGCAGCGTGCAGCCCCATCTGCTTTGGCTGCTAACCCAGCAGACTCCTCAAGCAACCACTCTTCTCATTTGTGCCTTGTCTTAATATCTCTTGTCTAAAGATCTATCCAAAACGACCCCTTTTCCTCAAACTCTTTCTTGCTAACTGGTGTAAAGCATATTGCTGCGTGAAGGCTACGCCTGTAGCTCCGGGACTACTACAGGCGCTACGCGAGCCGGTAACTAAGCTGGAAACTTAAAAGCACATAGGCAGAGACACACAGAGACCTGGGTCACAAGAGTGCCAAGTTTATTGTGCTCAGGGGACATTTATGTAGGGCTCTGGCCCCGCCCCAGCTCCCAGGATCTTTCAGCTGCAGCCCCACCAGCCTGCCATCAAGGTCTTTTGCTCAGAGCAGCTTCAGGCTGCTCAGAACAGAGGAAAACAAGTTGTTTTGTTCAGAGCTGCTGCGAGCATAGGAAAAACAAGCCGCTCACAGGGAATTCACAGGGAATTCAGGGTCCGGGGAGCCACAGCCTCCAATAGCTCCCAACAAATTGGCATAGTTCTTCCTACCTCATTTGCCTCTGAAACCCTCCTGGCTGTCCAAGAGAGGTCAAGTTTGGAGGCCCCACCCTCCCCTGAGACTTAGCTCATTGACTGCCTGTTTTGTCAGTATCTCCTGGTGTCTCTTCCACACCCAGTAGATTGGAATCTTGTAGAACAGACGGAAGAACTTCTATCTTTAGTTTTCTAGCACTTGATACTGGACGTCTGGATTATTATTAGGGATCAATAAGTAATTGTGTTAGTTCATTTGTAAGATGTCAACAATCAACTGAATGGTTTTGAGTTGCAGTTTTGAATCTACTTAAGGTCATATTCCATAGTAAACATTTGTGGTACTTAAGTCAATTTTCTTATTTTTTTATTAAAAAAATAAAAAGCAATTTTTGCGAGTTAACTTGAGTAGGATTGGATTTCAACATGACGCTTTACTGTGCATGACCTCTGCAAGTCTTTTATAAAGGTACGGATGATGAGGTACCTGTCGTCTGGATGGCCTGTTGAGGTTAGGAAGAAATCAAACTTTTGCTTTTTCCTAACTAGGGATTTTGCTAGTGTTATTTAAGTTTCACATTTCCAAGCTATTACACATTAGCCAGCCTTTGAGATTTGATCTCTCTGGGTAGAGATGAGGAACAAAGGAATAAGACCCAATTATCTGAGGGTCTGTTCTTGGTTTTCTGTTTCCTCAACTGCCATTAGGACTTCGTATTGGTTTCTCATTAGTTCCAATTATGGAAGAGTCTGTCAGTAAGACGAAAATGATTAACACCATCACAAATTGGATTGCAGTTTATATGATGCTTTGTGTAATTATGGCTTTTGCATATTTGAATTAACTTTTTGAGTTACTCTTACTAATGCCAGTGTTTACAACATTAGCCTGAATTGTTGCACTACCTGATATATCCCCCACCTCAGAATTATTCTGTCATGAACTGTATGTGAAGGACAGGAAGCAGATGTCTGGTCCATCTGCAAAAGATGGAGTCAGTCTGGCAATGTGTACACCAAGTTAAAGTAGTATCTGAGCTGCCATGCCAAGCCCTGTTCCCAATGCTAGGAGTGCAGCACTGTGGTGGGGGCATGAAGGAAGAGGAATGTGTGGCGGAACCTGTCCCAGGCTTTGTCTACTCATATAACCTTCATGGAAGCCCACGGGCTACCAACTATTATCTTTCTAATTTCATAGTTCGGGAAACTGAGGCATAAGAAGGTTTTAAGATTTCACTCATTTGCAAGACTTGAAACTGTGCCATCTAATTCCAGAGCTCTTTCTTCTTAATCACTATACCCAAGGCACTCACCTATCTCCATAAGATTTACTACACTCCAGACCCTGGAATGGGCGAAGGCATTGTCAAGGTGTATGAAATCTCCCTAAATGTAAATCATAGGGATTTTTAAAATTCATCTGTACTTTTTGAGAACTTTGTGCATGAGTATTACTTCTGTATTATTTCCTTCCTTTCTTCTTCCTCCCCTCCAGCTCCTTCCATGTTCCCATCACTCCCAAATTCATGACCTCTTGTTTAATTATTATTGTTCATATGTACACACACACACACACACACACACACTACTGCATCCATTTTGCTTTTCTCATATGTACTTGAACATAGAACTTTTTTAAAGATAAACATAGTTTAGGATTTGTCTTGGGTGCATTCTAGAGCACATTTCTCTCAAAGTCAAGACTTTGAAGAACACTATGACTATAGATGCCTTTTTAGCTGCTTTTCAGCATATATCGGTCTCCAGATTAACACTGTGGACTTAGTGTAGTAGAGTAGTGATAGCCAGTTCTGAAAGACACTTTATTCAAATATGCCTTCTGGGACTATCATTGTAAGTAACTAAAATAAAAAGATGGGGTTGGTGGGTTTTTTTGTTGTTGTTGTTGTTTTTGTTTTGAAAGCACTATGAATTAGTGTAGGGTAGGCTACATGGGAGCCAGATGTATCTGGATATGCCACCCAATTCTCCTGTTGTTAATAGTGAAGACCTTGAGAAAATTATTTCCAAAACATTTTTCTGAGGTTAGAAGGACAGATCAACAGTTAGGAGCATATGCAGGTTTTACAGACAGGACTTCATATCTCAGCACCCACACCAGGATGCTAGCATATGCCTGTAAGTCTACCTCCAGGGAAACTGTTGCCCTGATTTGGCCTCCACACATACCTGCATACTTGTGGAATCCTCTCTCTCTCTCTCTCTCTCTCTCTCTCTCTCTCTCTGTATGTGTGTGTGTTTCTCTGTCTTTCTCTTTCTCTGTCTTGTCTCTCTCTGTCTATCTCTCTCACACACAATTAAAAATAAAATAAATCTTAAAGGAACACTTTTCCCATTCCCTCTATTTGTAGACCAGTGTGGCAATAATCACCTCAAGATTGCTATACAGTTTCTATTTGCAAAGCGTTAGGCACAAAGCAGTCTTCCAATAATCAAAAGAAGTGTTATTCTTTATAAGTAGTTTTTGACAATATTTCAAAGGTGGAGTATGGGGTTCTGTTAAGTTTACTGTTGTATATGACAAATCTTTTTATCTTAATCTTTTTTTCATAAAATTCCAGAACAGTTGTCCGTGATGAATGTGTTATTGTCATATAAAAAGTACTTTAAGGGTATATATGACTTGTTCCCACAAGTCATCCATTCATTCAGCAACAATAGAAGAAGATGATATACCCCTACACAGTCAAAATTCTATATACAATCAATACATGTTAATTAAAGGAAAGGTTTTCGGAGTCTCAGCTTGTACCTATTGTAGCAGAGAAAGACAGCTATGCAGATAAAGAAAAGAATAGATACAATTGTGGAGGCTCAGACTCAGCCTTTGGGGCACTGAAGATGGGTGTGCTGCCTGGCTGGCCTGCTTAGCAGACACAGAAGGGCATGATCCAGAAAGATTTAGACACTGGAAGCAGTGCTCAATGAAAGAGACATTTTCCATTCAAACCACCAAAGGGAGCAAAGGGTACATGCTCCAGGATCTGTGAAAAAAGACAACAGGGAATCCTGTTTGTTCAGACACTGAGGTATCTCCTGGATTGCATGGCTCTCGTTTGATCAGAACCATTGTCAATCTGTACTTGTCAATTTCCACAGCACTTTTGTAAATTTGTATTATCAATGTCTTCCGAAATGGAAACTAAGGTTCCATATCTATATTTCAAGCATTACCCAAAAGTCATATGAACAGGATTGAAGTCTAAGTATTAGGAAATATATCAAACTAAATAATAATTATAGCAATGACAAAATGACAAAAGACACAACAAACATGCATACGGTGTGAAATGTGGGCTAACCTGTACTACCTGATAAATCACTAGTATTATTTGGGGATTTGAATTTAACTTAATTAAAATTGAGTGAAATAGAAATTTAGTTGCTCAGTTTTGCAAGCCATATTTCAGTTGCTCAGTAGTGACATGGAACTCCTTGATAATTGCTGAACTGGACAGTTCCAACACACAACATATTCATGTGCAAAGATTGTGCTACTAGATAGGACTGGCCTAAGCATTTTAAATATATTAGCATGTATAAACAATCCTATGAGGAAGGTGATTTCGAACTGCAGATATGTGAAAACTGAGGCATAAAAAAAGAATTTGAACTGTAACCAAAGTCACAGGATGAATGAATCTTTAACTACTTCTCCATTATGTCAACTCATTATATCTGGTTCTACATAGTATAAATATTAATCAAAATTACAGAATTGTGTGTCTAGATGTAGACTAGAGTTAGGCCTTGAGCAGAGGAAGCATCTGTGCTAAGTTCTTGTCCATCCAGGACCTTGCAGTTGCCCCTAGATGTTCCACACAGGAGGCTGGTGGTACATGTGGCATGGTCTTCCCACGAATGCCAACCTGTCAGCTAGCTTAATCAAACAACTCATTTGATTGACCTTATTAGTCAGCTCATTCCCTTTAATGACTGAATGAAGAGTTGATGAAGTCCCAAGACATGTTCAAAATTCACCTTTTGGCTTTTTCTGTGAAGGGTCTCAGATTATTTCGTCAAAAGAACCCTCTTTCCAGATACCAGCACTTGAGACACAGAGACTCAGTAAAATCCTTGTGTGAGCCCTACCTCTGCCTCTGACCAGCATGTGATGAATTACTTCACATCTCTGAAATTCAGTTCTTTCAAAGAGAACTGGAATAAAGGGTGCAGTGTTGGCGGGTGCTTGCAAACGCTGAAGCGCTGTTATATAGCCATAAAGTGGAACATAATTATAACACAAATGCGAGAACTTGGGATGTTTTTCTTCCATATGACCCTATAAAAATTTCAAAGCAGTTGTGGTAGGATAAATTACAGGATAATGGACTCTTAAATCATAACATTTGCAAAGTCTTTAGTTTTTCTATTTGTGAGTACGGTAGGGGCTCAGCGAATGTCTGCATGGAAGACGGATGGGGTGCGGGAGCAGCGTGTGGAGGTACAGCACAGAATTGCCCCTTGTTTCCACTTTTCCTTTTAAGTTTTGTTTTGACCCATGTTCCTTTATATGAACTATGCCAAATTTTGAGGAGAAAGAGAGAGTCAGTAAGTGGGAGGCACTGAGCTGGTTCCTTGACTCAGTAAGCTTCTTTTCTTCATATTTGTTTTTCAGAACAACACAAAATATATTTATCAACAACAACAAAAAATCAACTGAGCAGTCACCAATTGTTAGGCATTGTGCAAGGTTCAGAAGACACACATGGTTGAAACGGTGACTATGTTTTGCTCGGTGCTTATTTCTTGAGTTGCATATTCTCCTGGTCAGCAAGCTTTCTGAGGATTTCGGAATAAGCTGACACTCATACATTGTATGGAAGACCCCAGCATTGTGGAAGGCTGTGCCTGTCAGAGTCTCATCCCATGAATCATTTTCCGGTGTAGGAGTGTAACCTGTAGGTTTCACTACAGATTGTGAGATGTGTTGATTCAGAAAGAAAAAAGACTTCCCCACTCACCATCTCTGACTATTCCCTGATTGTAGTTGGACCTCTTGCCTTGGGAGCAGCCCTTCCAAGCTCTACGAGGCCTCAGGAAAAGGAAAATGGCACCATTTAGATTTATGTGGTCTCACGGAGTGGTACTCTTGAGTTCAAGATGGCGCCCAGTAGTACAAAGAACTCTTCCCCCTAGAAAACTTGTTAGAGCAGCTTCTTGCTGGTTCAGCCAAGTGTGGTGTCTGTCTTCGGACTAGAGAGTGAGCATCGTGGAAGAACAGTTCACTGTTAGATTTCCAGCAGGCATATTAGAAGAAGACCTGAATATTATATGTACTGAGAACAGCTGAGGAAGAACCATGCTTTGGTTCCATTCTCTCATTTCAGAAATAGGGGGACAAATTCAGATTTGTGGCAGAATTGAGCGTTGCTAAAACTCGGATTTTTCAAGTTGTTGACTAGGGCACTTGATATGCTCCATAGTACACAACATTTCCAAGACCATTTACCTTATATGTGACAATGAAATTGAGATCAGAAAATGAGAAAACAATGAGAAATCATGGGCTTCAGAGCCCCAGAGAACACTGTCAAATGTTGGCACTGGTTTTTGTATCTGTATGACCCCCAAAGTTTAAACACTCTGATTCTTTGTTTCCATGGAAAGATAGCATATTTACCACTTAAAGTTTTTTTTGCAATTATGAATAATTAGCGAACATTAAATACAGAGTATGAAAAGAGCTTACCATGGTACCCAGATTATCTTAGGTATCTGATATTTGTGTGAAATAATGGAAGATATGGTTGATTCTTTAGAGGTAGTTTACGTGAGGGTGATGCAATAGTGATGGACATGACGATGGTCCTGGTGACGGCGACAAGTCAACTGCTGGTTAGACATCTATGTTGTGAACACTGTCTCAACATCAGCGCACTGATTTTATTATCTTTCTCACTTTATAGCAGATGTTTATTTCCAGATTCTACTATTTTCTCATTTTAACTCCCTAGTTGTTACATTCCAAGCTTAGATAAATCCATAGAAACCACTAACTAGGGGACACAAGGTCAAACTCAATCAATTTCTTCTTTCCTCATCTTTGAGACTACTTAGAATGGAATGACCTTGTAATGTTGGAATTGCCTGCACTTCACACAAATGGAACCAGTTAGTGAGGTCCATTGGCAGGAATCCCTGAGCTCTCTGGTACACTAAAGCCCAACATTTGTCTGCCCCCTTTCTGTCAGGGATCTCACACCAATACTTTTGAGATCCCAGTATTTTGAGATGGTTAAACAGTAAACGTTGGCTCCCTGGCCTTGGAGAAAAACCGGAGTCTTGGTGGTGAAGAACCAACACTTGGGAGTCATATTTTCTTAGTATAAACCACAGCCCTGCTTCTTAGAGCCCTGTGCCCTGATGATGTTTCTTTTCCTTCCTAAGCTTCAGTCTCCTCATTTGTAAAATGAGGATAGTAAGAGTCCCAATCACATTAGTAAGTTGGTTTACAGAGAAAATAAAACACACTGATAGCAAGGTCATACAAGAGAGGAAGTTAAAATTTGCTCGTATTTTGAGGTTCTTCCTATCCCAAAGTTCCAATGTCCTAAACAGGGGACTCTGATCACCCAGGAAAATGTCAGCACTGTGTGTTTGAGTAGGAATTTCATACACAGAAATGTCAGTCAGATACTGCACCTAAGAAGCTGCAGGCCAGTTTTCCAGTCAGGGGACGAGGGCTGAGTTACTGTAGTCTGGAGGTGAAGGACACTAGAAGGTGCGGGAGAGTCATTGTGACTTTTTCCACAGAGCTGACAGCCACAAAACTGCATCTTCCCTGTGAGCCCTGCACATGTGAGCCCTGGCTTTCCTCTAACTCTTACATCTCCTGGAAGGGCTGATCTTGACTGAGACTATGCATTGTATTCTATAGGGACAATCTCTATCTTAAAGAACAGAACAGTAAGGTTGACCTGAAAGCAAATAGGTTCAAGACCTCAGTTACCTCCTTGGTGGGATTGACAGAGGCTTTGGAAGAAGTAGACTTCCCATGCTGTTGGACATCTAAGCATCTGGGCCTGAAGGTAGACTTGGGAAAGATGTTGGAGCAAGTTACTGCCCCCCCAAGTCAGGTCCTCCTTTTCCACTTTGCCAAGCAAATGATTCCATTAATATCTGCAGACTTGTTGCCTGTTGTGACACCCCTATTCTGCCTTTCGCTTAGCAAGTCTTGGAGAATCTGAACTTGAGACTTGTGATCTCTGCATGTGGATTTATCCTTCTGGGTTGAAATTCTTCACTTAAGGTTCTCTCTACCTCACCCCCGTGTGTGCATGGGAGTGTAAGGTCTTGTCTACTTAATCGTGCTTTTATAAGCACCCTTACTCTCTGTGTCCTGGCTAGCAACTACCGTAGGTATGTGAATAAAACAGTACTAACTTCTTGCCGCCTTTATTGAGAAATTCGATATTTCAAATTTTCCAGTACTTGTGCTGGGGTAGTCAAGGTCCATGAGATCATTGGACAGGGGGGGACGACAAAGTTCCTAGAAGATCAGGAAAATCACTGAAGACTAACCAAGAGTTGTTCTGGGAGAGGGGCTGAAGAATAGCAGATTAGTGCTCCGGGCAGCGGAAGGAGCTCGCACAAAGGAGGTATGAATGAGTGAGCGTCCTGCAGGGCAGACTGAGAGCAGGGTAGTGCAGGTGATGCTTGAGCTCAAGTTGTTCTCTCCGCATCCCAGGGTCTGCTTTTCCCTGCTCGCCTGTCATCTCTTCATACTGTCGTCATGCAGATTTGCATATCACTGGCTCCCACAGCATGCTGCACCAAAAAGGAAAAAAGAAGCAGCAAAGGTTCTAGATGGATATTTGAGTAAATGAAGGTGGGGGAACTCTTACTACCTCTCTTTGTGTTAGCAACCTCTCTTGCTCTCCCAGTATCACGGAACCCAGGGAGCTGTGTGGACACCACTCCCCCACACCCTCTCTTGTTGCTGGGAAGCTCCCTGCTGCACGGCATTCTTAGAACAGGAACTCTTCTTTTACACCTGGAGCTTTGCTAGGGAGTAGAAACAAAAACGGAGGCATGAATGTCAAAAAGATTCAGACATCACACTGTTCCTTTGCTTTTGCCTTCCTTGGCACTGGGATACAATGAGTTAAACGGGATTCCAGCCTGAGGGACTTGCTTCTTGCTGGCACTTTGACCTTGGACATGTCCCTTGGCCTCTGAAGATCTGCTTCTCCTTTGGCATCTGTCTATGGCATTAATTATATCTGCGAGACAGTGTTAATATCAAGTGATCCATGTCATGCACAGCATTGAGAATGGTATTTAATGGGCACAGATGTTTCATGGCTGCTGCTTTTATGTAAATAATTATAGTTGGTATTATTCTGACAAGGTTAGATGCCATACATGGACAGAGTCAAGCGAGAACAGAATATGCTTTCTAGTTTGCCCATGAATAGCAAAATTTTTTTGTTCGTTTGGTTGGTTTTCTTATTCTATAATCTTTGAGATTACACATGGAATTCTTCTCCTTGTTATGTGGCCTTTTGAAAAAAAAGTGCTTTTTGCTTATTTTTAGGTTTCTTGTCTGTCTCTCTCTCTCTCTCTCTTAAGAAGATTTTGTTTGGTTTACTTTCTCACAGGAGTGATTGGGGCAGATGTGAGAGGTCATGGCCTCATCTGTGAAGGACAGGCAGTGACGTCACGGCTGGCTGTCATCTGCGGAACATCATCTTGTCACATGGGGGTAAGTGTGCCACAAAGGCAAGGCCGTCACATACAGTGGCGGCAGTCGAGGGCGAAATATTGAACTATTGGCTCCTTCACCTCTTCCAATCTTTCTGTCTCTCCCTTTCCCATCCCCACCCTGACTTAGGTTTTGCTGGGTCTTTTTCCAGAGGCCAACTTGTTGGAAAAACATGAAAGAGTGCTCAATGAGTGCACCTGGGTCCCAAAGATGACAAAGCCATCCAGACATCTCTCCTCAGCGGGTACCTACATCTCCATTGAAATGCCCGTTTGTTTTCCTTGGCCACAGAGCTCTCCCTCCATTGATATAAATCCATCTCCCTGGGAGCGTCCTGATGATCTATAGAATTGGGCTGCATATCGTGACTTCAAAAGAACACTGATAAGCAATTTTCACTTTGTTAATTTTTCTCCATGAATTAGTGGGAAGGCTTTCTCCAAGATTGCAGTACAATTTAGTGCCTGCCCTAAAATTTATATCTTTTTTAAATGCATGAGTCTGAAAGCATTCCATTTCGATAAGTACCCATTTCTACCATATTTTTATTTAAAAGTCATTACTCTGTTAAAGTGAGATGGACGACCCCTTGGATTTTTCCCAGATGAGTAAAACCAAGGGGAAAGTGGAAGAGGAGGAGGAGGAGGAGGAGGAGGAGGAGGAGAAGGAGAACAGAGAATGGAGTCAGCTACAGGGCAAAATCTCTGCGAAGAGCGAGCAGTGCTATTAAAAACTGAGCTTTTCTTCACAACTCAGTGCTCTGTGTAATATTGACTGGATCTTTCTCTTTTGTCCTGGCTGCTAAACTCTGGGAACAAAAGGGCAGCATCAACTCCCCATAGATGAGATGAAATTATAATAAAATATTGTGACTCAGGGTCCTCAGAAGCGGCTTCAGCTGGAGCTCATGACACTGCACTCCAGAACTGGCTTTCGAAGTCCCAGCACTATGCTGGAAGGACAGACCTACAAAGGCTAGATCTGCTCTACTACCAGAAGTGCGGAACAGCAAACCAGCTCTTCTTTCCCTTGACGTGGGTGTAAGCTGTGAGTTTGTCCTCACTGAAATGATTTTAACTCATTTCAATCACTGCTGTCTTCAGTGGGACACAACTTGTCTAGATTCTCAAGTCTGAGTCTCAGACACGTCGAGTTTACCCCTTCGTTGAAGCACTCAGCCCCTGTGGATGTGAGCTGACGTCATAGCTGACCTCACTACCACACTCTTTTCTCAGGGTGTTACTGACTTTTCCTACAGTAGCAAACTTTTCCAAATTAGGAAAATAAGACGGAAAACTCTAATGCTTTCCCCAATGTCACAAAAATGGTAGTTTCTGGAACAAAGAACTTACAGCTAGCTCTGTATGTTTACAAAGCTCCTCTTTTTCAATACTGCTTGCTGTCATGAGTGCTTATCACATGCCCGGTGCAGAATGGGGAGCTTGTAGGCTCGCTGGTTACCAGATGCAGGTTGTAAAATCTACTTGTATCTCTTTTGACCCTGTGACCTGAGTGAACCACTCAACCTCTCTAAGCCTCAGGTTCTTCCTCCATCATACAAAAGGCAAGACCGTTCCATACGGTGTTTGGATGATGTGCATTTTATCCAATGTGAATATGACATGCACATCGTAGAGGTTTAAAAATGATGATGTTCCTATAAAAGTGTCCCAGTAACATAAGTAGCTCACATGGGACAACTGTTGGGGTTTTAACAAATGTGATGGGCAGCTGCTATTGGATAGAGTGAATGGCAGCCATAAAATGTCAGTTTATTGTCTTGCGTTGGGCGGGAAATACAGTCCCCTCCACCACCCTGCTTTGTACTTGCTGGTGGGAAGAGACCTTTAGGCTAAAGGGATTAATCATCAGCTTTAATGCTATGTCAGGAGGTTGAGCCTGTGGTCTTGAGTACCTTTGATCTCTCTCAGGTGCTGGGAACACGGCAAGCAGGCAACAATAACACCTTTGTGAGGTCTAGGAGAGGCACAGGTCTCAGGAAGCACGCCCAGAGAAGCTGAAGGACCCCTTTGTTCTGAGTCTGGCAAATAAAGTCACCAACTGTCAGGGAACATTCACCAACAGAACGCAGGTACCAAAGGGACCCTGGTTTGTCAAGAAGTAGTTTAAATGTGACCTAAAGCATTCATTCACACACACACACACACACACACACACACACACACACACACCATCTGTCATTTCTGATGTTTCCAGGTCAATGAGTAACTGAGGTAGAAAGCCCTGGAATATCTTGCACTGATCCAGGTTGCATCTTTCTGATTCACCACAATGTAACAGATGAATAAATGAATGGCCAAAACATTTCATATTGGTAAATTCTCTGAAGGCCTTCGTCTCCACGTCCCTGTTACCACCAGGAATGGGGAGAAACGGCCTGAGGCAGCACACAAGACCCACTAATGGGGCCTTTGATATTTTAGAAGATACAAGTGTGGGCTGCACATTTATCTTCCCTGTGCACGATTTAATTAACGAGGGGGAAACGCTGTTCTTTTTTAACTTTATGAAAGCAGAGCAGCTTGCTCAGAGTTAATCACTCCCAACTCTTCAAAATGCAGGATCTCACACAGCAGGGGTGAGCCAGAGGCCAAGAAGTCACAGGGTCAGGGAACAGATCCTTGCCAGGGCTCCAGCACCCCCTTTACAGGAGCTGTCAAGTCAGGCCGCAGCTCAGCAGCAAGTTCTCCAGTGAACTTGTCCAATGGGGAGGAATATTCTCCAGGACAGCTTGGTGGGAGCCGGGAGGTATGGCGGCTTCTCCATCTCACATGAACCCAGGTTCAGGAACATTCTGTCACTAAGTGGACACTGAGTCTCAATGACATAGGCTTCTTTTCTGGTCTACCTCCTACGGGAATTTAGGTAAATACTTCATCTAACAGTGCCTCGTGTCTTTGCTTGTTCGTCTGTTATGTGTGGACAGTAGTATCTTCCCATGGCAGTGTAGAGAGTTAAGTCAGGTCACCTTTATGAACAGGTTGGTAGCTGATGCAAAATAGCAGCTCTAGGGTTGCTACTTAAGATGGTATATTAGGGTTAGAGCATAATCATATGGTAACCACTTAGAATTGAAGGTGTCAGAAGAAATTCCTCTTTAGTTTAACATGGGAAATGCTTAGGGATATGTGTTCATAATATTAGTAAGCATACACATCCCCGGATTCTATCAGCTAGGAGGGCAGGAAATTGTACAGATATAATGAAATATGTAGGGCCAAGTATTCTAAAAGAAAGGGGGTATGTTTCACTAATAGTTCTTGGACATTGGGAGGTGATGACATTGGATTTTGTAAGGAGCCCATGGCTTCATGGCCAGAGGGCTGACCAGCTGGAGAGAATAAAGCCAGAGAGAGTGAGCATCCATTCTGTACTCTCTTCGCTTCTCCATTGAGACAGATCTCTGAAGATCCCATCTCTGTCCCTGCCACCACCGTGCCCTTCCCCTTTCCCTCAGAAGGAGGGCCTGATGTCCTTCCCACGGCTCTGGAACACACCGAGAAGCATGTGGATTGCCTGTAGTCTGACCTCCGTGCTCTTGGGAAAGACAGACGGAAGCCATGGCTCTGCCGACTCTGGGCTGCCCTCAGACCGCACCATGTGGTTAGAGCTGCGGTCTTTGGGTAGTGTCACCAATGACTCGCTGCAGCTGTCTCAAGCCATCTGAGAGAAATCCTCCCCACGCTCCCAAAGGAAAGGGTGATTGGGTCTAGCAGGGGTGCAGAGGATGGGCAGCACCTGCCAGGGAAAGGGGAAATGCCTCATTAAACCACAGTGAGGACTTGGAGGGTAGCTCGAGTCAGTAAAGTGTCTGCCTCCCCAGCGTCAAAATCTTGAGTTCAGTCTCCAGAACCCATGTGAAAATACCAGGCCTGGTAGAGTATGCTTCTAATCCAAGCTGAGGGAAAGCAGAGACAGGGGGATCGCTGGGTTCACTGGCCAACCAGCCTAAACTTATTGGTCAGCTCTAGACCAATTGAGAGATCTTGTTTCACAGGAGGTGTATGATGTCCCTGAAACTAAATCATGAGGTTGTCCTCTGGCCTCCGTGAACACAGGCATACCTGTATAGTATGTAACACTCCTCCACTCCTCGAGAGAGAGAGAGAGAGAGAGAGAGAGAGAGAGAGAGAGAGAGAGAAAGAGAGAGAGAGAGAGAGAGAGAGAGAGAGAGAGAGAGAGAGAGAGAGAGAGAGAGACCCTCTCTTGCCTTACACACGTGCCTTTTAAAAGCCACAGTAATGAGATTCTTGGCTTGCTGACTGGAATGGTGAGCATGTGGGGAGGAGCTAGGAATCACACACCGCTGCTAGGACAGTGACAAGCACAGCTGATTTGGAAAACGTTTTTATCAGTTTCTTAACCAGGTCTGTCTGCGGTGATAGAATCCAGCCGTTTCATTCCTGTGAAAGCTGGGCTGGGCTGTCTAGCATCATGAGTCTGGAAGCCCCCCAGGAACACAGCAGGTGGAAGGTCAGAAACAAACGCCCCTCAAGACTCTGCCTGGCATCTGGCCTGAGCCTTTCATCAAAAGACTCCAGCTTGCCCTAAGGAACGGTAAAGGTAGTGAAGGGAAAAGCAGGACAGCCATAGGCAGTTCCCTCCGGGATGAGCCCTGAGTATCTGGGGAGTTGAGTGGAAGATGTATTCCCCTGGCAAGGACACGGGGAAAACAGGAGAGGGTAGAATGTTCTTGAGGATGCTCTTGATGGAGTGTTACTAACAACAAAAACTTTTTGCATTTTTTAATAGCCTTTGAGGATATCCTCATCATAACGTCATGCATCTATCAGAGTTATCCTATCGGCACACAAGGAATGATCTGAAGCTCAGGGAGAGAGGCTAACTATCAAGGTCATACACAAATGCCTAGGTTTGCAACTCCAACTGTGGGATTCCAGAACTCCTCTGGGCCCTTAGCAGAGATAGGAGTCACAGGCTGGACAGTGGACTGGCTCCGCCTACGTGTGTTGTGTGGGAGAGAGGCAAGAGTATCACAAGGCATATCTTTCCCAAAGGCTGATGGGAACTGCAGAGTTGGGCCCGGATCACACTCTACCACGATATCCATTTGCCCGTCTTAATGGCCTTACAAATCACTGTTCAGGAGGCCACTAGCATAAAAATAAACAGCATCACTTGTCCCTGTCCTCCCCTGGGAAGACAACGTTTCTAAGACTGTATTTCATCTGCCTTCTTCCCCTGCTATTTTGTGGTCGCGTACTAAATCTGGCAATTTGAAAACACACCACCAACTTCCCAGCTCATGAAAATGTTTTTTTTGTGGAAGAGCATGAAATGAAAAACACATTGATTTCTGCCCCTCTTTCTATTTAGTGGGTTAATGGCCTTATGGTTGCCGAGGGAGTAAACAGCAGTGCTGGAAGGGTTTGTGCCTTTCCCATGGCTCAGTGGGTTGGACTTGCTGCTGAAGACAGCCACTATGGAGTCTGCCCTGAGCACTGTGCAAGATAAAGTACTGCAACATACAAGAAGTCACTGGATCCCATGTGGCTTCAACTGAGTATTTAGTAATCGGCCTTGTTACCCTTTTTAAAAGATTCTCTTCTTCCACTCAGTTGAAGTGCACAAGCTCCTATTGCCTATTATTTCGCATGTTGAGTAAATATTCACACCTTTTATTTTTGCTGTGAGAAGCAGCTTGTCTGCTTTTCTACTTAGCCAGCGTTTAGGGTCCCAGAAGAAATAACATTGAAGAGACCAAAGGTCCAAACAGAAATTGGGTTTTTGAGCAAGTGGCTGAAAGTTCCTTCTTAGAGGATCTCCTGCCAATAGGACAGACAGTTCAGATGGGAATGTTGAGTGGATATTTTGGCTATGGGCCTAAGGATTTTGTGTATCTTCCCCTCAGAAGAGCTAAGTCTTTGGTCACCAAGAAGTGGAAGTCACTGTAGTGCTGTTAGGTATTTTCCAACTCCTGAAGAACTAAGGAGAGTGATGTCAGAGAAAGAGCCACACTCAGTAGCCATTCTTTGGGTTACTTTGGGTTCCATTGTTTGTGGAATAATGGCAGCATGTGGTCTGTACCCCCTGAGGGCCATGGAAGGAAGTCCCCAAACAGTGCATTTCCAGTTAACTTGCTCCTAATATATATACTTAACATATAGCAGGTGCTTAGGATGTGTTAGGTGACTACATGAGCAGACACATCCAGAAGAGTATAAGGCAGTAACTGTAGAGGTTTGCTGAAGAACAGATCACATCTTACTAGTTGGGTGTCTCTGGTATGGTGGCATGACAGGGAGTGCAGCCAGTGGAAGCTTATAGGTCACGAAATAGCCAGCTCATGGTGAGTAAGGCTTTCCCTTCTCTCCTTGACTACACATTCTCTCAACACAACACAGAAACCTGGGTTGATACAATCCCACGAGAACTGAGCTGTTCGCTAAATTATATCTTAAACAGGTCAAAAACAAACATATTAAAGTATCAACCGACTCCAGTTGTGAAAACTCTGTTTGATTGGGTTTTCAGTGGTTTCGTTTTATATGAAGCCATGTGAAGAATGAGCTCTGTAACTGGAAGGACATTTTGAATGACAGATCTCCTGGATGGACACTTTCTGACATAGACTGGTCGGGGCATTGATGACTCATGCTCCTCTCATTTGGCTGCCTGAATGGCCCCAGGTTTCCGTGTGTGTGATTTCCTCCTGTGTGATTTGGTATAATTTCCGAAGGCATAACTAGACTTTTCTAAAGCTGGGCATGGCCCCTGAGAAGGAAGGGTGAGTCACAAAGGGAATGGGTAGGTATTTTTGGGTGCGAATTTATTTTTCTGTGATATGCAAAATTATGCTCTGATCAGCTCATTGAGAAGGGGGCCATGAATACTAAGTCAGATGGCTTTGCTCTTCGTGGAAATCCTTGCACAACTCTGAATCCTAGCTGAGTATAGCAGACCCCATGATCTCACTGCCCAACTCTCAATCATTCCTGGTATCCCGCAGTTTTTATTCTGTATTCTGTCAGGTGTACCATATACTCTGAGCTAAATTTATTGGGCCAGATATGTTTAAACATAATGAACTGCCAGCTTTATTTAACAACTTTTGTATACTACCAAATAAATTATTAAACACCTTTGATATTTGTAATTTTGTAGATAGAACGACTATACTAGACCTACATTTACTCTTCCTAAAAAGAGAACATACTTTAATCATTTACCATATCGCACACATATTAAGCACTTGCTGTGTTGTTACTCCAGCAAATGTAGTCATCATTGTATTGTGAGACCAGTGTTCATCTGAGGAAGTGAAAGTTGGAGAGCTCTGAGGTATAGGAAGAGGAAGAGCCATAGCATGGGAATCCAAGGGTTATAACACCGATTGGTAGTGTGTGTTTGCCCCCAAGGTTCTAGCCCAACTGTCACCTCCATGAATCTTTTTTCCCTTCTTGTACCATCTGTGGCTCACCATGCCTCCTATTGTCCAGCAGAGCTCAGTTGTGCCGTTTCTCATTCCATGTATTCACACCAAACCTGACTCCCTTAACAGTTGGGAAATGTCTACTTCAGTGGTCTGTCCTTGGGGCATATATAAAAATTTAACACATGGCTTAAAAATCATAAACCCAAGACAGGCGTTAATAGATGGTAATTTTTATCCCTAGTGAAATGGGTAGCAAGCGTCAAATCACTAGTTTAAGGATGTAAAATCTAGGTCTAAGAAAGAAAATTTGTTTTTTAAAAAAATGGTACCGAGGTTTATACATTTTATTCTTATTACGGTTATTCTTGAGACAGGTTCTCACTATGTAGCCCTGGTTAACATGGAGCTCACTGTGTAGATCGGGCTAGCCTCAAACTCATAAATATCTTACTTTTTCAGTCTCCCAAGTACTAGCATTAAAGGCTTCGGGCACTGTTCATGTTTGTAAAGAGGAAGAATTTGTTGGATAACAGGTCAAAGACAATGATAGCTAGGCTGTATTGGATACTTATGTGCCAGTTTCTTTCCTAGGCAATCTGTATATAGAAATTCTAATTATAATAACTCTATTATAGTCATTTTATAGTTCTTAACTGGACAGAACATTCACAACTATATAATAAAGATTTAATTGCCATACTTTTCATTAGAATAAAGGATAATGTTAATATATTCAAATTAGACAGAAGTTAAAGTCTTAATTGGGGTTCACATAAAATACTAAATAGATTACATTTCTCCATCTATAAATGATGAAAGTGATATCAGAGAGGCTATAAGGTGTATGTGGTCTTTTACATAAATTCTTTAAAAGTCACCCTGGTCCTGGATGAATCCTTTATGACTGTCCCTGGAACTAGTTTGGCGTATTGGGGGTATGCTCTTGAAAATCTCCCAGAACCTGAAAGGACCAGATAATCCATAGAGAGAAAGCAGGCGCCATGAATAAGACCCCAGTGATGAAGAATGGATGTGATCTTGGTGGTTGTTCAGCTATTCTGGTTTATGGGGTTTCCTCTTATAAAGAACTGACTTCTTTTCTCAGTGCTTTTCAGCGTGTGAAATGGTTAAGGAATTCGGTGTACAGAATGTGGGAGGGCAGTCAGAACATGTGATGTTTTCTTTTCCTCTATTCCTTTTCTCTCCCCAATGAAAGCTCAAAGGGATTGAATGTTTTCCTCAGTGTCCCAGAGCCGAGGAGTGAAAGGGTCACGCGTTGGGCTCCCCTCTGAGCACACCCCTGAGCTACTTCAGTGGCTTCCTCAGTTCCTTCTTCATCGCTTGCTCAGATGTCAAGGATCCCACAGCGGGCCAGCATCTGCTTCGTTACAGGAGGGACTCCATGTTACATGTCACCAAACGTTATCCTGTGCAACCTCTCCATTGAGCTGTAAGCCTTGCAACTCCGTTAGTGTGCAAAGAACAGACCCGAGAATCCCCAGCCCAAACCATGAGGGCTGATTTAGCAAGGTTTTCTGGGAAGCAGTAGATAAGAATCTGTCGTTTCCCTTTGCTTTATTTATTTTCTTATTACTGCCAGGCTAATACCCGGGGCTTTGTGTATGGTCAGCATGTGCTCCACCAGGGAGGCGTGCCATGAGCCGCAGAATCTCTAATTGTAATGTGACACAGGCTCTTCTAATGGAGATTTTAAAAGACCCGCAGCAAGTGTCATCAGAGGACAATTGTATCTTTCCACAGCTGTTTTCTCAGTCCCTAGCAACGGACCCTTTACATAGATGAGAGCCTAGATGCATGCTAGATGGGTATGAGAGTGAAATAAACTAATAAAATATGAATAATATCTAGCTGGAATACCAATCCCTGATGGGTTTGAGGCACACTACAGCAGTCTCTCAAACGTCTCTCCTTTCAAAGATGTCCTCTGGTAGGTTTAGGTCCAGCTCTTCTGAGGAGCCAGGACAGAGAGTCTGGTAAAATCTGCTAACAATTAGCGACCATGGAATTTTTATGTTCTCTTGAAGACGGAGAGAGCTTGTTTGTATCTCTCAAAAGACAAACCCAGAAACCAGAGTGCAGATGCAGCAGGGCACAACAGGAAACCGCAAAAGCCTAAGATCTTTCCATGTAAATAAGGAGCTGGCGTTTCCTTTTGAACCCACAGTGCTGAGTGGAGGACAGTGCTTCGTCCAGATTTTTGCCCTGCCTGGCTTTGAGCCTGAGCACGCCATGTTACAGGACAACACACACACACACACACACACACACACACACACACACCAAAACAAAACAAAAAACACTTAAAAATGTTTGGTTTGATCAGGACTTTAACAAGCTTCTTCTGTTTGGTGAATAATTTGGGGACACAGGTGCAGTTTGTACTTGAAAGGATTAATTGCTCTTCCTTGTTCTTCTTGTAGTGATATTTGAAACCCCACTTGCCTCCACAAAGTTTATATTAATCCATATATATGCATGGGACAATTCTCATTGTTAAATCTCTCTCCTGTACCCCACCCCGGAACTCTGGTCCAGGAGCAAAGTGAAGAAGCGTTAGTAGCAATTAACATACTTTTTTGTGTGTGACCTCGATGTCCACAACCTGATTTGATCACTCCTATTGTACTGGGAAGAAATGCATACCATACAAGTGATAGGCTTTGTTTTGTTTTGGTAGTTGAAAATGTGTTAGATAATAACCATCGATTTTGTGATGAGGAAGGCAGATCAGTTCTTGTTCCAGTAAAGAACGCCTGAGCTCCAGAGTTCCTTCCTTTGTTCAGCACCTACTGTGAGCCAGACGTGGGACCCATAACACTGAATAGAAGTAGACCTTGCAGCAGTTACCATCCAATGGAACAGATGGATGTCAAGCCAGTAATCAGAGATGTATAATTCTAAATTATGAGAAATTCTTTGCTTCCATGCCCTCCCAGAGGAAGTATAAATTGCATAATCATGTCAAAAAACATTTAAGAATGCAAGTGCCCTACAGTCTACTAATTCCATGTTTAGGTAAGAGCCAGGGGAAACTGTTGCACTAGTGTACCAATATAAACCCAGAACGTAGGCCAGTGCGTCATGTATCATAATTGTCCCAGCTCAGATTTCCATTAGTAGAGGGCTAAACTATTTTATTTATATGCTGCTGTAGTTGCTTAATGAAGAAACTGCATTTGGATATAATGGAGAAGTCAAGCAATCATAAAGTAACACAAAAGAGAAATGAAAGAAATAGGTACAGAATTATAGCATCCATAGACATTTTAAAGGAAGTAAAGGTAGATGATGGAGCTCAGGGATTTGGGCTGAGCCTGGGAAGATAAAGGGGTAACTGCCACAGATATAAAAACTTAGTGAATTCCGTTGGTAGGCTGTGAAGGAGATAAATACATTCAGGAGTGGTCTAAGGAACCTGCCATTTGTTGGTGATGGACACTTAAGTACTTGTCAGTTTGTAAAATGTCCTGTAAGTTTCATCTTTTCTTCTACATGCGATATGTGTGCTGGAACCACTTTGAGAAGACCCATCATATGGCATAGAGCGGCGTATCTGGTAGTTGGGGCTGTCCAGTAGACTTTAATAAGGCAGTGGTGTTTGAACTGGGGGACTGAACAAGTGACTAAGCATAGTCCAATGGTGGGGGGAAGGGTGTGTGTGTGTGTGGCTGGCAATGGACAGAAAAATAGAGAGAGTGTGGCAGCAGATGTCAAGAACATTCACAGCACTGGTGTGAGGCTGGAGGGAAGGCTAAAGTCAGGAAGCTGGAGAAGCAACCTAGCAGAATGGACTGGGACTGTAAGCATCCCATTAAGGCATGTGATCAGGTGGGTAAAGACTTTAAGCACAGGGAATGACATCTGGGTTTACCAGGTGTGTAAATAGTTTCCGTTTGTAGAGCATATTGAAGAGACACCGGAATGGGTGCTGGGAGGCCAAGTAGAGAATACTGGAAGTTGGGGTGAGAGGATGTCAAGTAGTTTGTTTGGGGTTGTAATGGAAGACACCTAAGAGATGGTAGGTCCTATCATTAGCCATTTGGACATGCGAAAGCAATGTGATTAGAGAGGGATGCAGGAGAGGCAGCTTGGTTAGAGAGTGGATGCAGGGGAGGCAAGTTGTTTAGAGTGCATGCAGGGGAGGCAGGTTGTTTAGAGAGTGGATGCAGGGGAGGCAGCTTGGTTAGAGTGGGTGCAGGAGAGGCAGCTTCCTCTATCATCTGACAAAGAGGAGAGAGGGCAGACTACTTGGCTTTTAGGGGGCAGACCGAACTTATGGGAGACAGATTTTTCTCCTAATACTGTTAGGGTTTTAATGAGAAGTTTTACAACTTGGCCCTTGATTCTTAACAAAGATCCCCCCAAGAAGCCACCATGTAAACACACTACTTCAGTCATAATCGAGCCCCAGTGCCCAACCCAAGTGTTACAGTGGAAAGGTATAAGAAGAAATGCCAGAAGCCCAAATGAAGGGGTCCTTTAAAAATCCCTCTGCCTGTTCACTGTAAAAATCCCAGAGTTGGCGATTTGAAAGACTGCTTCAGAGGGAGTCCCAGAGTGTTGGCTGCCAAAGAGGCAACAGAAGGGCACTTGCTGTGTCAGGTGTACCCTGCACTACAGATGTTTGTCCTTTATGGCCACAACCCATAAAGCACATTTAGCGGGACAATTGATATGATAAAGTTTGTATGTTAGACCATAGATTTACACCAATGCTTGGTTCCTGACCAGATAATTGTGTGTGTTGATATACAGGGATCTCCTGTATTTATAAAATCTATTTGAAGTGCTCAGGTAAGAATAAGCCTTATAGCTGCAAATCGCTCTCAAATCATCCAGAAAAGTTATATAGTACACTGTACATGTGTGTGTGCTAGTATCTCTGTGTGTGTATATATTTGTGCATGTGCACATGAGCACACTTGTACAACAGGGACAAATGTTTACATTGGCACTATCTGGATGAAGGACATGGAGAAATTCCTTGTACAGTTGTACCCACTTACTATAAGTGTAAATGGTTTTTAAAATTAAAGAGGAAAGAAGGGAGGGAGGTGGGGTAAAATGGGTGGGAAGGAAGGATGAGGAAGCCATATGAAGACCAGGCTGTGCTTGCCTAACTGTCCTGATAAGCTGGTGTGTCACTTACTGTACCCACTCAAATCCCAATTGAGAATTTGCTTTAGAATTTACTCTGTAGAGTGGGATTATATAACTGCAATGGATCCGGATCATATTTTTTTTTCTAGCACTGGGAGCAAAAAGCTGGTATTGTTTATTGTTTATTGTTGCAAACTTAGTGGCTTGAATAAACATGTATACATGTGTATTATAACATGGAGGGAGCCTGCTTGTTTGGGTTTCTTGGTTCTGCCCAACCCCGCCCCCCAGCTGTTTAGTCCCAGAGAAAAACCACACAGAAATCTCTATAAGTTATAATGCTGATTGGTCCCTTAGGTCAGGTTTCTTACTGGCTAACTCTCATATCTTGATTAACCCATTTTTCTGATCTATGTTAGCCATGTGGCTCAGTACCTTTTTCAGTGGGGCAGCTCATATCCTGCTGCTTCGGTGGCCTGGGCAGGAGTGGGGGGAATCAACTTCCTCCTTCTCAGAATTCTCCTGCTCTCCTTGCATCATTTCCACTTCCTGTCTGGTTTTCTCATCTACACCTCCTGCCTGGCCAATCAGCGTTTATTTAAAACATGATTGACACACAGAGACAGACAAACACACACACACACACACACACACACACACACACACACACACACACACACTAGTGTTTCTGAAGCAAACGAATCTAAAATCAGTTGCATTCAGGAGAAATCAAAGATTGGTACGGCCGTGCCTGCCCAGAGCATCTCCTCCCTTGTTCAGCATTGTGGCTGATGTGTTCCTTGGCTTATCACTCTGTCACTCTGATCTTGGCTTCCGTAGCCATAACCTACTCTATTAAGGTCATCAACTCCTCTTCTAAGGTCAGTTATGACTGCCCTTAAGATGCCCCTCCCCATTCATTCAGGATTCCTAGTTTAAGATTCTTAACCACGTTTACAAGTCTTGTTTTTCCCTGTTTTAGCTAACAATTACAGATTAACTTGAGAGGCAGCTGGTCTGTGTGGTTTGGATGAGGCTGCTTTGCATATGATATTTGGGTTAGGAAGAATACAATCAATGTGAAGACGGCGGTATGAGTTGTATAGACATAAATCTTGCTCCTTCCTTTAAATTTATTTTTATTATTTTTATTTATGTATATCTGTGTGTGTGTGTGTGTGTGTGTGTGTGTGTGACTATGTAAGTGTTTGCCATATATGTGCAGGTGCTTGCTAACGTCAGAAGAGGGCATGGGAACCCTTGTGGCTGACGTTACAGGAGTTTGTGAGCCTTGGAACATGGGTGTAGGAACCAAACCTATTGCAAAAGCAATCGGTACTCTTGACAGCTAAGCCATCCCTCGAGCTCTGCATTTCTTCTTCTTGTGGCTTTCAGTTTAATTGTGTTTGCCATGGACCCTGGTATTATTTTCATCCATTATGTTAAGAAAGATATTCTTGACCTGGTGGTAGTGGCACATGTCTTTAATCTCAGGGCTCAGGAGTCAAAGAAAGGTAGATATCTGTGAATTTGAGGCCAGCCTGGTTTATAGAGTGAGTTTCAGGACAGCTGGGGCTACACAGTGAAGCTCTATCTCAAATATATATATATATATATCAAATATATATATATATATATACACTCATCTCATAATTTATTTAAAATTTTTCTTTAAGCATGGCATTTTCTGGAGATAGTGTTAAAATCTGTATGTCTTTTTATGAATTAAGAGAATGATTTCTAGAGTTCTTAGAGCAGATGATCAGTAAGCCATGCTCACACGTCAGTGAGGGTTCTTCTGGACAGCCATGGCTTCAGAGCTCTGTCATAGACAGTCAACCTCTCTAAAACAGGGACTGTTGACCCTCTTTCATCCCCAGCACAGAACCTGGGAATTAATTAGGCATTTGGTAATTTTTAAGTGACTGAAAAGGAGGCACTTGACAACTACGTGTTGAAAGCTAGGAGATGCTTTTTGCAAAGTGAGCCAAAGTCCGGCTGTTTTCTAGTCCCCTATTCATCAAGTTGAGCCAGTCTTACTGTTCATACCTCCATCCAGCATCTGGCATGGCCAGCAAGTCATGTGACATGTGAAGGGATGAATGAATGAACCAATCACACGACACTCTGCTGCCAGCAATTAGACTTAGCTGCGAAAGATTCTGAACTCTGTCTGAAATGAAGCCAGGTAGTTAAAGATGATTTAATCAGGAAGGAAGTAAAATATTCTCTTTAATGGAATAATTTCTTATTTCATTTTCTCCTTAAACTTGGCCATTCATCTCATGCTGTAGTCCTAATTTATATATGGTGTCCTAAAGTATGAAAACTGATTATTCTGAATTAAGACTTTATGCTTATAAATAATTGTCTAGTGTGGCATGAGGAGGCTCCTGATTCTGGTATTAATTATAAAGGGGTTGGTTGTAGTAGCAAGCTTAAACTTTGCCTTCATAAAGACAGAGTTGGGTGCCCGTGAAGCATGCTTGTAGATATACTTCAGGGGGAATAGATAGCAAAGACTAGTATCATAAAACAGGTAGTTCAAAAATACCACATTCGTTTGCAGTACTCTTTGCTAACACTAATCTGTGGATGTGCCTCTGTTTTCAAAAGCTATTTTATGTAATATTTCTGTTAGAATACCTAATGTCAGGAAGCTTGGTGGCTTGGAGTTTTCTGCCTGGAGAAGGGGGAAATCTAACTTACATTGTGGGCACTTCTGTGTCCACTTCTCTCCTCCATGTATGCTCTCTATTCCAGCTATGTGTAACAAGGCACCATAGCTATCTCTGTATCTGAGAGGGGTTTAAAGGGCCAGAGACCAGCTCACCAGTGCAAGGTTTTCTAAATACCAAGAGGTTTATCTTGAGACGTTCTGGACGTGTAAAATGGAGGTGGAAAATGTCAGCAGCAAGCTCTGAGGAAAGGGGACAAGAGTAGGTGCTGTGTCCGAGATGGTAAAACAGAAAGTAGAAACATGATGAATACTCAGAGAAGATACAGCAGGTAGTGAGAAGTGACCTGTCTAGAAAAAGGGGTGCCAGCTCTAGCTCTTAAAAAAAGGTCCCTTAAAAGGGACCCAATCAAGAAGATCTGAATAGGCAGAAACCATCCTTCAAATGGTGCTGAGCCACCAAAATTTCAGTGAGACCATTTGCTTCTTCATGCTTTGCCACGGTCAGGGAGCTCCATCCAGAAAGTCAGTTCTTCACCATACTCTGAGACAGGCTGTAACCCGCTCACGCACATAGTCCACTAATAACTTTCTTAGGGACTCTGTCCCCTATGTGAAGAGCTAAAAGTCACAGCTAGAAGCACACATAGCGAGGTAGCAGGGAAGCCTCTTTCTATGATTCTACTTAAACCTGAAAGTAGCTATGGCTCCACAAGGGTGAAGTTACATCTAGTCAGCTTGGGAGCTCAGATTGTTGGTGTGGAGGGTACACACAATATCTGGAGGTGGCCCCAAACTTGAAGGGTGTTATTATTATTATTATTATTACTATTATGATTGTTGTTGTTGTTGAATGTGTTTGTGTTATGACGAGGGCCTGTGGTGCAAGTGTAGAGAATAAAGAGCAACTTTGTGAAGTCAGTTCTTCTGTCTTGCTCCTTTCCTGTGGGTTCCAGGGGTCAAACTCAGGTCTCCAAGCTTACACAGCAAGGGCATTTACCCGACAAGTTCTCTTTCTGTCCCTGAACTTTTTATTTTTGGAAAGAGTGAAAATACTATGGGTTCATCTGAAATTCCATCCCAGAACCTGGAAAACAGTTGAAGGATCAGACATGACAGAAAGCAGAGACTGAGAAAGCTAAGGCTTCTTTGCGTGCCTGCCATCGTGCAGCTGCTTCACGGATGCTGTACACAGGCTCTGCCTCCTTTGTCTCCCTGCTCCTGTCCTGATGGATCTCATGCTCCATTTCATCCCATTAAACCACAGCACGAGGCTGCATGAGATTGGTGGTGTGTGGCTGTGATCCCAACACTTGGGAGGTCGAGGCATTGTGAGTTTCAGGTTTGCCCTGTCTCAAAACAAACAAACAAAATTTACCGTATGCTATGATGTCTCCTGACCCAGCCCCTTTTTTCTTCCTGGACCCTGACAGTTTATTCTCATCATAATAACCAGGGAGGTCTCCTCACATCATAACTTTGATTATAGGATTCCTTTGCTCAGAACTATGCAGAGTCTTCCCATTTCGTGGAAAAGTCAAGTCACTGACCTAATGAAGACCCAGCCAGCCTTACAACATCTGGCACTCTTACCGCCTCCAACTTCTATTGCTCTTGATTTTCTCTCCACTCTTGCTCTGCAAGGCTGTGAGTGTGCTTACATACTTCTACATTCAACATATCATAAAATGGATAGAATTTATGGAGCCACGGTCTGCCCCGTGCAGTTAGTACAACCAATGAACACTTGAATAATTACCATGGGGTAAGGATTTCAAAATATTTATACTTACTCTTATATTGTCTTTAATGAACCCTGTTATCCTCAACTTGGTGCTGAGAAAGAGTGAGTTGCCCAGCTGCGTAGCGAGTAGCTGGTCTGTCTTTGAACTCATTAGCTCGAAGCTCAACTCTGCTTCTTCCTAAACGAGCATGAGTTATGTTTAGCAACTAACTTAGTTGCAACAGCAAGAGTGCTGTCGATGGTGGCCATTTCTTTGATGAGCCATCAGGATGGAGTTGCAGGAGAAACTTTAAACGGATCGTGGCCAATACTCTTATTTTGGGGGGACAGAATAGATTTCTGCGTCCCTTGTCCCTTTTCTAGTCCCCGACACAAACTTGCCACTCACGATATCGAGCGTGAATACTGAATGAAGTAGCAGATCTGCAGAGGGATAAGCCCTGAACACGCATATGAGTTTTCCTGAGGCTGTCCTTGCTTTAGGACCCAAAGCATCTTGCCGTTCTGCCGCACCATTCTGCAATTCACCCCGGCAATTGTGATGTTCAGGTGCTAGCCTAGAGCCAAGGAAGGGGAGGCAGGGCGGTCTAGGTGGAGCATGGAGGGGCCTCCTCCCCACAGTTAGGATCTCCTAGTATCTGTTCACTGCCACTGAAGACAAGCTGGTGTCATGTCTTTGGTGCTCTATGTAATTGTAGCTGCAACAGCTTTCTTCTGACCAGATCAAGACTTTGAACTGAACGAATGAGGCACTATCTGGGGCATGACAGTGCAAGATGGCATTGGAGAAATGCAAGGGTGTTTTGACCTCAATATAATCACGTGCATTGCTTTTCAATATTAGGTCAACAGAAAACTTAGTGCCCTAATAAATAAAAAGAAAGTCTTTATTATTATTACTATCATCATCGTCGTTATTGTTATTATTTTTGTTGTTGTTGTTGTTGTTGAGACAAGATTTTTCTATGTATCTCTGGCTGTCCTGGAACTCACTTTGTAGATGAGCCTGACCTCGAACTCACAGAGATCCTCCTGCTTCTGCCTCCAAAGTGATGGAATTAAAGGCATGCACCACTACCATATATTTATTTTTTTGAACATAAGTGATTCATTTGACTTTGTAGATCTTCTATCTTTTCATCTAAAAAAATTACTTACCTGCTTTTTGAAGGTATCTTTTTTCGTATTTTTCTTTTTTTAAAAAAAGTAAACAAACTATCTTTTTTCATTATACACACTAATCCAAGTTTCCACACTCTCCCCTTTCACATTCCCTCCACTTTCTCCCATTGAAAGACTCCCGTGGGCGTCTTCCCTCGGGAGAGACCCCATGCCCAAAGATCAGTCGAAAACACGCAGCCGGATGCAAACAGCAAGAGGTTTATTGGGGATATGCAGGTACCTGGGGCGACCAAGTCTCTCGGAGGACTTGCGTGCCCACCGGTTGGGGGTGAGGGGTTTTTATAGGAGAGCAAAAAGCGAGGTTTACAGAAGCGAGATGCAGGGTGGTAAATTCTTAACCTAGATAACAATGAGGGGACTACTCAGCGGTTTACTGTTCCTCTCATCCTGCCCCCCCTTTTCCTGGCTGGCGACCAGATGTCTGATTGCACAGCCCCTGACTCGTGACGAGCCCCGCTTTATACGTGACTCAGGCCTCGCAATCCTCTCTTTCTTTGTTTTTATGACCAATCCATAAATCTCCTGTCTTGCAGCCAGATAAGGCTGTCCTTGCTCTAACCTCAGGTATCTTTGCTCAGCATTCCGGAGGCCCTGAATTCCGGAGGCCCTTAATTAAGCCTGTTATTTGCTCAGCATTCCGGAGGTCCTGAGCTAGTTATCTGTGAACCTTTGCAAAATGGTATAACTGTGGTTAAAACGAGGGGTCCTTCACCATCCCATTCCCATCCACTCCTCGGAGAAGGTAAGGCACATTACTTTGGGGAAGGTTAAAGCCTCCCCACCCACTATATCAAGGCTGAACAAAGAGAATAGGATTCCAAAAAGCCAGTTGATGCAGTAGGGATAAATCCTTGTGCCACGGCCAGTGACCCTTCAGTCTGCCCCAGCCATGCAACTGTCAACCACATTCAGAGGAACTAGTTTGGTCCTATGCTTGTTCTTTACCAATCTGGCTGGTGTTGGTGAGCTCCCATTAGCTCAGGTAGACTGTTTCAGTGGGTGAACCCATCATGGTCTTGACCTCTTTGCTCATATTCTCCCTCTTCCAACTCTTCAACTGGTCTTTGAATGTATCTCAAGAACCTTGTAGAACTGTCGAATCACAGAGAACCGAAGGGGCAGCTATGTGGCCGAGAGGAGGATGTTGGGTGGTGATGCATTTGATGTGGGACGTTCCCTCGGTGTAAGACCTTCCCTGTCTTTGACCACATGTGCATAGTTCTCCTCCAGGGTGCTGGTCGCATGGTGCTCTGTACTGTGGAGCTCTCAATGGTCATCGTCTCCAAGATCTGCAGAGCAGAGAGACTTGTGGATAACGCACACCTGTGACAAGGGTATCAAGGAAAGTTTAAATTCAAATTAAGTCCCCAAGACAAGATATGCCACTAAGAGGGTGAAAGATGAAAGGTTTACTGAGATGAAAGCAGAATCTGGGCACTGGCAGGTTTGAAGCATTAGCTATGGTTCCTAGACTGGCCATTTAAAGGTTGGTTTTGTGCTTAAATTGGTTGGATAATTTAAAAACCAAGGTCAAACCAGAAGGTTTGGTACATTGAATGGATGAAGAAGCAAAGGGTGATGAGAAGAAGCTGGACAGGTGGTTTAAGTTAAGAGCGCTTGCTGCTTTCCAGAGAACCCAACTACAGTACCCAACACCCATGTCTGACAGCTTGAAACTGCCTGTAATTCCTGCTTCAGAGGGTCAACACAGTCTTATGGCCTCCACAGGCACCTGCACACACACACACACACACACACACACACACACACAATAATAATAATAATAATAATAATAATATCTTATTTAATAGGTGGATTTACGGAAAGTGATGGACAGAATGAAGTAAGGCAGTGAAGGAATTTCTGGAGAAACTTATTTCAGACCAAGTTCCTTCCCTTCAACTCACCAAGGGAAGAAAGAACCCATGCTGACATACTCTGCACCTCTCAGAAGCTCCTCAGGGTCATGGGGGAGTTCTGTGAGCACTCACACAGCCTGTGGGGCTATGGAGGAGCCCTGGGAGCACTCACACAGCCTGTGGGGCTATGGAGGAGCCCTGGGAGCACTCACACAGCCTGTGGGGCTATGGAGGAGCCCTGGGAGCATTCACACAGCCTGTGGGGCTATGGAGGAGCCCTGGGAGCACTCACACAGCCTGTGGGGCTATGGAGGAGCCCTGGGAGCACTCACACAGCCTGTGGAGCCAAGGAGGAGGCACTGTGAGCAGCTTTCACACGGCCTGTGACTCCCAAAACCCTCAGGCGGCAGAACCAATGGCCATGATGGCCAGATGAACCATCAGCCATAGGCTTGTTGTAGACAGCTAACTATAAAGTGGCAAAGACGAGAATGGGATTATTTCTCCATTCAAAAACAAAAATAAAACTCGCACTTGTCCCAGTACTGTTCAAGAGCCTTTAGAGTTGCCCTGTGCCTGCCCTGTGCTCTCAGGAAGGACAGTGTACACATCTCTCTCCTGCTCCATACTTGATGACCTGCGATACTGAGAATCTTGTGACTTATGTGAATTTTTTTTCTGCTGCTTATACTGAAGCTAGAATGACATCTTATTCTGCTTGATCCTAAGAACTTAGATCGCTGTTGAGGTACTTAACAGAATGTCTTGCCATTTGGGGTTGACTGTCAGACATTCCAACTCCATTGAGAAGTTGGACAAGGCCAGGATGTTTTTCATCTGTCTCCTCAAGATCTGAAAAGCATCCAGGTACTAAATGAAATGCTTGCTGAAAACCTGTGCCTCTGTTCTGGGCAGATTTGATTTTTCAACCCGCTCCAGGTTCCTCTGGTACTTTCCTGCCTCTTATCAGGCAACTGTTCTTTCAGAAACCAAAACAGTTGCTTTGCATTGTAAGATCTCAGTTAATGGCCCTGAAATCCTAGGAGGCAGCTGTTATGTAAAGTCTCCTGGGGTGAGTCAAGAGCATCAATTAATACAAATGCCTTGAGTGTAAACATCAGTTATCTTCTTACATCAACCCATTAGAGACACAGATTGAAAACTGAGCAGTCTTTGTGGTCCAGTATGAGAATGAGCCCCAGATTTCTTCTACCCAAGCCTTCCGTCTTCAGCTGTGCCCTCCCTACTTGCTGTTTGCATCTTACTAGTATTACCTAGACCAATCTGTACTTTGAACTCAGACAGAAATGTGGATTAAATACTTCCTAGTCACATAATTAAGAATACAGAAAGTCAGCTAATCAGCACATGGCAAGGCAAGACTATCTGAAGCCTGAAGAAGAGATTGAAAGACAGCACATAGGGACCTTCTATGCTAACCTGCCTTTAGTGTATCAACAGCCTGGCAGGAAAGTATTCCTGTCTGTCTTTTCAAGAGGATTAGTGACCAGGCTAATCCCTTTGCCACATGGAGCTGTCATTCCTAATGGTAGACCGAGATAGACCTCCTCTGTGCTGTGACTGACGGCACAGATTCAGTATTTCCCATCTCGGTATCCAGCTCTCCATCCTGAGGTTTTCACACGGAAGACTGCCCTGTCCTGACAAGGCTCCATGCTTGATCACTTTACCATCCCATGAGTCAAGCAGTAAAGTCGAAAATAGCTCCTGCTCCTGGAGTCCGTTCTTAAGGTGAGAGCCAGGTTCTCACATCGCCAGCTCAATGGCAAGATGCACGTATCACATGCAGAAGACGTTGTGGGTTCTCTGTAATTGCCAACGCTGACGTCAGACCGGTTCCCTTTCCGTGCCGCCTAGAAAGGGCAGAGAGAGGGAAAGTCTACCGACTCCTGAAGTGAGCTTTGCTCAGTCATAGAGACTTTTTCTCTCAGGGCCCCCAGCCTTGAGGGGGTCCATAGCCCTTCCCTGAAAACCTCCTTCCCTGGAAATGATCAAAGTCTTGGAAGGAGAATGGCTGGTTCCTTGAAGCCTCAAATGTTCCTTGACTCCATGGTTCCTAAATTGCTCAGAGGTGGCCACTTAAACAGGAAGCTATAAAGTCAGATGGGTCCAAACTCAGTCCCCGTCCTGCCACAGTGACATCTGTGTGGCCATGGGAAGGGTTTGAGCTCCAAAATCCAGGGTTTTTTGTTAGTAAACTAGGAAATGCCAGGATCACCATGGAAATTACCAATAAAGACGCGTTGTCATGTAGTAACTACTTGGCAAATCTTAGCTCCCCTCCCTCCCTCCACCCCTACCGTGTGCGTTTTTTATATTTTTTTTATCTTAAAAATAAGGGCAATTATTGTCGCTGGTTTGCAAACTACATACAAATGAATAGCGTACAGCTTCCATTTAAGCCACCCTCAGAGGACCAGGCCGTGTCGTGCCATACATTTTCCTGACAGTTGTTTTCGTTCCCTCTCTTTCTCCTAAGGAAGTTCAGATGGGCCCCAGTACTTTCTCATAGCCCGAAAGACCTACTGCAAGGGCTGCACTCAGGCCTGCTTCCCATCCAGATGATCTATTCATAACAAAAGCTGCCTCCTAGTCACTGCCCACAGCTGAATCCTGTTACTCCGCAGCCCTCGTCTCATTTGTTTCTGATTGTTCTACAGTGTTTGCATACCTTACGTATTAGTAGGGTCTTTTCTAGTGTACAGGCAGAGGTTAAGCGCCCGCCCGCCCACAGATCAGCTTTCCCTTCGTGCCCTCTCTGCTTTGAGTCCCCCCCTCCCAGCCTCAGTGTTACAAACCATCTCTCTTTCGTAAGAACGTGTTTAAATGTAGAACAACTGTACAGTTTTTCCCTTCACCTCAGAGCACGGCTTTTAACTTAGAGAAGAGGGAGGAGATAACAGGGATTGTGGGATTCCGCCTCCCTTCCTGATGCAGGATATCCCACAACGTTATTGAACTGACAGGGTACATATCTATGCATGCCCCAAGAGCTGAACTGGAGGAAAAGCTGAGCTGGAGGAAGATGCTGTCAGTCTCCCCTGTCTTCAACTCTTGTTTTTTGCCACTCTGTCCCCTTCCCTTCCCTTCCCTTCCCTTCCCTTCCCTTCCCTTCCCTTCCCTTCCCTTCCCTTCCCTTCCCTTCCCTTCCCTTCCCTTCCCTCCCCTCCCCTCCCCTCCCCTCCCCTCCCCTCCCCTCCCCTCCCCTCCCCTGCCCTCCCCTCCCCTCCCCTCCCCTCCCCTCCCCTCCCCACCTCTGTTCCTTCGTTCCTTCCTTCCTTCCTTCCTTCCTTCCTTCCTTCCTTCCTTCCTTCTTTTCTTTCCTTCCTTACTTCTTTCTTTTTTCCTTTCTTTCCTCTCTCTCTCTCCCTCTTTCTTTTTTTCTAATTAAGTATTTCACAAGAGACTGACTTTGAGTCAGATTTGGTTAAATCCTGGTTTGGTCTTAGTTGTAACACACCTTAAGTTAGTACTTGGGAGTTGACTCTCCAAAAGTTCTTTTCCTATCAAAATTGATTATGAAGACTCAGGTTTACCTAGGTCTTACAGCTAGGGGCAAATATGTGAGAGTGGACCCATATGGATTTGGTACATGTTCTTTCTGGAGATGTCCGGTCCCTCAGAACTGACCCATGGCAGATTCAGGGCCTGCTCTAATGCTGGCAGGAAGGAGGGTTGGGATCACTTCTGCCAGCCCCACACTGTGTCACCTCTGTACTGTCCATAGGTACTCAAGGAATGGGGCTTTCATGTTCTCTCAATCTCCTATTCGTCTTGACTCCTTGCTATCTAACCATTATCCTTGTAGACGCGCTCATCAGTCTCTTTTAAAGATGTACACAGTGAGCCTCACTCCGGCATCTTAGCTGTGTGTGGCAAACACTTTTCTTTATAACACTTTTGTAATCACAAAGGGGAGATACCACATCTAGATAGCTACATCCTCGCCTAGCTATTTTGACTTCACCCTCTTATGTTAGGCCAAAAGTGGGGGAAGAGTTACAAAGAGAAGAGTTCTTCATACCTCGACTTGTAGGGATGCCTTGAACACCTCTAACCAAATCTGGGACACAGAGTGGGTTCTTTCGGGAAGTACATCCAATGATAATAGCTGATGCCACTGCACAGAGATGGTGACATTTTAAAAAATGTCATTTATTTTGGGGAGATTATAGTATAATTCCATCATTTTCCCCTTCCCCTTTCTCCTTCCAAACCCTCCCTTATACCCTCCCTTGTCCTTTTTCAATTTCGTGACTTCTCTTTTCCTTAATTGTGTGTGTATGTGTGTATGCATGTACGTTTGTATGTATATGATGCCTGGTACTGGTAACCTAGCCAACTACCCAGGGCTAGTGAAGCCATGGATCTTAGAGGAAAACCTACAGCCACCACTTTACCAAAGTAGCATAATCCCTAACTACATTCTAATTATTTGTCTTTCTACCCACAGCTAAGTGTGGTCCTCATTCCTCATCAAGGGAACTCCCTTGTAACAGTTGGGGGCCATCACTGAATTTTCTTTAAAGAGTCAAGGAATTTAATCCCATATCTTGAGAGGCACAGATGGGTGGATTTCTGTGAGCTTGAGCCCAGTCTGATGGACAGAGTGAGTTCTAGGCTAGCCAAAGCTACATAGTGAGCTACCATGCTGTATACTGGCCAAGGTTCTCTTTGCCTGTACGATATATGCTCTGCTTGCCCCTGTGATGGACCACAGAGGTGAGATCAGAACGCCCTGCTCGCTCTCCTCCCTCCAGCTAGTGCAACTACTGTGCTTCACTTGGGAATTCTCCTCTAGGTAGTGGCAGGCCTTAGTTTTTAAGTGAAACTCTCACAGGAATTCCAGGTCCTAAATAGGAAGTGCACCTTGATCCACATGTAGGTGATGCACATAGCGTACAGTTCAGTAGGTCACCAAATGAGCCAGGCCCTAGAGCCAACTCTATACTAAGTAGCGCTACCCTTCCTCTTAGCATCTTCATAAGAACAGTCCTGTAGTTCTAGTGAAGATCCTAAGAATGAAAGTCACATGGTAAGTTAAAACAGAACATTGAATATTAGAACAACGTAAGTGAATGATTAGACACAGGAGATGGTGTCTAAAGTCAGACCCTGGAATCATAGAAAAACCTAAGTACAAGGGAAACTCGGGAAGAGTTGGGAAGTGATCACAGTTTGCCAATCACAAGTAAGGGGGAGTATGTCAGAAACACACTGTAATAAGGGACTACGTATGTGGCCAGGGAGTAGGCATGTAATCTCCCTCTGTTGCCATCCTCTGATCAGTCCCAGCTGGGAGGCTGCCCCAGGCATTCTTCCGTCCTAACCTACAGTCTGCAGGAGAGAGTGGTTTTCTTAATGGTTAACTTCCAATAAAGGGAGTATCAGTCTGTCTCTGTTTGTGAGCCACTTGGCAATTAGTACTATTAATACTCCGCTCACTCTTGGGGGATTTCACAGAAAGAGGAGACGGTCTACCTGGCCGCTGGACATTGGAGCAGCAGAGCTAAGGCTCCATCTGGGGAAGACAGAGGAGCCCACTTCTTCATTAGTTCTCTCCTCTCTCCTGCCCTGTCCTTTATGGCTGTCCTCCCTTTCTGGATCCCCAAGAGGGACCCATTGCTGCCTACTCACACAATTTGTTTAGGTTATGGGAGAGATTGTGTTTCTTTAGAGTCACAGATCAGAGAATTCAGAGCTGAAAAACAGTTTGAACTCATGGGAGCCAGATAGGCATTTGTATCCAGGGGGTCAACTGCAGCTACTTGTTTGCAGCCAGACGAGACTTGGGTAAACATTTGGATGGCTTCAAAGTTGGCTATTCAGTGTTTTGTAACGTAGCTCTGGGTGGGTGAAGTACAAGTGAATGAGAAACATATGGATTGCATTTCTGCTGTGATCACATGTGGGTCTTGAAAGGGTAGAAAATGAGGACTCCAGCGCTTAATGAGTCCAACTTTACAACCGACTCACATAACTCAGTGTTACCATGGGTAAAACTGGGCTCTCCCCACCTTCCCAAATTCAGGACTGTTTGATTGGATACCAGACCTTGTCATTACGTTCCTGCATTGCTCAAACTGCTGGGCCAAGGAGATAACTGTGGACAGCCATCATATATACTTATTTTGTTCTGAGTAAAATAAAGAGATTAGGTTTCTAGGACACACACTTCATTGGACGATTATTACCTTTTAACAGCCTTCACACAAAATATTTGGCAAACGTAAGCTTTATGAATCAGGTTTCACTTAAAGGCTATTGGACTTGTTTGCCTCATGCTACCCCGGTTCTGGGAGTACATTCAGAGAGTTTTGTGTGCTAAACAATTATTGTACCACTGAGCTGTACTCTTGATCAACCATTGAACACATTTTATCATCTATCATTGCTCTTAATTTGAGTGGCATTGCCAGTGTTATTGGAATAATAGCTATGTTCTGCATTTGTGTCTTCGTTTAGTTTGCAACGTGGTTTAATACATATTTATAGAAATATATGCATAACATGGTATAACAAGCTAAAATGTGAGAAATGCAGAGTTAAGGGAAGATGCAGGCAAGAATTATTAGGGAGGTATTAGGGAGGAAGTTGGGGTATAAAAATGGTAGGCCAGGATGGGTGGTGGTGCATGCCTTTAATCTCAGCACTCAGGAGGCAGAGGCAGATGGATCTCTGTGAGTTCGAGGCCAGCATGATCTACAAAGTGAGTTCCAGGACAGCCAGGGCTGCTACACAGAAAATCCCTGTCTCAAAAAACCCAAACAAACAAAAAAAAAAAAAAAAGAAAAAAGAAATGAAAGAAAAGAAAAGAAAAAAAATAGGTAGTACTTAGGTGATACTATCAAACTGAGTTTATCTATTTATAGCTATGTAGCTGTGTGGGGGAGTGAGCATTTGAGTGCAGGGACAGGTGGAACGTAGCACTGTCTGGTTCTCCTAGCTATTGAGCCACTTCACCTGTGTGCTAGGAACTGAACTTGGGTCCCCTATAAGAGGAGGAATTGTTCTAAACCTCTGAGTCATCACCAGTACCTATGAGCTGAGTCTCAGAAGGATGGATAGCCTTTTAGTCTGACAGGAAATTATGAAGAGTGAGAGATGAGAAAGACAATGGTTCACTTGAGGAAATTATAAGTTGTTCAATAAATCCAGGGATTAGTCCACGATAAACTTAAAAACAATAGGGATGAGAATCAGAAAACAATAATATTGTGATTAAGTCAGACAAATAAGGAAAAGCCAGATCAGAAAGTCCGTCATCCAATATGGATCAATATTAAGTAATAGTCCAGTTGGTCTTTTGTTATAGAAAGTTCATTTGCTGGACATAGGGAATTTAGGTTCAGTAGGGGTGGAGTGGACAGAGGGGAGGAGGAAAGTAACTGAAGTGGGGAATCAGGTTACTCGTTGTTGAAATAGTACAAGCAAGACAATGATGGGTTAGTCCTCAGGCAACTGCTGCTGGGAAGGGACTGTGCTTGAGAAGAGAGTGTGCAGAAGAATGGAATGAACTGATTGTAGGCAGATGAAAAGAGAAAAAGTTAAGACTGGAATCTTAAGACAGAGACCAAACAAGAATAGCCCTAATAGAAAGGGCAGTAGATTTTCTCTCGGACATAACAATTAGACATGCAAGTCACATAATTAGTGCGGAACTCAGGAGCAGGGGGGTCTGAGTTTGAGGTGAACATGTGACAACTTACAGCACGCAAACTGTCACTGCACACACTAGAGTGGAGGAGCCCCAGAAGAGGCAGGGAATACAATGACCATGGTAGAAGATCACGAGGAGCAGGAAGGCGGAGGATGGCCTGAAGTTATGTCAGAGTGCCAGGCTTTCCACTATCTCAAGAAGGAATTGAATGAAACCCCCTGCTGCTTAGCAATCTGTTCAAGAGTCCAGTGTATCCCAGCATCTTTGTGCACACTGGACCATATGGGTCTTGGACATGGTTCTGGTCGATGATTATCCCCACTTTTCCTAAGCCCCAGGAAGACACAGAATCACATGGCCAATCAAGAGCCTAAGCAGAATTGTCTAGTTTTATTTAGCACCAAAGTCCTCGTTCCCGATACTCTGTCATTCTCACTGCCTTGAAGATAGCAAATACTTTTATCTTCACTGGTTCCTGGGAGAGACAGGCACACTAGTAGCTCATTATAGTCCAGCCCGAGCAGGGCAAACTGAGAGGTAAACACTAAGAGCCTCCATTCATAAACATTTCTCCTGGCTATTCTCTCTCTCTCTCTCTCTCTCTCTCTCTCTCTCTCTCTCTCTCTCTCTCTCTCCTCTCTGTGTGTGTGTGTGTGTGTGTGTGTGTGTGTGTGTGTGTGCGCACGCTAAGTAGTCCTGAGGGAGTTGGCAGAAATAGATGTATAAATGTTTTTTCTCTGGCAAGATGATAGACAGTCCACTTGGAAGAAGAGATGACTATGGAAATACTCAGTCCCACATAGGCCGGCTACTACGCTCCAGACATTGCAACCTGGTAGCAGACAGTCCACACAAAGCCCCATATTCTCTCCCAGAACTGCTGGTGCCTGGAGCCTGCCTCCTTGTCCGGCCAGAGGTTTAGGTCAGATCAGCCTCAGGGTGATGGGAGGGGAAGGAACAGAGGGAGCTGTGGTAGCTCCTTGCTGCCAGCCAGTCACCTCTCCGGCAAAGAGTTGTGAGCACATATCTGGACTTTACCATTCACTAGCCAATAGGTGCATGGCCTTAGATGAAGCTGGGTCAGTGGTGTCCTTGCTGACAGCTAGCTTGAGCCGGCATACATAGAGGCAGGAGCACTTGGAATGTGGCTTCTGGACCCAGAATCTGTCATTTCTGATCTTGATAGGAGTCTGCTCATGCACCTTGTGCATCTTGGTTTGGAATTATGTTTGGTGTGTTTGACTTGACATACACACAGGGAAACTCAAACTCTGGATAAGCGTGTACACTCCCAAGTGTTCCTAACCCCAGCTTGTCCTAAGCCCATAGCTCTCACTAGATTGTAAGAGTCTGGAATACAGGGAGTTGGACACAGCATAAATGGGAAGCTCAGATCTCCCAATCCTTTCATGTTTTAAACAGAAGTCTGAACTCAGTATGCATCTAACAAATATTTTGTGAGGTCTTATCTAGCTAATGTCTGAGATAGTATAGATAGTAGCCATTAAACAAAGTCTATAAAGTTAACAGTTTTTTTTTTAAAAAAAAAGGCTTTCCAATAATCTTGACAGAAGATTAGTTGAGTGATACAATAAGTAGGTACTTGGAGAAGCCCCAAGAGACAAACTGACTCAGTCCCGTGAACTCTGGGCCATGTGAGGGCACAGTCTATTGAAATATCTCATTGGAGTGTTCCTGTTGACCAGCCAGGATGGAATGACTCAACTCCGTGGAATCTTAGAAAGCCTCAAAGAGAAAAGTCTCTCTGTTCCAGCCATCTTATAGGGTGGAGAATGGTGCTGAGACAGGGAGCTGCTGCTCCAGACATCTTATAGGGAGGAGAATGATGTGGACACAAGTAACTACTGCTCCAGACATTTTATAGGGAGGAGAATGGTGTGGATACAGGGAACCGCTGCCCCAGCCATCTTATAGGGAGGAGAATGGTGTTGAAAAGGTGAACTAGGTGGGGTGATTCTGACAAGCACTGAAGCAACTTTTCTTCCAGCCATTTGACCTGCTTTGCTTAGATTTCATTTATGACCTTAGGTGTTGTAATAGAATTATGCCTCACTCAGACTGTCATAAATTTTGTGTGACAACATAGTATGCAATGTTGTCATTTTGTAATTTAATATAGACCACACATGATTAAAGCATCTACCAACTGTCTCAGTTCAGTGCTAACACTGATACCCAAATTAATGCCCTTGTGCCTGCACTTAGGTTGTGCAAGAGAATATTGCCAGCCTTCTACAATGAATAAATAAATAAAATAATAAAATAACCTCCAAAACTAACTGTATCGTTAAATAAATATTAACTAATAGCTTATTGACTCTTACTATAGTGCTCTAGCTCTCCGAGTTCATTTTGAATCTTTTTTTTTTTTTGTACATGTGCCTTAATAACCAGCCTTTCAGGTCCAACCTTCGAAAAGACACTGTTTGGATTTAATCTCATTTTTAGTATCATTATTAATACTACTGACTAAAAGAAGAACACTTTGATGGTGGGTTTTCAGCTCGCCTCCTTTTGTTCCACAATAAGCTGTGTCTGTGTACAAGTAAGTGTCCTCCATTCTTGCAGAGATTACTACTAGTTCTTCCATTTGAAATCAGGGATTAAGGGTGGGAGAGTCTAATTTGAGGAGGATCATTTGTCTAGAATATGTCACAATGAGAAACACAACTGAGACGAGTCTGTTCTGACCTATGCTCTCTCTTCTATTTACAACTCTGTCAGGGAAAATTTCTGAGCAATGTTTTGGAAATAAAGATTATATAACTCAAGCCAAGCATGTAGTTCTTGCTGCAATTCCAGTATTTGGGAGGCTAAAACAGGAGGCTCCAGACATTTAAAGTAGTCCACTCAGAGGCCACAAGAGTGGGCTACCTTAAGTTTCAGGCCAGCTTGATCTAAACAGGTGTGTGTGTGTGTGTCTGTGTGTGTGTGTCTGTGTCTGTGTGTGTGTATGCATGTGTGATATATACATATATGTATACATATATGTGTATTGGTGTATTTCACACACATACTTCTATATACCATATCCTAACTTATTTGTCTTCAAGACGAGGGGGGTATTGTATACTTTGAGTGATTCCGTGGGCTTGGATAGCCCTTACTTTCTACACTTCAAATGTATAGGAAGGGTCAAAAGAAAAGATGGTATTGGTGGAACAAGATAGTAATTTATCAGAATCAAGAATAAAACCTCTTGAGCAGCAGTTCTCAACCTGTGAGTCACACTCCCTTTGGCAAACCTCTATCTCCAAAAATGTTTACATCGCGTTTCATAACAGTAGCAAAATTACAGTTACGAAGTATCAGTGAAAATTATTTAATGGTTAGGATTCATCACACCTTGAGGAACCATGTTAAAGGGATGCAGCATTAGGGAGGTTGAGGACCACTGCTTTAGAGGGTTTGAGGTGACTCTTTTGTAGTGTTGGACACATGTTAGTTAACACTCTCTGCCCTAGTTCACACATGGACACCATAGAGGTAATAGCTGCCTCTTCCTCAAAGTTATAAGAACTGAGTCATTTCTACCAGGGCAAGGCCTTTACCAAGTGTCCAGTCTGAGTTTCTGTGTTGCTGCCAGTGGCACCATTAAGCCTGGGAAGTTAACATCCTCTGTGGACACCTGTCATTAGTATGTGCAATGATCTCCCCCCTCACAGAGCAACCCTTAAGCCAAGACAGCAATCAGCATGGAAGGAGCTTTGGCAAAAATATTTTCAAATATTTATGTTTACTGTGAAGGATTAAAGGACACATAAATACACAAATGCGCATTCTCCTTCTCCCTCAAAACAAACTAGCTCTTTCCCCTGAGAACTCAGGGTTGGAAAGGATGGGAAGTACACTTTGTTTTCTTCCTTCACTGAAAATGTCTGATGAGAAGCATGTGTTATGCCCAAGGAGGGATCACAAACAGAGTTAGCCTACACCATCTCCCAAGACTCAACCAAATGAAGCCTCCCTTGGACCTTTGTGAGTAGCAGAGCCATGGTCTCTCAGTGAAGTCCTGCTACAAGAGCATAATAGCATCTTTAAATGATGGGGCTATGGTGGGAGGCAGGGAATGATGCCTGCGCTGGCTAGTTTTTATGTCCGCTTGACACAAGTTAGGGTCATCTGGGAAACCAATCAAGGAAATGGAATGACTCCATAGGATTGGCCTGTAGGCTAATCTGTAGGGCGTTTCCTGGGTTGCTGGTTGATTTGGGAGGACCAAGCTCACCATGGGCGCTGCCATCCTTAGGCAGTGGTCCTGCATGACTTAAGAAAGCAGTACGCGCAAGCCATGAGTGAGCAAGACCATAAGCAGTGATTCTCAATGGCCTCTGCTCCAGTACCTGCCTCCAGGTTCTTCTCCTGACTTCCCTTTATAATATACTTTGATGGGAACACGTGAGCTGAAATAAACCCTCCCCTCTCCAAGTTGATTTGACGAGTTATTTTATCCCAGCAATAGAAGTCCTCAATAAGGCCATGCATATCCTTCCTAAGCCATCTGTGGGAAAATAAAAAGTATATCCAAGGATTTGAGGTCTCCACCTCAGGCATTTACCAGCTGTTTGACTATGGACAAGTCTGCTTGTCCATGTCTATGTGTGAGGTTTTGTATCTATATATAAACTTCTCTGCTCTAGTGTATCAGATGTAGTTGAGTTCTCAAAAAGTTGGGTGGTGGTGGTACACGCCTTTAATCCCAGCACTTGGAAGGCAGAGGCAGACAGATATCTGTGAGTTTGTGACCAGCCTGGTCTAAAGAGCAAGTTCCAGGACAGACTTCAGAACTACACAGAGGAAATCCTGTCTCGAAAACCCTCCTCCCAAAATAAAAGAAAAGAGTTGCAAAACAAGAGATGATTTAGTCACTCACCAGTCTAAACCTTGGACCTCAGTAAATAAATATAAATAAGGCCCTGCCTACTGGACCTCTTCAGAGCTTTTATTCCTAAGGTTAGTATGAAATAAGAACCTTCACTGGGTAAAGACGGGGTGACACAACTGAGGGTGAGCTAGTGTGTGCCCACCGTGGCTGGAGTACTTCCCATCTCTTCCACAGATACACACATACACACACAGAGACACACCGTCCTGAGCCCCTGCCTTGTGGCTCTCCTCTTGATTCACATGTAGCCTCCTAGGCTAGATTAGATTCCTCACTTTTGGTGCTCTTGAGATTCCTTTCTGCTTCCTCCACTCCCTCCCCAGCCTGCATTCACACCCTTGTGTGAGAGTGTGAGCACCTCTTGTTGTAAGGTAAGCAGGTATCCCAGTGGGGCATTGTAATGATTGGAGGTTTTAGCTCTGAAGGTGTTGAGTCCTCTCCTTACCCCGGGGAGCGGTGAGCAGCCACTCTGGCCATCTGCTTGAGCGTGATTGGTAAGAGCATGGACTCTGCCCCTTTTTACCATTTTTCTCCAGTACCTGCCCCACATCTGGGTCTCCACAGAATGCAGGAAACATCTGGAGAACTAGTGCAAATGATTATAACCATGGAAATTGAACTCTTTTCTTGTAGAGACTTGTCCCTTCCACACTAAAATTATTGCTCCTATTTTAGGTATTAAATGCCCCCCTCTCTCTTTTTCATAATGGCCCCCTTACTTGACAGAATTTAAAGTTAATAGTGTTATATAGTTTCTTTGCCATTCTTCTCTTGGATGTTCCTTGCTTCCTTCACATGTTGAGGTCTAACGGCCTACTGATGTGAAGAATGAGCAGCCCAGTGGAAAAGGTGCCAGGGTGGTTGGCATTGGGGTGATTACAGGTCTATCCATCTCCACGCTGATGAGGCCAGAAATTACAGCTGCTCGGTTTTCTTCTCTATCTCAAGAGCTTAGCGTGGTTCCAAGCTGGATGAATACATGCTGAATAAATGAATGAATAGATCCTGTTCCTTAAGACCTGGTAGAGTAGACAGTGAGTGCCGAGCTGCCTTTTCCTCCCTCTCAGGAACATTTGCCCTAGCCATACCTCTGCCTTAGGAAGTCATTTCTGCTGGGTAGAGGAGTGACCCGTACCCTTATAGCTACATGAGTAAGTGGCCCAGCTTCTCCTATTCTGGCTCTTCCTTTATCTACCTTCCTTTCCCTAAAGGACCACAATAGTCTGCTACAATAGCACTGTAGAATCTTGAACTTCAGAGTACCTCACCCATGGGGCTTTGTTTGTGGTAGCCTGTCTTCTATCATTTAGCCAACTCCCGTTAGTCTTCTCGAGCTAAGTCTTTAAGAATCTATCGCTCTCCCTTACCACATATCAAAAACAGAATGTAACAAATAAAGGGAAAAGTTTATTGTCATAAAATAGCTCATGTTGTAATCAGACCAGCAAGATTCCATCCTAACCTAAGTGATGAAAAGCTGGTCTTGAGTCACTGCAGTTTGTAAAGCAAAGGGATCAAAAACATTGGCATTTTCCTCATTGACTATGCATTAACTTCTTAAAAACCAAAATGTAACCATTTAAATGGTTGCTTATAGCTAACTGGTTTAATCTCACTGAATCATGTCGACAAGGATGCAGAGTTAGCCGTTTAATTTCACTAAACCAGGCAGACGAGGGGCTTTGTTTTGCTTAGAGCATTTAGGGGAATCAGGAAGCCTTAGATTTTGGATTCTGAGCCATGGGTAGCTAACTTTATAGACCTGATCTAAGCTATCCTCTTTCTCTTGTGTAGATTCTGGAAGGTGGAGAATGGAGACCATTATTCTTGCTGTAGAGAGGAAGCTAGCTAGCATTGAAGTACTTGGTCAGTGGCTGTCCAAAATGGTCACTTTTGCTGCTTTGACTTCTAGATAAATTGGTCAGCAAGGGATTCACAGATAGAGTCATGCCCTTCCTTGGGAGACAGTGACTACCCCATTATAAAAAACACAGAAGAAGAAGCTGAATTCCCTTTGCTGTAGGAACTCAGTGGTAGGAGGAAAAGACTCCCTCTCTCCTGGAGGGTCATTGTTTTCACACATACTGTCCTTTCTGTTTCAGATCAGCAAAGATCCGATTTTTGTACCGGGTGTGTGGGGACCGTATTTCTCAGCCATGGTCCCTGGCTTCTGGCTGAATGAAGGTGGTCAGAGTGTGACGGGAAAACTGGTAAGTTGGTACTTTCTTCATGTGGTTGTGAATGTGATTATACCATCTTACCACATCACCCATACACCCAGGGGCTGGAATGCTGGCCACTCAGAAGTCAGAAGTCAGCACAGAGCCTAATCCTCAGAGCCTGTGGTGTGCAGGATGTGTTCACTAAATGAACGGGTGCTGCCCAGCTTGCAGTAGTCAACCCTCTTTCTCTCTGGTCTTTCTCTGTCTCCTTTTTGAGATGGCAGTGTTACCTGCTGTCACTCCCTCAGTGGTTCCTCGCAGTCCTAGAGACAATTCAGAAAACCAAACCAGACAATTTTCTGGTCACTCATATCTCCCATGGCCTATCTCCTTCTGGCCCACAAATATACTTAGGTTAGACTGTTAAAGAACTCTTCCTAAACCAGGTGGTGGTGGCACATGCCTTTAATCCCAGCACTCGGGAGGCAGAGGCAGGTGGATGTCTGTGAGTTTGAGGCCAGCCTGGCCTACAAGAGCTAGTTCCAGGACAGACTCCAAAGCTACACGAAAACCCCGTCTTGAAAAACCAAAAAAAAAAAAAAAAAAAAAAAAAAAAACCCTCTTCCTAAACACAAGTACCCTGTGACTCATATAATTCCATTCCTCTGCCCCTTTGTGTTTGTTTCTCCCCTGCCCTTCCAGAATTGTTTAATATCTTGATGATTTACTTGTTATTTAAGATGTAATTCCAGCTAATCTAGTCTAAGTTCAAAGAAAGCCTTTCTGAAGGCATTACATATGAATTAAGATGTGAGTCACCCAGAATTTGCTCGAGTGGGTGTGTCTGTATGTGCTTACATGTATGTGTGAGAACAAGATGGGGGGTATTCCAGCCAGGCTGAGCACACAGGTATTCTAGCTAGCTTTCGAATTTGCTGCCTCAGAACACTGTCAGCTCCTTAAAACAAGAGCAATGCAGTGACTCTTTTTATATCCAGCCTGGTTCTTTATCCATAGTAGGTGCTTAATAGGAGTGTGTTGAATTGTTGGACTTGTTGAAGAGGGAAGAAAGAAGATCCATAGGTTCTCTGCTTGGCTAGGCAATTCTTGGCAGGGAGAAGTCATTTGTATTGAGCCAAAGGCGATAAATGGAGAACCAGGGAGAGAATTGACATGAGAAGATATGAAAGTGAAAAATACATACATATTTAAGGATGAGTGCCGTTAGTCCTGAATTTCTGTGTGGGATGAATTGTTCTTTAAAAAAAAAAAGTGGTAAACAGTAAGGTCATATAAACATACATTCTGGTTTACTCTCTGTTGCTCAAACACTGTGACCAAGACCAATTATTCAGTTCAGCTTCCACTTCCAGGCAGCAGTCTTTGGTTAAGGAAAGTCAGATCAGGAAGTCAAGGCAGGAGCCCGAGGTCAGGAACCGAGGCAAAGACCGTAGAGGAGTGCTGCAGGATTGCTTGCCCTGTCTGTCTTTCTTAGACAGCTTTCTTACAGCTCAGCACCACCTACACAAGGAAACTGATACCCACAGTGTGGTTGGATGGGCCTTGCTACATCAGTCATCAATCGGGACAGTTTCTCATGGCCTCAGTTAAATCTGATCAGTGCAACTTTTCAGCTGCAGTTTCCTCTTGCCAGATGATACTAGGTTGTATCAAGTTGACAAGGAAAGCCAGCACCACCCATTTCCTTTCTATTTGATAAACATATCATGCTTAAAACCTCATCTTTCCTTTCTTGTCCCCAAGATCTCAAGTTAATGTCATAATTTAGAAAAATAGTCCAACTTAAAAGTCTCGTGGTGCACAGGGCTAGGGAGACTGTTCAGTGGTTAAGAACACTTGCTCTTCTCTGGCTCTGGGGCCCTTGCCGTTTCAGCTGACTAATGATTAGACACACATGACTACAGTGGATGCAGAGACCCATGGCAAAACAGGGTGCTGAGAATAAGTACCAATGGCGTGCCTAGCCACTAACAAAGTGTTTATAGCATCCTTTTTTGATCACAAGGAACATCGAGAAAGACCAATGAAAAGAATGTAAGAGTCAGAAGATAGGAATAAGGACCATCAAATGTTTCCTTTGGGGCTATATACAATGGTGATTATGGACTCTCAACAGGTCTGATTGTCTGCACAGAGATGGGGGCCATCAGTCGCCAAGCGTCGATGGGGGTTGGGACTCAGGGTGCCCTGCCCCTCGCTGATGAACTGTTTGCTACAGATAGATTCGGGGAGAGGGAAAACCATTGCCCTCAGTTGTGTACCTACTGGAGAGGTCATCAGGCTCCAAGTGATAGTTCCAATCCAGCGATGACACAGATGGCCCTTGTTAAACTAGATAATAAGCAAAACCAAATGTCATGAGTCTGGGAATGGGACAGGTAGGGAAGAGGTAACGTTGGGAGGAGTAGGAGGGCGTAAGAGAGCATGGTGGGCAGAGGGTAACCAGAATGCGTTGCATACATGTTTGAAATTGTGGATGAGCAAAATTAATAAATAGAGAATTAGACTCATTGTCCACTTGTTTCACATATTTAATTCCACTGATATTGTTTGCTTATTATTTCCTAGGAGTGACTGATTTAGTTGAACCACTGAGTACCCCGCAAGCAGTGCTCTGAGCCTGCTGAGTTGCCGGAATAGCTACACAGAAAGTCTTGTATTTTTGCATAGACATTTGCACAACTTATCCCTCCATGTAGTCAGTGGGGCTGCTTATTCACCCTCCAGAGCTCTTCTCTGTCTCAGTGGAGTTGTTTTTTTTTTTTTTTTTTTAATCAGTTGGGCAGAGACCAGTTGCTGAGCCGCTTCTAAAGTGGCATTGGCTTTCTGAGACAGTTAGAGTCAGGGAAATGGTCATTCATTCACTGATGTGCAAGGATTACCTGACCTCTCACAGTTGACCAGGCAAGAATGAGGTCACTCCAGTCGTCTGGCATCAAATAAGAAAGCTGGGCACAGTCCTAATAATAACTGTAACTTATCATAGCACATGAAATAGTTGGTAGTATACCTGTAGTGGTCCTGGAAAGATAGGGTCACACATTTCCTAAGAACCTGTTGTATGGCAAGTGTGTTTAGGTCCATTAAGATTTGACATTTCAGGCCAGGCAGTGGTGGCACACGCCTTTAATCCCAGCACTCAGGAGGTAGAGGCAGGTGGATCCCTGTGAGTTTGAGGCCAGCCTGGTCTGCAGAGCTAATTCCAGGACAGCTAGGGCTGTTGCACAGAGAAACCCCATCCCAAAAATCAAACAAAAATAAAACAACAACAACAAAGAAAGTAATAAAGAAAGAAAGACAGACAGAAAGAAAGAAGATTCAGCATTTCCCCTGGCCTTCACAATATGTGTATAAAGTCCATGATATTTCTCTTTTACTAATTAAGAAGGGCAATGCAGCTTGATCAAATGACCTGCAGTTATATTTAAGTGGAAAGTCACAAATGAGAACCAGCTTGCTGCCATGTCTTACCACGGCTGCCCCTCACTTTTGAGAAGCTATGTGTCTGAGTATTTCCTTCCTTTGTAGACTCCTTTGAGAAACACTTACTCTTAGTTGTGGTGGCATCCTATTTAAGTATCTTGAAGCAAATTCGGTTGGCAGATTTTGCAGGACTGTGAGGTATGCGTGCATGTACCGGTGTTGACTGAATCTGTGGTATATGGAGATATGTACCCAGCACATTGCTACATCCCACATGGTGTAGTGGATGATTTCATACAGATACAGACCGACAGTGGCTTCCCCTGCCTTCCTTCTGCAGAGCAACCTAATTGGCTCCTCAACACGCATCTTTCCTCTCTAATCCCCTTTTTACACCACAGCTAAGGTAGTTTTTACAGCACAAGTCAAACTTTTGCCCCTGAATTAAGTCTAAACTCATCAGAATGAGTTTATTGCATGCTACTACATATTCTATAATACTACTATGAATGGGAAAATAATGAACCAAACAGCCTAATCTGTACCACTCTCAAGTGTCTGTTCTAAAAGAAGGAGATAGATAATGCAAACTGATAAATACATTTCATTTTCTATTATATGATTTCTAAATTAGTACAAGTTGTGGCTGTGAATTTAGGTGAGCAGTTCGCAATTTTATTTTGTTTTATGTTCCTCTGTGTGTGTGTGTGTGTGTGTGTATGCACGCGTGTACTCGCATGCCTAAGCATGTGTGTGATGGGGTGTACGCATGCACATGCGGATGGGGCACGCATACCAGAGTACACATGTTGAAATCAAAGGGGAAATTTTGGAGGTTTACGCCTTACCCCATGTGGGTTTCAAGGATTTAATTCAGGTTGTCAAGCTTGTCAGCAAGTGTCTTTACGTGCTGAGCTATTTCACCAGCTCAGGGTTTACAATTTTAAATAAGGTGGTCAAGTGGTATTTGAACAATGAATGTGAAAGGAAAGGCAGTTAGCTATTTGGAGACTGGGGAAGAATGTATCAGGCCAAGGGAACCATCAGTACATGGAGCCTAAGAGAATTGCTTGCTCGGGATACTATAGGAACAGCAATGGAGAAGAGTTAGAAAGTGAAGTCATATCTTCAACGCTCTAAGGATTTTCACTCTTATCCAAAGTAAAATAGAGAGCCACGGGAGTCGAAGCAGGCCGTGAGATGCAGCGGCTGCGGCTTCTAAGAGTCGACTTGCTTTGTTGTGCATTGGTAATGGGGTGGGAGGATGGACACCCTGGCCAGAGATACTGCAGGTCAGCTAAGAGGATGGATCATGTTGGCGGTGAGCTCTCACCAAATCTGGGGTACGTTCGTACAGTAAACCTAGCAGAACTGCTTGATGGATTAGATGTGAAGTAGACCCCCAAAGACAGGTCAAGGTTTTAGAACAGCACTGCTGTCATTGGAGAAGATGGGTGAGGTGTCAGGGAGGTGGGCAGAAAAGGTCAAGACGTGCTCGCTGCCTGTCTGACTGCAGTAGCTGCTGCCCTCCCAGATGGGAAACTCAGTTTTGCTTTGGATCGCTAAGGAGCCATCATTTATAATTCTTAAGACCAAAAAATTAGGAATAATTCATGACTGCTAATTTTCCCCCTCTCGCTCTGTCCAACCTATCAGTTAGTTGCAAGGGTTCTACCTCCCAGTCTATCAGCAGTCACAGGTTTTTATCTTCCCTGTTCTCAGAGCTGCCACCAATCCCCCTTTGCCTCTGCTCTCGCCTCTGGAACATGCATGCTTTGTCTACTACACAGAGGTACGGTTTCCTTGTCTGTCCAGTGTCATAATTCCTGGGTTTTCCCTAGAGTGTTTAGATTCTTTATGTTATTGAAAAGGCTGGTCTGAATAGATTTAGCTTATCCATTTTACTGTGTTTTCAGTGTCACTTTTGGTGTTTTGTCTTGTTGTCTCTTTTTCCTGCTATCTTGGATTCAGTCTCTATTTGTTGAATTTTTACAGTTCTCTTTTAAGTTGTACTGATTTATGGTTTTGTAGGCACATTTTTCGCATTATTTTTAAGGGTTGCTTTAGTGATTATAACAAACATCCTAAACCTTTCTGTTTTGTGCACACTTCATGTTACTTTACATAAAGCATAAGAAGCCGTCATTGCTGGAGCTCTGTTGACCACCCTCCCGGCCTCTTATGCCTGCATTGTCCTGTGCATGGTATCTACCTATCACAAAAAACCCACAGTGAGGTAGTCATTACCTTGTGTGGTTTAAATGGCATATTATTCAGCTCAGATTGACATAACAAATTACCACATTGTGGGTGCAGAAATTATATACATCGCTTTTCTTCCTGTTCTCCAGGCTAGAAGTCTATGATCCAAGTTATGAAATACTGGTTTTGGTTAAGACACTCCTCCACATTTATGTCTGGACATCTGGTATCTCTGCCTCTTCTTATATGAACAACAGTTGTGTTGTTAAAACTCTGATGTTAAAACTGTGTTTAACCCTGATTACCCCCAGAAAGGTTTAGAATGTTTGTTGTAATCATGATTCCAAACACATTAAACATTCAAGCTTCAGTATTGGGATTTTGGGTAGGAACAAGTCCATTCCATTATAGTCAGGCATATCTTAAGGACTACAAACTTGTTTTTTGTATTACCTACATAATGATAATTTTCATTTCTTTTGCAGAGTTTAATTGTCTGGCTGGTAACTTCGTTTTAAACCGAATGACTACTTTTGGCTTGGCTTAACGTATAGTGCAGGTCAACTGACAAAAATCATTGTCTCTTTAATTTTCATGTATTTACTTTACTCTCAGATTATTTCTTCTCAATATAGAAATTATGGTAAACTGATTCTTTTTTTCAACATGTAAAGAGGTAAATGTTTTCCTGTACTCTGATTAGTATGCATAATAGCTGTCTGTTGGAGAATTGCATCAGCCATTTTCAGAAATGGAACCCCTAAATGTTCATTTTTAAAAGTCGATGAGATTTCTTTATTTCCATGATTGAAACTCTCCTGCGAGCTCCCATTGCTCTGGAGTAGGAGCTGAAGGCCTGTCTGCTTGTTTTGTCTCTTGTCTCCCTCTCTTCAGATTGCACAGCTCTCACCTTTGCTTCTTCATGCCCCCTCTCTGCAGCCTGTCACGCTCTGTGCGTATGCAGTGCTTTCCTTCTGTAGTTTTCGCCTCTACTATGGATGTGTAAGTTTGAGTGTCATCTTCAACAAGCTCTTCCCTGGTCCCCCATTCTAAAATCACCACTTTTCCTTCAGGAACTTCCATGTTTCTTTAGGAGCACTAATTATTGTCTCTCAGCACACCTATTATAATTACTTATTGACTCTCTCTCTCTCTCTCTCTCTCTCTCTCTCTCTCTCTCTCTCTCTCTCTGTCTCTTTTGGTTTTGTGAGACAAGGTTTCTCTGTGTAAAAGCCCTGGTTGTCCTGTAAGTAGCACTTGTTAGACCAGGCTTCCTTGAACTCACAAAAATCTGCCTGTCTCTGCCTCCCGAGTGCTGGGATTAAAGGCATGCATTACAACCCTGTATCTTTCTTTTTTAAGGTTTTTATTGAAAATATTTTTTCATATAATATATTCTGATTATGGTTTTCCCTCCTCTAAGTTCTCCAAGATCCTCCACTTGTGAGACTCCACTGGAAAAAAAAATTTATTTGCAAATATTTATCAATTGGAGATAATTTCAAAATTAAAGGTGGGGGCTTGTGTCCATGTCCCCTCTCAGCACTGGGACCTGTGCAGGCCCTATGTATGCTCCCATAGTCTCTGGAAGTCCTTATGTGCGTTACTTCTACCTTGTTTAGAATGCCTGGTTTCCTTGGTGTCCTCCATCTCTTCTGGCTCTTGCAGTCTTTCCACATCCTCTTCCAGAGGGTTCCCTGACCCCTGAGGGAGGGATTTGATGAAAATATCCCATTTAGTGCTGAATGTTCCAAATTCTGTCACTCTCAGCACGTGGTCCAGCTGTAGGTCTCCGTGTTCTTCTCTAAGGGGAAGCTTCTCTGCTGATGACTGAGCCAGACACTGCCCTATGAGTATAGCAGAATGTCATTACAAGCCATTTATTGCTGTTTCTTTAGTAGTATTAGGTTTTCCCCAGCTTCATGGCCTATCTAGTTTCAGGTTCTTCATCATCCTAGTAGTATCTGGGATGGGCTCCATCTCATGGAGCAGGCCTTAAGTCTGATCAAATATTGCTTGGTCACTCCCATGAGCTTTGTGTCACTATCGCACTGGTGCACTTGCAGGCAGGTCACCATTGTAGATGGAGAGGCTCGTAGCTGGGTTGGTGTTCACCTTTCTCCTTTGGTAGAATTCTGAGTACCTTCTGGTACCAAGGACATTATTCTTTCTGTCTGTGTGTGGTGGTTTAGATTTATCAATTTGCATATGTTGAGCTCTCCCTACATCTCTGAGATGAACCCTGCTTGATTATGGCAGGTGGTCTTTTTGATGTGTTCTTGGATTCAGTATTTTCTTGAGAATTTTTGCATCTATATTCATAAATGAAACTGATCAAAAATTCTCTTTCTTTGTTGGGTCTTTATGTGAATTAGGTATCAGAGTAACTGTCACCTCAGGAAAAGAATTGGGCGATGTTCCTTCTGTTTCTATTTTGGGGAGTATAGGCTCTAGGCTTTTATTTATTTTATTTAATTATTTTGTCTTATATTGTTGTTGTTGTTAATCTATTTATTTTACATCCAGGTCGCAGCCTCTCCCCCGTCCTCCCCCCCACTCCCATCCCCCAATCCCCTCCTCTTCCATCTCCATCCTGGAAAGGGCAAGTTTCCTATGAATATCAGTAAAACATGGCATATCTTGTTACAGTAAGACCAAGCTCCTCCCCATGTGTTAAGGCTGAGCAAGGCGACCCAGTTTGAGAAGTAGGGTCCCAAAAGCCAGTAAAAGAGTCGGAAACAGCCCCGTTCCCCCATTAGGAGTCCCATAAGAGGACCAAGTTACACTGCTGGAACATATATGCAGAGTGTCTAGGTCAGTCTTATGCAGGCTCCTTAGTTGTTGGTGCGGTCTTAGCAGCCCCGACGAACCCGTTAGTGGTTTGTGTGAGGGGTCTTTTACCCCTCTGGCATCTACACTCCTTTCTCTTCCTCGACAGCATTCCAGAACTAATTCCACCTAAAGTTTGGCTATTGGTTTTTGTATCTTCCTCTGTGAGTTACTGGATGAACCCTCTCTGGTGACAATTGGGCTTGGCACCTATCTGGTCACAGGAGACTGCTAGCTCAGGCCACTTAGCCACTATTGCTAGGAGTCTAAGATGGGGTCCTCCCCATACACCCCTGCACCAGGCTTTCTCAGTTAGGAGACCTTTAATGACTGTTTCTATTTCACTAGGTGTTAGAGGTCTGTTTAAATTGCGTTGATTTAAATCAGATTTAAATCTGTTCTTGATTTAACTTCGGTAGGTGGTTTGTATCAAAAAATTCTCCATTTCCTCAGTGTTTGTTGTTTTGCCCTCCCTATTTTCTCTCTCTCTCTCTCTCTCTCTCTCTCTCTCTCTCTCTCTCCTTTCTAATTTGGGCCTTCTACATCTGTCTTTTAGTTGATTTGACTAAGGATTTGTCGATCGTATTGATTTTCTCAAGGAACCAGCTCTGTGTTTCATTAATTCTTTATATTTTTACTGTTATTTCTATTTAATTGATTTTAGCCTAAAGTTTAATTGTTTCATGCCATCTACTCCTTGGGGCAATTATTTCTTCTCTTTGTTCTAGAGCCTTCAGATGTGCCATTACGTTACTAATATGAGATGGCTCCAATTTTTTGTGTTGTCATGTAGAACTTTGCCTCTTAGAAACTTTATCATGTCCCATAGATTTGGGTACATTATGTTTTCATTTTCATCCAATTCTAGAAAGTTTTTTATTTCTTTCTTAGTTTCTGTCCTCACACATTTACTGTTCAGTAGAGAGTTGCTCCATTTCCCTAAGTTTGTAAGCCTTCTGTTGTTGTTGATAGCCAGCTTTAATTTGTGGTGGTCAGATAGGATACAGGGTATTATATCAATTTTCTTGTCTCTGTTTGAACTTGCTTTCTGTTTGAATATGCGGTCAGCTTTGGAGAAAGTTCCATGAGCTACTGAGAAGAAGGTATATTTTTTTGTTGTTTGGGTGAAATGTTCTGTAAATACACGTTAGGTCCATTTGGTTTATGACATCATTTAGTTCAGCGTTTTTCTGTTTGGTTTTTGTCTGGATGACCTGACCCATCATCTCTTGTGGAGATGGGGGTGTTAAATTCACCATCACTGTGTAAGGGGTGGCATATGATTTTACCTGTAGTAGTTTTTCTTCTACGGACTTGGGTGCCCTTGTGTCTGGTGTATAAGGAGTTCAGAATTCCAGTGTCCTCTCAGTGGGTTTTTCCATTGATGATCATATAGAGTCCTTCTCTATCTCTTCTGATTAGTTTCGGTTGGAAGTCTTTTTTGTCAGATATTAAAATGGCTATACCAGCTTGCTTCTTAGGTCTATTTTTTAAAACTGTCTTTTTCCCCCTCCTTTTACCCTGAGGTGATACCCATTCTTGATATTAAGGTGTGTTTCTTGTATGCAGTAGAAGGCTGGATCCTGGTTTTGCATCCACTCCATTAGTCTGTGTGTTTTCATTGGGAAATCGAGACCACTGATGTTGAAAATTAGCAACAAATAGTGTTTGTTGTCTCCTGTTATTTTGTTGTGGTGGTGTGTCTTTTCCCTTCCTTTTGATTTGCTGGTCTGGGATTATTTATTCCTTGTATTTTCTTGGGTGTGGTTTATCTCTTTCTACCTCTTCAAGTTGAAGATTTCCTTCTAGCACCTTCTTTAGAGCTGTATTGGTAGCTTAAATCTGTTTTTTTTTAAATCGTGGGATATCTTATTTTCTCCATCTATTGTTACTGAAGTTTTTGCTAAATATATAGTAGTCTTGGCTGACATTATGGTCTCACAGCTTTTTGGACATGTGTCCAGGCCTTCTGGCTTTTAGAGTCTCCATTGAAAAGTCAGGTGTTATCGTAATAGGTCTGCCTTTATATGTTACTTGGTCTTTTTTTTCCCTTGCAGTTTTTAATATTTCTTCTTTTTTCTGTACGTTTAGTATTTTGATTACTATGTGTTGAGGGGGCTTTCTTTTCTGGTCCAGTCTATCTGATGGTTTGAATGCTCGGTAGCCATTTTAATTTTTAGGTTATAGAAATTTTCTTCAATGCTATTGTTGAAAATATTTCGGTGCCTTTGACCTGGAGATCTCCTTCCTCTATTCCTATTATTTTTAGATTCAGACTTTTCATCAAATCTCTAATTTTCTGGATGTTTTATGCCAGGATTTTTTTTTTTTTTAGATTTAACATTTTCATTTCCAGTTTTACGTCAGTGTGGGATTCTTTTGTGATTCCATTTCCACTCTTCTATGTCTTGAACTGTGTTCTTCATTTTGGTCCACTGTTTGTGTCTTCATAGATTTCATTAGTGGCTATATTTCTATCCTCTTTAAGGTCCTTGAACATAATCATAATAGGTGTTTTGAAGACCCTGTCTTACTCTTCAGCTTATATTGTTTTTCTCAGGGCCTACTTGTTAGCGTTGCTAGGCTTGAGTGGACACATGTTGTCGTCATTGTTGCTGTGTTTTCATGCTGGTGCCTAGGCATCTGGGTTTGGGATGATTTTGGAATTCTAGTTGTTGATGTCTAGGTTGGGTAGGTTTTCCCTTTTTTGCTTTAAGTTGCCCTCTCTTTAAGTGTACCAGATATGGGTTGCCAAAAGAGTGTTTCTGAGTCCCTGACATGTGCAGCTCCTTGTCTCCTAGGTAGAAGATGTTTCTAGGTATTGGGAGCTGGCAGGAAGGAATGGGGATGGGATGTAAGAGAAGGGGGGACTGAGAGGGTCCATATGAGGGAGGGAAGCTGGGTATGCCATGAGTGTCTGTGGAGTCCTCCGGGAATGGGGGAAGAGAAGGAAGACCTCCTGGTAAGGGTGTTCTGCTGTGGTGCTGGGGATTAGAGAAGAAGGACAGGAAGAACAGTTAAGATGTTTCCCAGGCCATTGAGGACCGGGTAAGGAGAGAGAGAGAGAGAGAGAGAGAGAGAGAGAGAGAGAGAGAGAGAGAATGAGAATGTTCAGGTGTTGGGACCTGCCAGTGTCAAAGGAATGAGGTGAGGGAGGAAGGCTATCGGAAACCATCCCTGGCAGTAGGGACAGAGAGAAAGGGGAGAGGCCACAGCATCCGGTCTGCCACAAAGGTGGGATAAGACAGGAGCTGGAATTGCAGCATGGGAAGGAAACTGAAGCTTGTTCACCTGACTCCCTGCCCAGCATGGCCAGTGATTTTCCTGAGATGGCAAGCCTCCAATGTTAACTAATATTGTTCTATAGAGATAATTTTAATGAGAAAAGAAATGTTATCTGTCTTGGTTGCACTGACCCCTGTGCTTATTCACTATGCTCGAAATACTCAGTTCACGTTGGCAGAAGTTGTGAAAACTGCTAGCACTCTAGACTATATTTGAGTTTTGACATACTGTCTCCCTTTATAAGAAAAAATACTTTTATTTATCTTTGCATCCTGTTCTTAAATTGATAAATAGCACAAAATAACCATATATCAGATGTTAATCTCACAAATAAACGAGCTAATTAACAACTAAAAATACATAAAATTCCGATTCTGTTGATGAGGGAATAACTGCTTTGAATTAAATCATCATTTATCCACTTACTAATGAAAATTGTGCTATGTGAAGCTAAAATTGAAGTTGTGAAAAACCGAGCATCGTTAGCATCGTCTTTCAGTGACGTTTACACCGTCCAGGGAACCACTGTGTCGAATTTTCTGCTCCTTCCAGCAGCGTGTTTTCTTTCATTTTTCTTCTTCTTTTTAGGATTTCCTACACGATTGCACGATTTACATAATTCCCACCTCTTCCTTCTCCCCTCCCCTCCAACTCTTTCTATGCCTGCCCCCACAATAATTAATGATTTCTTCTTCTGTAAAGTATGCTAGTGTTTTTTTTCTCTCTCTCAAACACAAACACACCCTCTATTGAAGGAAATTAATGTTGCTTGTGTATACATGTGTTTAGACTGACCAATTACAATTGGATAACCTATTCCTAGAGAAAACTGATTTATGCATTCCTCATTAGTTTCCTCTATTCATATTTCCATGAGAATTTTGGGTGAAAGTAAAGCCAATTTTTTTTTATTTTTTCCCTTCTGGATAAGAAAACTAGATAAGGCCAGACTGTGGTGATACACACCCTTAATCCCAGCACTCAGGAGGCAGAGGCAAGAGGATCTCTGAGTTTGTTGTCAACCTGATCTACAAAGTGAGTTCCAGGACAGCCAGGACTGCATAGAAAATTCTGTCTCAAACCCACCCCCCACAAAAAAAAGGAAGAAAGAATGAAGGAGGAAGAGGAGAAGGAGGAGGAGAAGAAGGAGAAGAGGAAAAGAAAGAAGAAGAGGAAGAAAGACACTAAGCTAGATAATTAAAGAGCCAAAATGACTGGCGTGGTAATACATGATAGCCCCATGGAGGAGCTAAAGCAGAAAGATGGTGAGATTTAAGTCAGTGTGGGCTGCATAATGAGACCCTATAACAAAACAAAACCAGCAAAAACAAGGACTTGGTAGATAGCTCAGTGCATGGACTATTATGCTTTTATGTGTGTTGTGCATACATTTCACTGTGTCCTCAGAATCTAAGCCCATTTCCTAGTACATTTAGTACTCAAAAAACACTAAATAACTCCATTCATATAAAAACTTCCATGTCTTTCTGGAAGGTCATTTAAATGTTTGTGTTGTGAACTCCTAATGTGCTTCCCATAAAAAATTAGCATTAAATGTGGACATTTGCCATATCTACTAAGATACTAATAGATCACCCCTGTGCTCTATGGGAATTGTAATTTTTTTCCGGAGGCTCTAGAATCTACTTTACTGCAGTGACCCAAAGTTGAACCAAGAGGAAGCACATACTTCAAAACTGCATGTTTCTATTTTTTTTTAATTGAAATGGCCAGCGGCTTTTCATTATTTTGATGAATTTCCACAAAATTGTTCTCAGTCGAAGTTACTGATTTACATTCAACCTAGGAGTTTATTAGGCCACACAGCACAGCAGTTATCAATGAGAACGTTAGGTGTTAGAAACCATAGTTTGAGACTTGGGGCTGTGACCTACTCCCTGTGACCGGAGATAAGTTGGCTACCTAGCTGAAGTATTCGAGCCCCTGCTTTCTCATCTGTGTGACAGAGAACAGCACCTTCCTGGGAGCTATGTAAGCAGAAGATGAAGCAGCGTGTGTATAATTCTTGGTTGTTGTTGATGTAAGATGAGCTAATGAATGTTAGGTGACTTTTATGCTACGGTTGGCCTTGTAGCAGACACACTTTTCTTCCTAGGAATTCTGTTTTAAACAAAGTTGGCGATAAAGAAGACTATTGGGGTTCAGAGCAGTTTAGTGATTCTAAGTCCCAGAGATGGTGAGAGGCAGAACCAGAGCCTGGCCTCCGTGTCTCTAAAATCAATTTGCTTCTTTTCTTCACAGCCCTAGTTCTTAAGAAAAACACTCAGCCAATTTCCATGGGGCCAAAATAGTCTGTTCAAGACTGAATGAACATAATTCTTTCCAAATGGTTGTTTTAGACTCCTGGAGACTGAAGTAAACGTTCAGAGATATACAGATTGGTGAGCAGGCCTAGAAAAGTGTGGAGAAGCCTTGATGTTTCCAGGCATAGTACATGTTTTGTTTAGAGCCACCAGGGGGATTAGGAATTAAATCCTAGACATAGTACTCTAGATACGATCTGTACAATCAGACATCCCTGTCCTTGCAGAGTTGTCCCGCTTTCCCCTGTGACAGTTTTCAGTTTGGGGTGGGGGTGGGGTTATTGGGCAGGTCTAGAGCACCTCAGCTGTGCTGAGCTGGGACTTCATCATTATCCGCTCACTCTTTTTCTGGGACGACGACTGCCTTAGTAAGGCACAGTAGGGTCTCAGCTGCTTAGAGGTGGCAGCCTGGATTAAGGGGGAGAATGACCAAGAGACAGTCATTTCAACAACCGAGATGTCTAGCCCTTACCCACTTAATGGATCCATTCCTTCTCAACCTTTGCCCTAGGGCCGGTGCTACCTATTACTACTAGCTCAGCATTAGGTGTCCTATCTGCCACTACTCTTTTTCCTAAATTTTGTTTAATAAATCCAAGGGCCTTGCATTAGAAAAACAAAACTAAATTTCTGAAAGAATGGATATATCCATATAGAACTGACTTTTAAAAAAATGTCCTTATAATATATATATGGACAACTAGTTGAACAAACCATGTGTGTGTGTGTGTGTGTGTGTGTGTGTGTGTGTGTGTGTGTATACATTAAGGATAGAGATACTATGAAATTGACCCATCTCTTTCATGTTTTTCAGATAGACCATATGGTGCAGGGCCATGCTGCCTTTCCTGAACTACAAGCCAAGGCCACGGCCAGGTAACTCCTCCAACTGTTCTCCCTGTGACCTTTCTTCGTAGATGTACGAGTGACATTCATTTTCAGAAGTTGTATGATTTTCAGAGCTTATGAACAATGCAAATGCTTGGCAGTACTTAAGATGATCATCCAGATGGTTTTGAAAATACATTTGTTAAGTTGGTTTTAGAACGATCTAAGAAAACTCAGAGAAACTACTCCCACACACAGATTGTGTGGATGAGCAACCCTGATGGAGATGGCTGTGCGTGGATTTGGGAGTCATGACTTCTTGGGTGTGCACCCCGGCATTACACCTGTGCAGATGTGTGGTCTTGCACAAGTGATTCAACCCCCGACTTCATCTGTGAAATTAAAAATAGTGGCTAGTATGCATTGGCTTCTGAGATATAGTAAGTAAAATCAAGTGCAAAGGAGTAACAGAAAAATCTATGTGTGTGTACTCATTTGTGCAAAAGAACTGCAGGAAAATTAAATTAGAAAACAACAAGGTTGGTTGCTCATAGAGGCTGTATAGGAAGGGGATGGAAAAATGGAATTGGGAGCATGATGGTAAAAGAAAATATTTCTGAATATTTGTTTCTGTATAAATCTCTCTCGCAGAACCATGGGAGGCCTCATAGCCCCATAACATGTTCAGAGGAAGAAATGTAGATGATATATAGATAGTTGATAGATGGTTGATTAGGCACATAGATACAAAAATAGATACATAGATATATAGATAAATAAGTAGATAGGTAGATAGATGGTAGATAGTTGATGGATAGTTAATTAGATATACAAATAATAATAATAAAGATAGATAGATGATAAGTAGATATGTAGATAGATGGTAGATAATTGATGAATACTTGGTTAGATATACAAATGATAGATAGATAGATAGATAGATAGATAGATAGATAGATAGATAGATAGATACTTGTAGTAGAGTGGCAAAATGAAATATAAATATAAACCATGCCTTCTGTATAACAAAGGAATAGCTTACCTATACTACCAAAAAGGGTCAAAGAAATATAAGAAGTGACCTAAGTAATTCTTGGCAAAGAATATTTTGGCAGTATTGTGCAATAGCTAAAGATAGGAATAAACTTCTAATTTCTAAGTTTGTTTTACATGTGCATGTGTTACCTGTTCTGAAAACTCTTATGTATAGACTATAATTGAGCAGATAGGTAAGTGCACAGTGGATAACGGAGCCAAGATTATCACAGCTAATGAAAAGAATCTTAGGAGATTGGTGTGCATGGAACATCAAAATTCACATGCCAGTGTTAGTGCAGTGATTCTCTGTTGGTATCCTAGTACTTAGGCTGAGGCAGGAGGACTACCATGAGTTGCAAGCCAGTCTGACCTACAGAGAAAGACTCTTTGTGTCCAAAAAAACCAATATACAGACAAGCATGCACCCTAAGTTCAAATGTTTGTAGGTTAGTTAGAAGTATTGTTATTCATATTAGTACCACAGATGATAAATCTTAGATGTCTACCTTTTTACATATTTATGTTTTATGTGAATATAAAATGAATTGAAATAAAAAGATTAAAAATGCATGTGTGTGACACAATACTATCACCTAGTATTAAGCAATAAGGAAGTCTAACATAGCAAGTGAGATCACAGACTGTGAGGCCAAAACTGCGTGAGTAGAGACTTAATACTAGCTGTGTAGACCTGAGCAGTTTACTTGATCTGTTTGTACCTCTGTATCTCACAGCGAATGGAACTAGCAATGTAAACACATCATATGACTATAGAGAAAACCAGAAGTGCAAGAGCAGTGGTTGGCAGAGGTGGCGAGTGGCGAGTGATAGTAGAAATTCAGTAACTAACAATGCTCATGAGAGGAAGTGTTGTTGATCTTCCTTGTTAGATGTTGTCACTCTGCTGGGGGCTTGCATTCTAACAGAGAGGATAGCCCATGCGGAGTCGAATGCATACATGCTGCATTAGATCTCAGCAGTGTGCTTCCAGGGTATAGAAAAGGAGGATGCATTACCTAGCCTTCCCCCAGGAGTCATAGTAATGCCATCATTATGGGGAAGGCTTATACCGTGCACCCTCATCAACTGGTACTTTCATTGCCTTAGGCATAGTGTAACCCAGAACAAGAATTCCTAAATTCCAATCATTGGTGAACCTTTGGAACTCTGTACCAGATTTCATTGATGATAGGTGCATGACTTTCTCTGAGCAGAGGTCATAACTGTCATCACATTCCTGAAGGACTCTGATGCACTAGATGCAAATAACAATTGTGGTGTGCATTATTATGGGATAAAATTGGATGATTAGCCCTGAGAACTTACTCTGACTTTAGGGAGGTGATATACTAAGGAAAGGTTTTAAACCGAACTGTGACAATGGCAACTACACTCTTACACTCTGATAAAAAGAGAAAGAAGCTCAGTGGCAGCCCTTCCCATGTGCCAGTAAGCAGTAGCCGGGTTACTTTCTCATGAAAGGTGTATGGGATTGCAAGAATGCTAGGCCTGGGATTAAAGATAGTCTCCTGTCAATTCGGCCACAAATGTCTTTCCATGACTCCATTATGAGCTCATAAAACCACAACCTTGCTTGATTTACTTACAGGTGTTGTAATATTGAATCAAACCTTAGCGATATCAATATGTAAATATTTAGTGCCCAATATAAACCTACAGAATAATTAGATTTTTTCAATGAAACCTAACTTCTATAACGTTCTTCTACAGAAGAACCCCATTTCAGTTTCTGCTGCAAATAGAAAAGCAAGACATTGTAGTTAGAATGCAGGCTCAAAGCCTGTGCATCAGCAAGTAATCCGGAAGCAGTAATTCATAGAATCCAGCCTAGCGTGAGCCCCGGACTTCAGTCTTGATAGCCCCATACCTCATCTAGCCCCCTCCCTGTTCTTCTTTCTCTTTAAGGATGAACTTCTCCAACATGTTTCCTACACCCCATGTCTCCATTTAATCATTTTCTTCTCTTCCTTTGCCTATGATAGTGTGAACTCTGTCACGTTCAGCTCCCTGAAGCTTTTGACATTAACATTTTTTGGTGACTTAAGCTTTGCTAATTCCACAGGATGCATTATTACAGGTTCACTTCTCACATTTGCCACAACGTGTGACATCAAGTCACTCCTTTGTCCCTTTTTCATGCCTACACCTAACATTCCAAGATGTTGTCTATCCTTGTTTCTAGTATTTCTGACTCTTCCTGCTTTCCAAGTTCACGGACTTTTGTTTTTCTCCCAGTAACATTAATATTCATGACAGCTAGTTCTCCGTAATCTTTTACTATTTTGTTGTCTCTTCCAAAAAGTAATCCCAACTATGCTCTTGACTTCTTATCTTTCTGTATTTTGATGACTCTCATGCATATTTATTGAATAAAATTAGTTCTCTTCCACCTTCCTATTTCTTTCGTCTTATCATACCAGATCTTTTTGGTACAGCATTCTCATATTTTAGGTCTTGAATGAAATACACAGAACTCTGTTAACATAAAGTTGACTTTTCACAACGGAAGGAAATCCATAGGCCTCCGTGCTGTTACTTGGGCTTTCTGAAGCCACTAACGCAAATTACCTCCCCACATAGCTTAGGTTCAACAAATCTTGTTTGAAATTGTGGGAACAAGTATAGATAAACAAATGTAAGATAAACAGATCCTCTTGATCTCCCATAATCCCTTTAGGTCCCGTCTCTGAATAGAAATTTCTTTTGAGCTTGTAAATTAAGTAAACAAATCCCATGTGCTCATACATGTAGCAGGCAACCAACATCTTTCTTATTATGGAGCCAGATATCAAGGTATTTTACCCCATAGACAACGATTGCTTACCATCGATGGCTGATCCAGCTCTTTTTCTCTTTGTCTTGATTTTCTTATAGAAACTAAACTAAAAATGTCTCAGAATGAAGTCCTAGTGAGAGCAGATCTTTGAATAGATGATGCTAGCATGATATATTAAGGTTTTCTCCTGAAGTCAAGGTTAGATCTGTCAAGTCTAACTTATTTTGTGAACATTGTGATAAAACAGGGGTGAAACAAACAAAATTTGCTTTTATAAAAATTATACATATATATATATCCACATGTGCATTTACATATAATGAATGCACAAACATACACACATGTAGTCTGAAACTGATAATTTCTAAATGAAAAAAAATTGTGGTAACTCAGGAAATGTAGAGCAAAGGGTACTGGAGCAACAGGAGATGCTGTCCTTGTCACTGCAGCAGAAATTCTTGAGTGGGACCTTAAAGAAAGGGACAAAAAAAAAAAAAGCTACGATGCTATGAGAATGGTCCCTCCAAATAGAAAGACTAGCAAGTTTCAAGGTATTATGCAGCATCAGCTGGGCGGGCTCAGATAACACTATGAAGACCTGGTAGCTGGACACAGTGGGAGGGACGGTGTCAGATGCGAGATGGAAGTTGCCAGTGGCCAGCCACCATGCCAGTCATCCTAGATCAGTGAAAGGACACTGGATTTTGTTCACTGATTTATTTTTGGTTTTGATCTTGGGGTTCTACATCTTGAACCCAAGCCATGTACCTACAAAATACATAGTGAGCACTGAGCCATATTCCAGCCCCAAGGTTTGTATTTTTTAAGCGGAGGAGACACATGATGAAATTTGCCTTTTAAGAAGATTACCCTAGCTGCTCTCTTGCAGACAGAAGGAAGCATTGGTAAGGGGTTCCAGATCAAGGGAAGCTTAAGAAAATAAGGCTGGGTTTCCTCAGGAGACTCGGAGTTGACTGAAGAGACTGAGTAGAATGCCAGACTGTTTCGCGTGCCTTTGGCAGACGTCATTATGAGGAATGTCCCTCTTACTGAGCCCATTGGTGGCAGGTCCTTCAGGACTATCTTTCTTCTGCTAACTCTTTTTCTTTTTTTCAATACCTGTCTATCTTTTTAAGTACTTTCCCTAGTTTTTCTGGTATTTAATTTAGTACAACTCAATTTTCTTGATCACATTGGTGCCTCAAGCTTATAATCTCACCAAGAATCAGTGTCTTCGAATTCACGATTTCTCTGGTATGGCATGTCTAGATTGAGTTACAAAGTCCCCTGACAATGGTGCACGGGGATGCTGAGATCCTCCCTTTCCTCACACAAGGCTGCGTTGAAGAAGGTAGTAAGGGAGCTCAAAGGTCGTGTTCAGCACAGGTGGCTGTGGGAACATAGACAATAAAAGGGCCCTGGGCTCGGACAAGGCTTGAAGATGATAGCACAGGTGATTCTGAAATGATGGTGGCCGTGGGATGGGTAAGAAGATTTGATGTACAGTTGATGAGGATAAAAGGCAGTTTTGCATGGTAGAACTGGAGCCAGGCTGAAAAGAAAGGGAAGTGTACCTGCAGTACAGCCAAAGGTGAGGGAAACTCCTAATGTCGGAGCCTCTTGTGCTAGAAGGGAAGCTTGTCAGTGAGGAAAAATGGGGAAGACAGCAGGGAGTCACTTCAGCTTCTAGGTGGAGGTAGCAGGTATCACCTCTGGCACTGTAGGGTCTCTAGGAAGCAGAGCAGAAAACCTGTCATGAGGGAGCAAGATTTGGAGGGAGTGACATTTGGCCACTAAACAGAGGTACTTAGAAGAAGAAATGACATCCTAGGGAAAGGTTAGAGAGCTGAGGGGAGCCTGAAATGCTGCTTGCTCTGCCTCTACTTCTGCAAGCCACCGGACAACTCTTAGCTTTAATTAAAGCCAGACACACACACAAGCATACACACACACACACACACACACACACACTAAGGAAAAAGAAAAATAGAGCATGTATATCAGAAAGGATGGTTTTTATTATGTTAGCTATTTCTACTAGAGTTGTCGTTGGCTCTTCTAGAAGCAGCTTATGGTGGTTGACTGCTGGACCTGGAAATCGTGAGACAATAATGGAGAGGGGATGAGGATGTATATTTGGTCTAAATCATCACTAGATGATAGCTGGAGTGATACATAAAAGAAAACAGTGATGTAAATGAATAAATCGAGTGAAAAAGGTACCAGAGGAAGTTCTCTGGAAGATCTTAGATGCTGAAGGGACTAGCAGAAGAGAGGACTGAGCTGCAGAGGGGTTAGTAAAATTGAAAAAAAAATGTTGGGAGGACTGGAGGAAGAAAACAAATGAAGAAGGGGTCAAGGGATGAAATGAGTTTCAGCAGAATGGGAAGAACAAATGCGTGAGAAATGAGGACCAGGATACTGGCAGTATGATTGCTTCTTTCCGTAAATTCCTTGTTGTTATTTTATTATTATTATTAATATTATTATTTATGGCTATACCATACATTCTTATTTTTGGCTTGTGAATATAATCATAGTAAACAAGAAAGAAGGTACTGAAGGCAGGCCTCTGGAAGAACTTACATATTTAAGGTACTAACAGAAGAGAAGATTGAGCTAGAGAGAGATTAGAAAAAATAATAGAGTGTTCTGGGGAAGAGAACAGATGATGGACAGCCTGCGAACCTCAAGAATGAATTGATTTGGGGTGAGGGGAAAGGGTGATTCAGACACTGTCTGCATTTGAGATTATGAAGACTACAAGCTGTAATAAAATACTGTGATAGCAAAAGAGAATGAGCTACTTGTTAATCACCTGTCCTTGCATAGTGCTCCGGGCTCTGCATGGAATCTTCTAGCATCTGGCAAAGTACAGACTACTGACTCCCACTGCAAAAGAGTGGCCTGGATTCAGTGAGGTTTCGTGTACCTGCTCTCCAATGAAGTGACTTTATGGTTATTGAAACTATTTTCTTTGTCATCCTTAACGGGACTCTCTGAGACAGAACACATGAGTCGGCATTCATGAGAAGGAAGGAGAAAAATCCAATTGGGATCAGAGTTATTCTGCTTGGAAGGAAGCAAGCAGCGCTTTGAGGAAGAATTGATAAAACATACGAGATGAAACAATGTCAAAACCAAAACCAGCATCAAGCGAGGTTAAAATTATGTGAATGATGACGTGCATTAGTTATTTTAATGTCTTCCAAGTGCACTTCATTTTGAATGATATACTCAGATAGCACACATGGTAAGGTATAATTGAAAAAGCATGTAGGGAACAGGCTGAATTCAAAGAATAAACACACAGCTGCAAGGAGGTTAGGAGTCAGAAGGGCAAGCATATGCCCATCCCCCAGGGATCTCATTAGTGTATGAGTGACCATATATGTGCAGGCTAAATGAATCTCACTGTTTGCAAAGACCCTCAGTAAATGAGACAATGACAAATCAATAGTAATTAGGCATATAGATTCTTATTGACCCAAATGTCTGAAGCCAAACACCCACTCTGAGATTCCTTGAAAGGCAGAATGAGAAGATTTATGGCCATTCACTTCTTTAAATATATCTATTTCTATAATCTAGGAGCAGCAATGTCCTTCCAAAGGGGAGAGTGGTTATAACCAGTGCAGACTCTTAGCTTTTGATGAGAAAGGTTATTCTTGAGGCTTTTGCTGTAAATATGGTTCCTGTTGGGCCAGACTAGGGAGATTTGGGAGATGGAAAGTCGGGATGTGATCGTATGTATATGTTATAGCCTTCCCTTCTGTGGATGCCTCAGAGGGCCTTTTCCTAAAACTGAAATAGAATATTCTACAACAGGGTTGTAGGGAGGCGACTTTGACATTCTTGTCAAAGTATCTGAGCTGAGATACAGAAAGCTAATGGCTTCATCATCAGTCACAGCTCAGGGTTCCATGTGGACCTTTCCCAATTGTTCTGCCACTGGGACTTCTGTAAAGGGTCTCGGTGATACATCCTCCCTGGACCACAGTGGAAGCTTAATGCATGCTCCAGGGATGGTAGCTGCTACTCCATTCATGGTTGGGCTTTTCCATTAATACTGTGTCCTCGTGCCAGAAGTAAAGGCATCGACTACAGATGCCAAGCAGGATTGCAGCAAAGAGGTCACTGGGCAGCAGGGCTCCCTCTGCTCTGCGGGTGTTATAACCAGACATTCATCAGTTTGTGTGCTCATGCGTGCACACACCAAGCTGTTTTGGTTTTCTACATTTTCTGCACGGGAGTTCCATATAAAAGTTTTACTTACTAGAAGAATTTCACCGGGCCTGGGTTTATAACTCATTGGTAATGTATTTAGTTAGATCTCAAGATCCTGGGTTTGATCTCCCAGAACTGAAAAAAAGCAGAAAGTGTTCACTGATAGAAGAAGAGAAAGATAGAATTTGAACTATTTTTATGATTCTTTTAGAAACCTACAGAAACTTCATAGTATACCACTCTTAGTATTGCAAAACCTAAACTGGAAATCTAGAATAACTCGATGTCACTTCTTCTAAGGTATTTTAAAAATGCAAGGGACAAATATCGTCAGAAGTATTTCAGATGTTTATTCTTATGTTTTAGCTCTATAATATTTTTAACCTTTAAACTGCAGTCCCAAGGACACCACACATGCGGGAGTGAGAACGACTCCTAATTCATCTTTGGGATCATTGGTCAGAGCTTGGGAAGGCAGCATTTTCCTAAGATCTCCAGCTTGTCTTTGTGAGTAAGCAGTGTTATACTACATTATGAATGGAGAAATACAAGTTCAGAGAAGCTAAAGCATGCTACCTAGCCAGGACAAATAACAAGACTTGAAATTAGCATTGCCTTCAATCCCAAGCCCACCTTCTTTTGACCTGAATAATGTCAGTGACTAACAGCATTGTCCCAGTTCCATCGTTTTGCACATCAATCAACTAAAACATAAAAAGGGGGAAGGCCTACACAATAGCATTTCAAGATCATGGTTTGGAATTATATGTCTGAATCTTGATCCTAACTGTGTATGAAACTCATTCATTGAATCCAGGAACATATATTTATCTCTATTTCTCAGTTCATAATTATTACTATAGTTAGGGAGACAGATTTTAATAAATCCTTTGCATATGTGCCACATTATACTACAGTTTACAGAATGCTGTTTGTTTGAATACATGGTCTTTGATCTTCATAATAACCCGATGAGGTAAGTTGGACGAGGATTGTGAGATGTTTCTCCAGATGAGAGGAGGGCAGCTCCAGAACTCCGAATAACCGTCTCATGCTCACACACCTTCTGGGAGTGAAGCCAGTGTCTGAGCGGGACTCCTGACTCCAAGCCTTTCCCCTTCCTACAGGGCTCTGTGAGGACAGTGGCTTGCCAGAGTGCACTGGGTAGTTTCTTATAAGAGTCACCGATTTGCCGAAACTTTTGGGAGCCTGTTTGCTTTCCTGGGTTTGACATCACGTGCAAATGGTTTCTTTCTGCAGAATAATTTGCTCTTCAACCCCATTCCCTTTTAAAATCGAAATCCACTTCTCTTCCAGATGCCAGAGTATATATGCATATTTGAACAGTCACCTGGATCTGATTAAGAAGGCTCAGCCTGTGGGTTTCCTCACTGTTGATTTACATGTTTGGCCAGATTTCCATGGCAACCGATCTCCCTTAGCCGATCTGACTCTAAAGGGCATGGTAAGTGAAAGCCAGTCCATGCAGGAAGGTGAAGGCCAGCCAAAGCGTTGCAAAGCTTGGAAGGAACAAAGTGAGGAGAAAGGAAAAGAGGGAACAGTTGAGGGAAACGCGCCAAGAGGCGCTGGTTTTTCTCAGTTGTCTTGTTATAGTCAGGTCGCCGCTGCTCTGAGGAAAGATCTGTTGGCCATTGTTGTTTCTGCGCCAACTTTCAAAGCAGTATTTCCTGTGTTCAGCTACTGCTGCCTCTTTGTGCCCTGGTGGGGCTGAAAGCCCCGCCTGTGTCATACGTGCGTTCACACTGGTTTGTAGTCTTTTTTTCCATCGCTGGCTCCAGACCACCTGGTACCTCGCTGGTAAACATTACCACCCGTGGTCAAACTTGCCTTCGCTGCTTATTGACTAGTCTAGGAGTCCTACCTGTTCAGAGACGATAGCAGATTTTTAGAGTTTCAGATTAAACGTTAATTTAAAATATAATTAATAACTTACATTGAGGGATAGAGTCAACTCTTAAGGAACTTTAAGACTGTTTTCAATACAGAGATTGTGAGCTCTCCTGGAGAGCCCAGGAGGAATTTGATGGGCAAACACACACCTACCTGAGAGAGGTGTAGCACTTCAGAAACCAGGGAGGATCAGGTGGCTGTCAGAAGTCTGGCTATTGAGAACATTGAGAGCCAGGCTTGGAGATGGATGAAACAAGTTAAACCTAGAGATGAAGAGTGACTTTCAACTCTAAGGGGCCAGGTCAGAAGCCCTGAATGCCGAGTCTAGGAAATGAAGAATAAGGAAAGTTAAAGTGGGCAGCGAGAAAGGAGGCTGTGAGCAATGCCATGCACGTTCAGGAGGCAGAGTTAACAGTGATCAGGCCTACTTGCTTCAAGAATTTAAGGTTTGTGGATAGGTTCATTAAGATTGTTTTAAATAGTTGCCCTAAAGTTCAGAACCTCACTTTTATTGCGTAGTTGGCCACATAATCAACTTCTGTTTATAAAAGGCATTCGTGGGCAAACAAGGAAACTGGACATGTCAAGAGTGTGTTTGCCAGAGATGGAGGCAGAGGAGAAATATCCAAGGAGGGCACAGCTGCTCTTTGCTTTCCGATAACCAATGCATGCAAACTGACGGGTTGGGAGGGGCACGTGTCATACAAGCAAAAAGAATACGAAAGTGTTAGCAAGAGAGACAAATGCCTGAAGCCAAGTACAGTTAAAGATGTTCAAGATGCTGTTTTACCAGTTCTGAAGATTGTTCTAAAACAGAGCCAGGCCCCATGGTAAAACGACCATGAATCTAAAGTGACACAGACTGGCGGCACTGCCCTTACCAGCATTTGTCACATCGTCAGACATCACAGTTCATGGTGATTTTTTTTTTCATCTGTTTTTGAGAATCAATCCTGGCATCCAAAGACCTAAGAATTACCAGTGGTAGAATATTGTAATCTGCTTGATCAGATGCAGAGTACTTCCAGGAGCCAGTGGAGTGTTCTGAGGGAATCTCATTGCATTAGATAAGTAAACATGCACTTAATACAGGGGTCTTCTCACAGTGAAACACAGGCCCAGTTATATACATAAATCCTGGTGTGCTTGCTTTTGCAAGAGTTTTACTGTCCCATAAGCACACCTCCTGTGTCGTTTAATGTTTCTTAACAGTTCTTTCCCTCTCTAACTGTCCTTGGTTGGGCTCAGCATGCAGTAGCTGTCAGTATAGGAGGCAGCATCACAACAGTGTAAGGATAAGAGGCCCTAGACAAGATGGAAGGAAGGCAGTTCTAACTAAATGCCCAACGAGTCCTCTCTTCAGCTCAGTTTTGAATAACATCAGAACAAACCTGCCCACCCCTGAAATTCTTCTGTAATTGTGTTCTATCCTTCTGTCTGAATCTGCACTGTTTTTCCCTAACTCATATGCTAGGTAGAGACCACATTGTGACTGTTTGTTTTATCCATTTGCCAATCCTATACCTCAGGTTTTCATTCCCAAAACATTTATTGTCCACATTCCTTGCAATAAAATAAAATACCAAAAGCTTAAAGACTGAGTTGAAATCCACAGCATCAATGTACTTAAAAAAAATCAATTGTGGCCATAGACAAGGCTGCAACCCCAGAACTGTACTTTCTTTATTAACTAGTGGCAATAAAACATACTCATAGCATACAAAGGGGAATCTTACATCAGGGTCTAGAGACAGAGAGATAGATCCCTGGTGCCTGCTTTCTACCTGCCTAGCTGCTAGCTGCAGGCTCAGTGAGCCTCTCTCAAGGAATAAGTCAGAGAGCCATAGAGCAGGAGATGAGGTTGATGCCATCCTTTGGCCTCTGCATGCAGCTGCACACACTGCATATGCCATGCACACACACACACACACACACACACACACACACACACACACACACAAATTTAATTAATTAGTGAGTGTCAATCACTGCTGCCAAAACAACAAGGTACAATAATTCCTGTATTTGTGGAACAGGTCTAAAAGGGCAGGAGGAAGTGCTTGATGGCAGGCTAATGGCAACTGGTATTATCAAGACAATACTGTTAAGATCAGAACTACAAGGAGTTTGTTCTTTTGTAGTTTGTCCTCGGGACACATAATAAGTATTGAGTATGAACTTAATAGTAATATGAATACATGAAGATAATAAAGAGGTCGTTTATCTCTACAGGAAAAAGTAACAAATGAACCATGATAATAGCAAATTATTTTGTTGTTCCTGGTTCTGACTATACAGATGAGAAGTATCTAATACTGATAATAATGTCCAAGTAAATTAAACTATGCTGTGATTTCAGTATACTTAGCAATGTGTTTGATATAATTGGGAGCAGGTATAAGAGTAATTAGACAGGATCCTTACCCTCGCCATATTGCTGATGTTAAAGGAAAGCAGAATGAACAAGTCCTAGACAGATGGGGTTGGTCTTTCTACCTGTCCGTATCTCTTTTCTTCCTTTGCAGAGCTATGGTAGTTAGGTGAATTTGGAGGAAGGGTTGGTTCCATCTGTGTGCCAGGCAGTGGTGATCTACCTCAATACTACAAAGACATGCAAAGAAAAGTCTTTGTACTCTGTTAAACAAGGAATTGTCTGTAAATAGGAAATGATGAATAGCTTCCACAGAGCATAAGGATATTCTGGGAAGTTTGTACATGTAGCTCCCTTAAAGGGAGTTCAGTAGGAAAAATGTGGCAGAGTAGGAACAAGAAACGACACTTGGAACATGCAGCAAAGGTCTCCTAGACATTACTTACCCTCTTAACACACACAGTGTGTTCTTCTGTTTTGTTTTGTTTTTTGCTTTTCTGTATCCTTGAAATAGAGTCAAAACCTAAAGGCAGGGGTGGGGGATGAGGAAAGGGGCTGGTAAGATGGCTCCCTGGGTGAAGCTCAAACCTGGCAACCTGAATCCAACCCCCTGGCCTCACACAGCGGAAGGAGAAAGTGACCCTTGCTGTTTATCCTCTGATCTCCATACCCACACTAAATGTATATATATTTGCATTTGAGAGTAATTTAGGAGGAGCAACTCAATGAAAGAGAAGGGAAATGGCCATGACCACAAGACAACTAAAACTGCAGTAATGGAAACCAAACTGACATCAGAAACAATGAAGGCTGAAAGGAAATCTGAGCTGTTTGAAGACTTAACGTGCGTTTGAAACTTATCCTGTTAGAAAAGCACAGTGCGAGTTGCTTATTTACTTGTAGGTCAGTCGCCCGCACCAAGCGATTGCTTTGGGATCCAACAGTTATTAGAGTCTTTCTTTGGCAAGTAAGGCCAGAGTGTCAAGATGGGGTAAATTTTTAATTGAAGTGTAAATCCCAGATATTTGGGATTCATGGGCCCCCATAAGGGACTTTATGCACAGTGCTGGACTTTGTAACATGCAACTATACAACAGGAATTCACATTGGTACGTTAGGTTTGATCATACCCAGCCTCATCCTTGCTGTGCTGCCCTTGTCACCAACCTTGTGTGTCATCCTTCCATTTCCACTCTTACCACAGTCTTTGCGATAAACTTCAGGCCCTGCCCCTTCATCATAGTGACTGAACCTTCCTTCTCAGCCTCACTGCCCAGGTTTCAGAAGCACTTTTCAGCCGTGGCTATATGTTTCTCTTCTATTTCAATGCCCATGATCATAAGCAAGAACAGGACAAGAAGCAGGCATCTTCCCATCGTGCACAAAAACATAATTTTCCTTACCTTCTGGCAACACTTATCCCCCTGCCATGGGGCTAGCTGTTTCCTTTTTCCTTTGATGATATGTGCAGTCATCTTGCAATAATCTACTGAAACAGAGGTGTTGGAGGCCGGGAACAGATAAGTAAGATACTTACCCTTTTCTCCTTTTTATTTGATAAGGAGAATATTAGAGCTGGCTTAATTATTATCTAAAAGAAACAGAAGCCTAGTCAATAGCAATCTTGTGAAAACTAGTGAGTCTATAGCTCCTTATAAAATAAAAGAAGTTCTTGCTTTCCGCCAAGCATGGTGGTATGTATCTATAATCCCAGAGCAGGAAATGGGAAACAGGAAGAAGGAATGCAAGGTCATTCTCAGCTACATAGAGAGTTCAAGACCAACTCAAAAGAAGAGAAGGATGGAGGAGAAGCAAAGCAATGCTTGCTTTAAAAGTAGAGAAAGGGAATGGTGACATTCATACAAAGATGGAATCAAACATCATAAAGAATGATTTCATGATTTGGGAGGTTGGTTTTTGCTATTTCATTGTGTGCTTGTTTTTAATTCTAATGGAGGGTTGAGCAGTTTTCATCACCGTGAAGATGTAGAGAGTATAAATTTTGAAACTGAGCCAGTATTTGCATCTTAACTTGAAAATTCATTAGCACGAGACAGTGTTAGGTTTATTGTATGAGGACCATCTTCTGCTCAAAGGGAAGCTGGAGCAGCCCAGGCTTCTTTCCACGGTCATTTTCAAATGAGAAATGCTTGCCCAACAGCCAGCATTCCCTGGCTTCGCAACAAACGAGTCTCTCTAGTGCCTGCTTAATGGCTCCGGGTGGGGGATTCCATATGTGACTGATGAGCCCTGAACCAGCTGTAGAGCTGCACCTTAGCCCCAGAACTGACTGGAACAGCCACTGAGGTCCTCAGCCATAAAACCAGCTGGAGAAGTTGTTAATGCTCAGAGTGTCTCAATAGATGCATTTCCTATGCATTTCGTGTGGATCTGGAAATGGGTGTTCTCTACCCTTAGATCTCTGGCTACAGTTCCCCAAACACACATAGGGAATGCAAATCTAGACCCCACACAAAGGTTATTCTGAAAGTCTTCTCTTCACTGAACATGACTGATCTTTAGGCTCCTATTGGTATAGTCTCTGTTTAGATGGTGGGAATTTAGGGTGTTTGCTTAAATTATTTTCCCGAAACACTCATTTGGAGCAGTACATGGACTAAGAGACATAACAGACCATGCGTGCATAGCAGACACACAGCATCCCCTGTTGGTTGCACTGTGTTTCCTCTGCTTCCGTTTGGAATACTACACAACCCTGAGCAGGAAATTACATTCTAGTTCTCTGATGAACTGTATGGTACCTTCCATTCCCTGCTCAGACTGTGGAAAGCTGAGTGCTGGTCCAGGGGCTGTTGAGTCAGGAAAGAAGCTTTACAAAAGCTTGTATAGTCCCTGGAGGCTTGGCAGAGGCCAGAACCCAGTCAGAGACACTGCATTAAACACTTAGACATCTGTATTGTCGGGGACTCAACTAAGACTTTGCAAGAACTCGGGAAAAGCCAGGGTCTCATGCCTTCTTGGGATGAGGAGTGGAGGATGGAGCTGGAAGGTCCCAAGCCAATCAAAGCAGTTTGCAAGGGCAGCCTCAAAGATGCTAAATTTTGTTGTTGCTTAAAACTGTTCTATTCAGACGTCTTTTACACCTTTTTTTACTTACAAAAAATTAAATCTTCTGACAAATATTAATATTGTCAGATTACTGAGCTAGCTTTCAGATAATCTGCTACTTACTGAAGTGATTAATTTGTAGTGATTTTTCAGTAAGGCCCATTTCCTCCAAGCACTGGGGTAGATGCTGTATTTGTATCCTTGCCAGTTTTTACAAAAAGGCTTTGAGATAATTTTTGGCAATTGAAACAAATGGAGAAACTGAGGATCGAGCAATGTCATCAACTTACCCAGCAGAGGAAATAGTAGAATTAAAATTAGAACCCACTTAGTTCAAATTTATACCACAAAATTAGATAGATAGATAGATTCTTATCTATCTATCTATTTATCTATCTATCTATCTATCTATCTATCTATCTATCTATCTATCATCTACCTACCTACCTACCTATTCTATTGTGCATTGGTGTGTTTGCCTGCATGTATGTCTGTATGAGGGTGTTCATTTACCTGAAACTAGAGTTACAGACAGTTTTGAGGTACCTTGTGGGTGATGGGAATTGAACCCAGGTCCTCTAGAGGAGCAGCCAGTGCTCTTAACCACTGAACCATCTCTCCGGCCCCCACATTTTTTAAAGGAGAATAAAACTGAAGTATTAAGGCTTTGGGTGTTTTCTCACTCTTTCTGCTCTGTTTCCAATTTGTCCTAAAATCCGTTTTCTTTCTTATAACCAGCGGATCTCAACCTTCCCAGTGCTGTGACTCTTTAATATAGTTAATGTTGCGGTGACCCCAACCATAAAATTAATGTAATTAATGTAAATATCTGTGCCTTCCCATGGTCTTAGGTGACCACTGTGAATGGGTCATTGTCCCAAAGACGGCGAGACCCACGGGTTGGGAATCACTGCTTATAACCCATTCTTTTTTCTGTGTATACTTAACATCAAATAAAGCCAGAGGTAGACGCAGGGTGAATCTTTCTAGAGAGTGAGCTAGCATATGGAATCTGTTGCATTGGTCCAGAGAAGAGAAACACTGGGAAGAACTAGGGTTTGACGACCAAGAATAGGATTCAGGGTGACATGAGGCTGGAGACAGGGTTAGACAGCAGCATGCAGGGGACAGAGCACTGGTACAGAACAGCTTTGCAAACTGGTGCCTGCATGCATCAAAATGGCTTTCACCGAGCCTCAGCAGGTGTGAACTGCCAGGGTGTCACCTCAGTTAAATCGTGGTGGAATCAGGTCACTGGAAGAGTGTGAGCCCATCCTTTCCTTTTAATATGTGCGCCCACTGCACCATTGTAGAGTTCCACAGCTCAGAAGTCCAAGTTGCCCCTCTAGTCCCTGGTTTCTCTGCTCCAGTTTTCACATGGCCAAAAGCAGAGGCTCCTACTGGAAGGTTCTGGGAAAAATATACTTTCCACTCTAGTCATATTGTTGCTGAACGTAATTCCAAAATAGGTAAGACTAAGATAGCAGTTTCCCAGTAAGCAACCAGGATTCCTGCTCAGCCTCTAGGTCAGTGTCTCTCAACCTGTGGGTCACGACTCCAAAGACCATTGGAAAACACAGATATTTACATGATGCTTCATAACAGTAGCAAAATTACAGTTATGAAATAGCAACAAAAAATGTTATGGTTGGGGGTTACCACCGCATGAGGAGCTGTATTAAAGTGTTATAGCATTAGGAAGGTTGAGAGCCACTGCTCTAGATCTTTCCTTAGGCTCGTTACGTTCTTCCTGTACCCTCAACCACAGCAAGGCCAGGGCAAATCCATCTCATATGTTGAGCTTTCCTGGCTTTCCTTTCTGCCTCCTGCCTGCTAACTGCCTTCCTCTTTTTTTTTTTTTTTTTTTTTTTTTTTTTGTCTCATCACAGACTGCTGTGTCTTCCTCTTTGCCATCACTTCATGAGCTCTTCTGCCTTCCTCTTCTGCTTTTCGGTGCCCATGTGATAAATCAGGACAATCACTCCCCTTTAAGGTCAGCTAGCTAGTAAGTGATTGTTTCTGTCAAGTCCCTTTATAGCCAAGAATAAATTAGTGTTTGCATAACCAGAGGACAGAAATCTTTCTGATTCTTCCTCCACAGTGGCACATTCATCTTCATTTCCCAAGTCTGCCTGGGTTTTAAGTAGTGAGTGCAAAGTATCTGCCTGAACTCCCACAGTTACTGAGTCTTTCCCAGTCTTCTGCTTCCTTTTGGTTCCAGAGAAATCCTCTCTGGCTTCTCTAGATGGACAGAGAATGGTCCCTATTCTCTAGTCCCTCTCTTCCCCCCAAAATCCTCTCCAGAGCTTTCTCTGATCTCCTTCACCAACTCTACCTTCCTCAGAAAACCTTGTTGTTTTCTGGAATGCGTCCAGTTAATTCCCCTAAGTGTTGATACCCCTCATCAAGCTCCAGGGACCTAGGATATCTGCCTTGTCTTTGACAATTATCAGGAACCCTTAGAGAAATGTTTCCTAAAACACCTTTATAGCTGACATATATAATTTTGATTCCTCTAACAACTTTGAAGAAAAAAGTAACTAAATTGCTATTATTACTAAGCTACTAGTCCTTACCAGAAACAGATTTTGAATTTTTGAATATACAGATGTGTCTAGTAGGATATTTTGAAAATAGTACCCAAGTTTAAACTTGAACTTCATTTTGGTTTCATGAATACTTTATATGCATAGCTCAAAGGTAATTTTATACAATGCGCATATAATTTTTTCATCAAACAGGTTTGTTGTGTGGAAGCATCTATTTGTGGTTAATATAAGAGCTCAAGTTTTAGATTTTGATACAGTTTGGTCTCCAGAGTAAGGCTCTTGATACACTTCTTTGAATTATTTGGGGAACCTATGAACCTTCAACTAATAATGCCAAATTTTGGGACCCCCATCCCTCTAATTTAGTACATTAGGTTCTTGCTAAACTATGAATTGTCAGCTCACATCAAAGATTTAGTTAACCTGGAATAGGATTCCAAGAAAGCTGCACTCAATGTGAATGCCAGGCTGGTGAAGGGATGTACCCACATGTGGACCATGACCGAATAGTGTAATATTGAAGATGAGGCTTTAGCTTCTGTCTTTCCAGTTTATAATATACATGTATATGATAATTTGTAATGTCTAAGGTTTCTCCACGTCCTTGCAAACACATTCCTCACTATGCTTTGCCTGGGTTCTTGTTAGGGACACATTGCTTCTCCATGTTCCTAGAAGGCTCTGCACCTTCAGTACTCTGATGCTGGGACTGATCACAGCCTGCCTTCTGCACTGGGTTCTCCATATCCAGCAACCACCAACCTTCATCCACCCCTTTCTGTAGTACACTGGAAGAAATGCTTTATTTCTATATCACAAGGGGGATAAAACTTTAATACAATTCCAAAGAAAGAAAATGAACATGTATTAATAGTTAAAAGGAAAAGGCACCCTTAATAAGTTTTTCTTGTATGCATAGCTGGCACTAGAAAACCTGAAGGAGTATCTAGCTTTTATAGACCCAGTTCATCTTACCAATAAATAAGGAAAATTACAGGTGCAATCTCCTGTAGTCTTCAAAAATACTGAATATTATTATAGCCCTGTCCTCCAGATGAAAGCAAGGGATTCCAGAGGGGCTACAGTTCACACAAGGCTGTACACCCCGTTAGAAGAAATCTATAATGGAAACCCAGATGTCCTCCTGTAAACCTTACCATCTTTCTCTTCCTGTACACTTAATTTATAGGAAAAAAACCACATTTATGTAATACTTTGTGTCTTTAAGTTAGGAGGTTCACTGATCCATTGTAGTTGTTGGCATGGTTTTGGATATCAAATGCAAGTTTAACACATTTCTATAGATTAAGTAAGTTCTTTTCTCTTATAGTTCCCCCTTAACACAAGATCCAAAGAAATAAAATGTGCATGCCATCACAAGTCTCCCGTGGGGCTTCCCCATACATTTGACCGTCTCGCCTCAACATTCAAAATAGGCACATACATATTTATAACCACGTTCCATCCACTTATGCTTCCTTTCAACTTCCTCTTAGCAAAAGGGCCAGTCAGCCTTCAGCTGAGCCATCTAGCTCATTGGGCCTGTCCTGGTTTGGAATCTGTTATAAATCCACACACACCTCCCGGGCATCTCTAACATTCCTAGGAACTCAGATCTCACAATTCCCTCAAAGGCTTCTTCATCCTCCAGAGTGGTCCACACAACACTCATTCCATAGAAAGCCTGCATCATGAACTGATTTCACCAGGGCAAAATCCCCAATCTTTGACAGAATGAAATGGACTAACTGGCCAGCTGGCCCGCTGAGGTGCCCATGTGCCTATCAGGTGAGATGTCAAGGATGTAAGACCCCAGATCACAGTGTCTCTGCCTCAGGGAGAAATGGCGCTCACTGGGTCTCAATCCAGCACCACAGCCCCGGTGTTAGTGTGAAGCAATGCTGAAGGCGGCTCTGGGGCTGCGCTTGCTGCTTCTCCTTAGCTCACACCTCCTGTTTAATAGTCCCCTTTGATAACTCCTTCCTGAGAAGGATGCTGTCTTTCGGAATGATGGCCATGCTTTACTTTGGAGAAAAGTCAATGCTGCCTTTCATGTGGCCCTTTCGGCTGCAGCCACTGTTGAGCTCAAGAGTTAAAGTTTAGTGCCATTGATTTCTAAAAGAAAAATGTCCCTTGTCTCTGGAGGCACCAGAAATTTACAGAGAGGACTGTGGAATCAGTGTGCTCAGACATTAATGCTTTTTGGAAGCTCTTATGTATATTTACTAGATATTAAAAAATAAATATAACTATGCCATATTTTATGCCTTCAGGATGTTAGTAATTGAGGAAGATATCAGAACCAGCAACATTATTCATATTATAATATAAATACTAGATTGTCCAATGAATATAGATAAGGAAATGCTTCTCATACCCAAAATGGACCCCAAATGCCACACCCAATCACAAATTATCTGGATTTGGTCTTTTAAACCTACCTGTGGGTCAGCCATGCAGATGATCATGGCCTGATCCACTTCCGGTTGCTGTCCAGAAGAAGGCAGCCTACTGACCTGGCTTCAGAAGGGAGCTCTAAGTGGTCCAGTCAGCTGCCCTGCTAGATGAGGAGCCAGGGATGAGCAGGTGTGCACCCACCTATCACCAGTGACCGTCACCCAGACTTCTGTGTGCTGAGCTGTAGGCAGCTCACCCTGTGTGTTCACTGGAAGGGGCTTGTAGCAGGGCTGGCATTTATTTAATCCTGCCAGATGGGACGGCTTATCTTTATTCACACAAGGTCTTTTGTGAGCTCCTGGAAGCTGCTTTTACCCCAGTCTCATAAAAAACACTCCTAGGGTAAGGAAGGGCAAGAGTGGAGATCTAGGGAACATTGACGAAGTTACTCAACATGGTTTTTTAACTTCCTTTTTCTTTGAGACTATAGAACTAATTTCCTCTCATCCCTGTGAATATTTAAGGAGTCAAGCAATAAATGTCCAGATATTGTTCTACAGTGATCAGATTTTTAGAAGAAAGAATGGTGTTTGGATGAAGAAAAGGACCTTTGAGTTGCTATTAGCTCAAAAAGACAGTAGCATAGTGCCTACCTTTCACATTATTGGTTTGGAAAGAGGGGTCCCAGAATTTTTTTCTGGTCTGTCCTGTAACCTTTCAATGTTCCTGTGTGTTAAAATCAAAGACATAGTTCTTACCTGGTGACCTGTTATCAGCCAAGAAAAAGCCAACAGTTTTTGTGGGTGTGATTCAGGCCAGAAGGAGCATGTCATGTTTCATGAGGAAAGCAAGAGTAAATAGATATTAGAGGGATGAGCAGGGGCCATGCCAGGAAGGTGTGCACAAACTGCATTCCTTCTATAGTGCCAAGGTAACAAGGAAAAGTTGGCCAGACTTTTTTTGTTTGTTTGTTTGGTGTTGTTCTGGAAGTGAAGGATGCTGTTACATTTGTTTGTCTGTATGTTGTTTTGAGACAGCTTTATTGTGTAGTCCCAGTTATACTGAATTCACCAGGTAATTTAAGCTGACCTTGAATTCTTAAGTTTCTTACTGGTGCTAGGCTTTAACATGATCAGGTTTGCACAAAAGAATAATCATACTAGCTCTACTGTAGAGATGAATTAGAAGTGGGCTATAGCAACAAGCAGGAAGACCAGGATCATGGTCTGAACTAAGGAGCTGAATAGCAGAGAAGACAACAGCAGGCAGACTTTAAGGGCTTGGGAAATTAAATGAAGGAGAAAGCAAGGAAGAGAGCTCTGCTCATGGCGTCTGGGCCCTGCAGTAGAATGCCTTGACCAGAGGAGGAATCTGGAGAGAGTCATCAAATAAGGGTGGAAAGGGAGGCCAAAAGTGCTTGGCAGACCGCTCACCCCAGTGTTGTTGTGGGCTATGTATTTATATACCTACTGCAGCTAAGGATTGCTCACACCATATAGCCCATATTACATAAATTAATTCTATAACGTGACGATCTAAAGTGAGGCTCAGAGAGATGCTTTCCTGGAAAAAGACATTGGCTGCTCAGTCTGATGATCCGAACCCAACATGGCCAAAGAAGAAAATCAGCTCCTGAACATTATCCTGGGACTCACGTAATACACAAACACACGTGCACAGAGACAGCTCAGTTTCCCTTTTATCTAAACTGAACAAAGGTATTGATGTCCACAGACTTGAAAAATATATCAGCCTCTACCCTCTCTAAAGATTCCAAAAGAGCATTGACACAGAGAGATGAACGAGCTGATTGCATCCACAGCCAGCATCCATTCATCTCCAGAATCTCCGAGAAGCCGACCCGCTCATATGGTTCTGATTGATTTTAATGGGATTCCCTTGCAAACCATAGATTCCAAATTATCCCTCAGTAGGTATAACATCTGTTGAAGACATATTATTTATCCTGAATAACCCTTGGGTACTATTACACGAAGTTCTGACAGAAGCTGAGTACATGGTCTTTTTATAGTCACATGCCAACTGTTCACATTTTTTTATTTCTTATAAACCACACAAGATACTTATTTATAACATTTTAATCACATTTAATTTCATGTTAAAATATCAAATTTAATCATAGAAGAGACTTTATTTATTTTTAAATTTTGCTTTGGTTTGGTTCACAAAGAATGTTTTAGTGTAGGGGAGGAATTTTTTCCCCCAAGTTTGAAGTTTGAACAACTTTGTAAGCATTCCATGTTCAGCTCACAAAGAAAGGAATCTGCATATGAACTTGTTGCAGCCAGAAAAAAAGGTCTGAACATGCTCATAGTCTATGGGAGTTATCTCTATCCATAGAGGCTGCTGTTGATCCCTTATTCTTCTCTTTTCTTCTTTCCTGTAGGTCACTGGGTTGACTCTGTCTCAGGACCTTGATGATCTCGCCATCCGCTACCTGGCCACTGTTCAAGCCATTGCTGTAAGACACTTCAGTAATATTTCAAAAAACAAACAATCAAAACCTCTGTGCTCTCAATATGTTTTGACCCACAGATCTGTGAGATGCACCATAATGCTTTGGGGGCCGTTTCTCAATTAGAAGACCACTTGCCACAGAGAGATATTTGCCTGTCCAGGCAGTGATGCTAACAAAGGTTCTCTCTCACCTGCCTTTGTGACAAACTCACTGAAATGAAAGCCACAGGAAAACCCCTGAGCGTCGTGTTTGTCGTTTGCCTGATGTCTTCTAAAGCAAAGAGGCAGATTCCAAGTACATGCGCAGCCGGGAAACTGCTCTCAGCAGTGTTTGCTTTTGTACAACCCATAACACTGTTCGCATTACCAAAGAGTTCTTTCTAAGGTTCCTTTAAATAGTAAGCCTCCCCAGAAACTTTTGGTTTGGGGTAGGTTAAAATGATTAAGGAAAGAAGCGAGAACTTATTCTGAAACGTAAGAGGCTCTTAAAGTGAGGTCCAAAACGTAAGCCAAACCCTCAAAGCTCAGACATTGCCTAAGGAGTCTTCTTTTTTTTTCTTTTTTTTTTCAAAGTTTATTAAAATATAAAAGTTTCCATTTTCGCCCCTCCTCCCAACACCCTCCCACTCCCCCCACTCCCTCTCCTCTTCCCTCTCCATCCCTAAGAGCAGTCAGGGTTTCCTGCCCTGTGTGTAGTTCAAGTTCCTCCCCGCTCCCTCCAGGACCAGGACGGTGAGTATCTAATCAGACTGGATCCCCAAAAATCCAGAATATGCTGAGGAAACAAGTCCCAGAGTCATTGTCAATGGCTTTTTAGAAAGACTTCGGGCCAGCCACATTCAGAGAATCCAGCCTCCTCCAGAGAATCTGGTTGGATCAAGCGCTCCTTCAGTCCCAGTCAACTGGCCTTGGTGAACTTTCATTAGATCAGTTGCCTTGTATCAGTGGGTGATCGCTCCCCTTGCCGTTCTGATTTGCTTTTTCATGTTCTTCCTCCTTCTGCTCCTCCTTTGGACCTTGGGGGGCTCAGTCCGGTGCTCCAATGTGGGTCTCCGTCTGCATCGCCATCCATCGCCGGATGAAGGCCTCTGATCTTGCCCTCCCTGCTCACGTTCTTCTTCCTGCTGCTTCTCGGTTGGACCTAGGGAGTTAAGTCCAGTGTTCCAACGTGGGACCCCATCTTTATCTCCTTCTATTGCCAGATGAAGGATCTATGGTGATAAGCAAAATATTCATCAGTATGGTTATGGGCCAAGGCCAGTTCAGGCACCCTCTCCTCTGTCCAGAGAACAATCTGGGGATCTCTCCTTGGAGACCTGGGATTCCATTTACAATCAAGTCTCTAGTAAACCCTAAACTGACTTCCACAGTTGAGATATATTCTTCCCTGAACCCATATCTATCCTTCCTCCCTCCCCCCCTCCCAGTCCCCCGAGCATTTCCCATTCCTCCCCTGCTCCCTTCTCTCTAACCTCCTACCCTTCCAACTACACTCCCAACCCCCCATGCACCCTTGGTTACCTGGAACTCTTGTCTATTTCCAATCTCCAGGAGGAAAACTACCTGAGTTTTCTTCAGGTTCACCTTCTTATTTAGCTTCTCTCGGATCACGAATAATAGGCTCAAAGACCTTTAATTATGGCTAGAATCCACTTATGAGTGAATACATACCTTATTCATCTTTTTGGGTCTGGCTTACCTGACTCAGTAAAGCGTTTTCTTTTTCTTTTTTTGTTTTTCTTTTTATTTATTTATTTATTTAATTAATTTTTACTGGGAACCCCTCAAGAATCAAGTCTCTTGCAAACCCTAGAATGGCTCTCTTAGTTGCGATATAAACTTCCCTGCTCCCATAACCATCCTTCCTCCCTCCCCCCTCCCATTCCCCCAAGCCATCCCCAATTCTCGCCCTCTCTCCTAAGGAGTCTTCTTGTGCAGCGGCGCTCCACCGGTGGGCTGCCAGCAGCTTCTAAGCCCTGACGGCATACAAAAGTTGGCGCATGCGCCTCTATTAGAAAGTGCATTTGCGGAAGTGGTTCATGACTTTCAGCATCTTAGAGAAAATGCTTTTGTTAATTGTAGGAAGAGAAAGGAAACCCTCAGAAAGGAAAACTCAGCTTACTAAGTTATGAGGAGCATTAAACCCATGGCTCATTATTATTATTTAGGTTTGTGTATGTGGATATGTACATGTCTATGAATGGCACACGGGGCTGCCAGAAGAAGGCATTGTACTTAGGAACTATAGTGAAGGTGGTTGTGAGCTGCCAAATGTGGATGCTGGGAATTGAACTCAGCATTCTGGAAGACCAGCAGACTTTTTATTTTTATTATTTATCATTATCATGACTGTTAGTGATGTTAGGGGTTGAATCCAGAGCCTTACCATCTAAGGTGAGCACCCTACCCAGGTTTGGAAACCTGTCTCCATCCCTAAACAAAATTTCAGTTTGCTTGTTGCAGCTGTATAGACATAAACAATATTCACTAGTTGTTTTTTTCTCCCAACAGCTGTTTTTATAGTCTTACTATTTTTAGTACATGCATGCGTATTTACCCATATCACCAGCAGAAGGACTATGTTAGTACTCATACTTACCCACAAGCCATGTGTTAGGTCTAGAGAACAGAGCCCCCCAGTCACCACAGTACGGTCCCTTCTACAGAGCCATTGCAAAGGCATATAGAGCCTGCCCATTCAGTCACACAACCCCTGTAGACTATAGATCAGACTGTTTCTCTCTTAAGCGACTTACCTCTTGACTTATACCTTGACCAGGTCAGTGACACCGATAAAACCGCTTTCTATATAGAAGCTACAAGCAAACAAGCAAAGAAGCAGGGAAAAACTCAGACAATTCTGACATCTGTCAAAATGGAGAAAGTTAGGAGTAGATGAAAACGGAAACATGTCTATCTTTATTAAAGACATGCAGTAATCGTGTTTTGAAACCAAGAAGATTTTCATGATACTCCTAATTCAGAATAGAATTTGGAGATACTTGTGAGATACACATACACACACATGCACACATACCTATATATGCATATGTATATGTATATGCATGTGTGTATGTGTGCTAAATACCTTATGCCATCACCTAATTTAACCACACGTTGATATTATGTTCCTCAGTCCACTGACTAGAATCCCAAGCCTTAGTACAGCAAATTAGCTTGTTCATTGCCACATAGGTTATATATGCCAGACCAGTGATGATCGGGCACAGTTTATAAAATAAAACATTAAAGTATCGAGGCTGTTTTAATGTTTGACTTGTGAATGTCATTGTATGAAAGGGCTTGCAGTTGGCCCAGTCACTTCCATTGAAATGAACAGTTCTGGAAAACAAGAGATGCATGATGCTCACATCTTGTGAGCAAATCTAAGAGGTGGACATGAAAGACAAAGCTAAACAGGAGAAAGATCAAGGCCATTACCCCATAGTGGTAAGGACTGTGACCCTTCAGGGGACCTCAAACTCTGTGCCTGGCACCAGAGTGCCTTGCCTGTCCAGGTTGTAAAATGTCAGCCCTGCATACCACGGGGCTCGTCTTTACATTTGAGGTGAGGGCAGGCTGCTTGCCAGGGTCTCAAGAGCTAGTGCACACTGGTTGTGCACACTGGATGTGCACACTGGTTGTAATGGAAACCCGTGTCCACCGCAACCCCAGCTCCCGCTCTTGCCGCTTTGTCACAGTGTGGTTTCCTTTGATCTTTTCATAAAAGCTACACAAGTGAAATAAGTTTTCAGACATTCCCAGAGCACCTTTTACTTAACACATATCAGAAGCCATCATTCATTTGGCCTGAATTTTTTTCCACAGGCTACTTTTCCTGGTAAGAGCATTGCAACAGGAAGCTCAGGAATGAAAAAGATTAAATTTAATAATGCATGCAGGAGAGGAGGGGGGAAGAGCCTGCTATGTTTTCTCAAGTAACACACATTTGGGAAATCAATCTTATATTTAATGGGCCATACATATATTTAAAGCGATCCTATTTTTTCTGTCTATTGTCTTAATGACCTTTATAATTCCATGCAGTGAAGACATTTTAAGACAGATTTCCTGATAAAGCTTTACTGTAGCGTCAATTTAATTTGGGAGGGGTTCCATCTGTTTGAAAAAGTGTGTGAGTGTACTGATTTTCTAGGCAAAAATGTGCATTTTAATGAAGCATTTTGATGACAGATATTTTCCCATAATGTTCAGCTTGGGAAACAAATTGTTTCCTTCTTCCTGAATATCGCCGTAGAACCTATTTGTTATTGGTAAGTTAGACAGTTCCTCTGCATGAATATCCATGGTTGGCACTCTGTAGCAATGGAATGAATTTAAAGAGAAGAAAGTTAGCGCCAGCCGATGAGAAACCCCTCCATTGCAGTGAAACTCTCTCTTGCTCGGCTTCTTTGAAAGACCTGTCAGCCACTTGGGTTCCTCCACAGCTCCTCTGTCTGTCAGAATAGACCCTTAAAAAGTACTATTTGCATTTGAAGTCTCTCGATTTGCATTTGGTTCTGTGTCCGCTTGGAATCGCCTAATTTTAATTTAAATTTCTCCACGAAAACATTTTTTCCAGAAAGGTGAGCACAGAAGCCTTGGCGCACAAAGCCCTTTGGTGGGCATTTCAAGAGGGTGGCTCGGCAGACAGGGGAGTCTGGGACACTGAAGGGAAGGCCCCGCAAAGGGCTCCAGAGTGGGGAGTGGGAGACAGGCTGTCACAGCGCTGAAGGGAGTGCCTCTTGTTCGGGTCCTTGCTTTTCCTTCCCAGTCCTGTGCTTCTCAGTGACCCCAGTCATAGACTGCGGATCACGTGGTCCACGTGGGGTGAACACTCTTCAGGTCTCTAGTTTGTCTTGACTGACATGAGAGATGACGTTGATGGGCGGGCGCAGCAGAGCGCCGGGTGAGCCTCACAGCTAGAGGAGCCCTTTTGTGAGCGCTTCAGCGCGCCTGCAGCTGTGGGGCTGGGAGGGACTCGCTGCTGGGTCACGCGCCATGTCTCAGGCCATACCTTTTACTTCTTTTCATGTTACCATTTTTAACAAGCCCCATTCAACTGAATGAATATGATATTATTTGTTTTATTAGTAAATGGGAGTGGGGTTTTAGGTTGGGTAGGAGGAAGAGGTGAACTGCCTGTCAGAATAGGGCTTCTTCAGGGCAAAGCTCCTGCTTCCAGCTGTGCAGATCCCAGTCTTTGCAACAGGTCACAGTTAGGGTTAGGGGCTAGCACAGGCAGTCCTCCTGTGATCCGTAATGGGCTGACGGACATCCATGCCCTCCTGAAGTTATGCATTGCCCTGTTGTGCGTGACATTTTTTTTCTGGGGTTCAAGTTCCCCCAAAAGTAAAGAAAGAACCTCTAGAGAGAATCACTACTACTTAGGCAAGGAATCACCTTGTACGTTACAACATGTTTCATTTTTCAAGCACAGCACCACCACAGATACTCTTTGAAGGCCCGAGTTTTATAAATCCGTATTTTTACCAGATTCACGTGCAACTTCTACAAATATTTAAGACGTCTCTGCTGGAACTGCTGCAACTTTTGTTCCTGGCTGCCCCGGTGCGGCAATATTTATTGTAAACCAATGGGGATGTCATACCTTGTGACCCCCAGATCACCCTCTGATCTTCCTTCTTTTTAGGGACTGTTATGGCCTGGGAACATGTGCCTGGAGGGACACTTCTCTTACCTAGACCCTCACCCAGCAGAGCTCATTTACATTTACATGCAGTGTGTTTAAACAGCTGATGAGAGTCAACTGTGGCTGCTGCCCTCCCTGAGGTGCTGCCAATAGGCTCATTGCAGTGCCGCTCAGAGATCCTCAGTCAGTTACTCATAAGGCAGTTGTCATTCATGAAATTGGAACTGAAGATACTTCCCATCGAAAAGTCACACACACACACACACACACACACACACACACACACACGCACACAAAGAACGGCAAAAACAACGGAACAACAAAACCAATAAAACCACTACAAATTCTCAAGCAGCAGCACTAGGGAAGGAAGCAAAGCCTATGGCTAACTAAGAGTAAAACTGCCTTTTTAAAATAGGCCCTGTCTCCTAGGAAGGTCAGAAGCTACACGAATCAAGTCTCATCAGTGTGACTGATGCCCAAATGCGAGCTGAAGAAGGACACCAATAGACAGCCAGAGTGGATCAGGAACGCCCACAAGGCCTCAAACCTACACAAAGAACTACGAGCAGCTAAGGCTTGTGGGAGCAAGATCAATAGTCTTCCCCAGGGAAGAGCACATCAAGTGGTTATTCAATAGCAAATCGTCAGTCCTGAAAACAATATGCATATATATCGCACTTACATGCATACATGTCGCAACAATTAATGAAAACAGGGACTATGAATTTGAAAGAGGACAGGAGGGATATATCCGAAAGTTTGAAGGGTGAATGATATAATTATACTGTAACCTCAAAAGAAAAGAATTAAGGGGCTGGAGAGATGGCTCAGAGGTTAAGAGCATTGCCTGCTCTTCCAAAGGTTCTGAGTTCAATTCCCAGCAACCACATGGTGGCTCACAACCATCTGTAATGGGGTCTGGTGCCCTCTTCTGGCCTGCAGGCATACATACAGACAGAATATTGTGTATGTAATAAATAAATAAATGTTTTTAAAAAAAAAGAAAAAAGAAAAAAATTAAAAAATAAGAAAGAAAAAAAAAAGAAAAGAATTAAAATCCTAGGCCTGCTTAGCCTTATTCCCCAGGAAAGGTGAGCGTGCTATCGGCCCCTTCAGCAGTCCCACCACTCAGGACAGTCAGATCCCCAGCCCCAGAACACAGGACAATCTGACACGATAAGGAGTCAAGTCAAAGCAGGAACTCAGTTTATTACTCTGAGCATCAGCTTATATAGGTTAAGTGGCATCGTGTGATGCGGGGGTTCCTCCAGCCAATTGAGAGACAGCCAAGCCCTCCCTCTAGCTGGAGGGGCATCTACCTAGTTTTTGTTCACTCAGTTCCCTCAAACTCGAGCCAGGCTTTTCTCTGTCCTACAGGCCTCAAGGTACAGGCCCTGAGATAATTTTGGCCCAATAAAAATGAAATAAAAAGTAAAGAAATCAGCTGTGCTAACAACCTGACTGTTTTTCTCAGTGCTGTATTACTCCTGAGAGAAGCAAATGGTGACTGCAGGGGTTTGGAGTCAGGCAGTCCCAGGGTAGAATTCCCTGTATTAACCAGCTGTGTGACCACAGGCGACATTATCTCCAAGGCTCAGCTCTCTGGGCATACAGAGCTCTGGGTGCCAAGCCAAGGTCATGCCAAATACAAGTGTCCCCGGTCACTTGTTTCCACTGCCATCCTATTGTTTATCTCTGCTTTCTCCTTTCAGTTTGGGACACGTTTCATCATTGAGGCCATGCAGGCAGCGGGACACTCTCTCAGTACCCTCTTCTTATGTGGAGGTCTAAGCAAGAATCCCCTTTTTGTGCAGATGCATGCTGACATTACTGGTAAGCCGCCTGTAGTGGGAGTGGGGATGATACCCTCTTTGGGTGGTCAACAGATGGGTGTGGCAGCTTAAAGGCAGGCTGAGGACAGGAGGCCATTGGAGGTGACTCAAGTTATTAAGATAACTCTACAACCTGTGTCCTCATGATGGGGAAAATGACTCTCAAGTTTCGCCAGTTACTGAACAGAACACCAAGGCTGGCAAGGACAGATCTTAATTTGAGCATATCTTTGTTGACTGCTTCTGAACCAAGCCTTGTGAGGAATGTTGAAGGTATAGAAATGAATAAAACATGACCTTGGCTCTGAAGAGCCCAAGGTCTTCCCAGAAAGGCAAACAGCTCACAGACACAGTAAATACAGTATGACAAGAGCCCTGGGCGAGAAAAGCATAGAAGGAACTTCACTCAGTTTTGGGCTGTGCAGTACAGAGCAAGTGAACGCAGATCCCAAATACTGACGATAAGGTGTCTAACTGTAGGCTGGGAGTGTACCAAGGGCCCCAGACGCTGAGATTCCTTCTCAGTGCCGAAGAATCAGGGTTCTGATCTTAAAGTCAGACACTGTGTATCTTGTGATGGGCATGGAGGTTGGGAATAGTGGCAGACTGGTATCTGAGCAGAGCCCAGGGTTCCAGGAAAGGATCTCTGTGAGGACACCTGCCAGTGCACACATGCTGATCTAGACTCCCGTCTCTCTGAGCCAATACCCTCACCATTCTTCATCTTCTTCCCAAGTGTCTCCTGGGGACTAGCTCTTCTTCCAGCACCTATTGCTGGGTACTTAGGTACCAAGTCCAAGCATAGGACACAGGGAGGGAAAGGGGGAGCATGGGCATTGTCTGAAGCCTCCACTCCTGCCTGACACGAGCTCACCTTACCCTGGCCTCCATTCCTCGTGGCCCCAACCACCGTTTTCCTTCCACAGCTAGTAAGTTGGTGTCTGGGCTCAAACTGTCTCCTCAGATCTCCTTTTCTGCTCCAGGCCATGCAGATTCCTACATCCGTGATCTTTATCCAGGAGACAGGCGCATTTGATCCGTGTACATGAGATAGATGAAATTGAATAGAGTGCTGTATCTACCTTAGAAATGAGTAGACTGAGGCTCCAGGCAGCATGTAGCATTAAGAGTAGAGCTAGCATGTTGGAAAGCATGGACTTTTGCTCGCCTTAGCCAAGTGCCTAGCGTGTTGGTGGGAATTACACTACAATCACTCCCCCTAACTGCTGAATTAGAAAGTAGACTGCAATGCAACGAAGCAAACAGAGGACAGGGGAGTAAGTTCAATTGACTTCCCTAAATCAGCCGGTCAGGTAGAAACAGAACCAGATTGTGATTCTGCTGTTGACCGGGGTTTCTGGACCTTCCTTCCCTTTGTGACTCTTTGATGATGCCTGCCCTCTTCCAAGTGAACCACAAAGAGTGAAGTAAACAGAAACACAAGCCGGATTAGCAGGGTGGCTTCGATGAGGCACAGATCTGTGGGGGCTGTGGTTTTCCACTGTTTAGCCTCCAGTTAGTCAATGCCTCCATCCCACTCAGATGGGAGGCTGGAAATCAGCTTTAGTCCAGGGAATGGGAAAAAGGGTAACTGAACCGGGTAGCCAGATATGACCTGGGCACAGCCTGGGCACGAAAGCTCCAACCTTTGTGAAAATGTGTCATCCTCTAGTCCTGTGTCCCTAAGAGTCCAAAGCCAGGGAAAGCCGCTTCGCCACTAGCTCTGTATTGAAAACTCTGTCCTCTGAGCTGGTGAATGGAAGGCTGTGAGTGGTTGTTTGGGTTCAGATTGCAATTGGACCCTTTGTCTCTAACTACTAGCCAGTTCCAGTTGTGGACAAAGAGACCTTTTCTTTGCCGAAAATTCCTCTACTCGTGAGTGACAAAGGGTGGCAAAGTGCATCTGCCTTCAAATGCTTTGGCTTCTGTTAAACTCATTAATGCATCCGATAAAATAGCTCACATTCCAGGCAAAGCCTCCCTCTTCCTGCCTTCACCCAGGGCTCAGAGAAAGGAGAGCGTTTGAATCTGTCCTGTAAAGAGAGGCTGATGGAAAGGTGAGGAGGTCCTTGGTATCCTTAAGTCTGGAATGTCTCCACTTTCCCTGTGCAGAACAGTTTAGAACAAAGCACAAGTCTGGTATGAAATTTTCAGAAACATGGGTGAGAAAAATGCAGAGCAGAGTAGTGGAAAGAGCTGCAGTCCCGCTGTCTGACCTAGGGGAAGGCGCTCTACTTGTGGGAGCCTGAAGTCCCTCTTCCAAAATACCAGCAGTGTTGTGATCTCCCTCATGGAGATCGTTCTGAAGATTGGATGCTCAGGAGTTGGAGTTCCAGGCTCTTGCTTAGTTCCCAGCCTGTTGCTTTAATTCTTCCCTACAGGTAGCCCCATGCCCCAAAGGAGAAGACATGGTGGAGAAAAAGACAGTTTAAAACTTTACAATCAGTTTTGTCCAGGTTAGGAACAGCAGGCCTCATACCGTCAGGGAAGATGGACTGCTCCAGCTAGGGAAATGACAAGGGCATGCAAGCACTTCCTGTGCCCTGGCCATTGGCTTAACTGTGACTTCAAAAAGAAAGAAAAAATGTTTGTATGTACTAAGTAACTGTAGGTCTTCTAAATTGTGCCTCTTCAGTGCTGGCAGTTTCTCTAGGGGTTCCTTCTTCCTGTCTCACCATTAATTCATTCATTTTTTATTCTCTCATAAGCACACCCTGGGTACCCAGGCTGCCAAGTGCTAATATTGGCTGGAGAATGCAGGATGGCATCACAAGGTCCATTACCAACCAGGGAAGCCTCTGTAGTCTTCTGACCATTGTGTAGGAGAGCAGAATACGGCCAGAGGTCAGAGGTGACAGGGCCTGACAGGGAAGGGAAGCCTGGCCAACTTGAATAAAGGGTTTCTTTACAGAGGTATAGGAAACCTAGGCAACCAGGGAGACCCCTATAGTTGCTAACCTATTTTCATTCCCTAGGCTTCGACATTAGGATCTGGAGCCACCAGCCTAAGATAGGAGCTTAGTCCAGACTTAGTCAGAGGGCACTTTGCAAATGAGAAAAGGGAGGCACGGAGAGGTTAAGTAACCTGTCTAATAGTGCACAGCTGTGTCTGCATGGAAGCCAGAAGTCAAACTCTGGCAGTCAGCTCCAAAGTATGGATGCTGAACTATCACCTGAGAGCTAATGACGGGGCCCCCTGCCTCTACTGTCCAAGGAAGTGGCCTGGGACTCCTTTGTTTCCACTCAAAAATACAGAAGTCATGGGTCTGTTGCAGAGGAGCTGAGGATAAAGGTTGCTTGGAAGGCTATATTCTAAAACAGTTCTAGGTCTGTAGGAGGCCTGGGTTGGGCATCAGAGTCACACAGGCATGAAGAATGCTTTCCGACTGAGCTGCCAGCCCTATTTTGTGTGGCCTGGTATCTGTCCTTCCCTTCAGGACGGCTGATGAGGCCTGCCCTTGTCTTTTACCAAAGCCCTACGCCCCAGCTCCCACGAAATCCAGACAGAACCCTTACTTGCCATCAATTCTGCTTCTAATAGTCGCAGCCACCATGTCTGCAGGGCTGCACACAGACCAGGAAGTAAGTGCGCGCCTCTGAGTGCTCTGTTACTGTCCCGGTGCAGTAAACCCTGTCCCAGTTTGGAACCTGAGATAACCGGGGCTGAAAGAGTTAAACAGATTATGGGGGACTCCAGAGGAAAGGAAGCAGAGAAGAAGCCAGGCCTGAGCTTCTCCAAGAGCAGTCACACCACCTGAAGGCTTACCTCTCTGAGCTGTCTGCGGGATTCTGCCTTCAGACTGTAGGAGGGGGATGGGGAAAGCTGACCTGACCTGGGGAGGTAGGTGTGCTAACAAGTATGCCTCCCTAGGAGAGGCCGGAAGAGAGCTGCAGTCTTTGTCTACCAGTTCTGCTCTAGAACTTCCTTCTGTGGCATTTACCGTCATCTCTTGACTAGAAAATCAAGAGAAAATCTTGTGAAAGTAGAGGGAATTTTAACCTGATCTTTCAGATAAGGAAACTGAAGAACAGAGATGTGGGAACCCTAACTTAGGCTCCCACCATGAAGTCAGTGAAGACACTGACGTGTAAATCATCTTAAGATCCAGCACAGTGGTTCCAGATGGACCTTCAATCTTGGGGACTTGTCCTGTACCTGGCTTCCTTTTGCTCTGCTTACCTTCAAATGCCTGTTTCGGTCTCATGTCCACTGTGTCAGCCATTAGCTCAGAGACTCATTCTTCCATCCTTTAGTTACCGTGATCTGGATCCTGTTCTAAATGTCAGAGACATGATAGTAGACAGAATGTCCAGAGGTTCTCAACCTGTGGTCATGGCCCCTTTGATAACCCTCTATCTCCAAAAAATGTTTACATTATGATTCATAACAGTAGCAAAATTATACTTATGAAGCTGCCATGATTGGAGGTCACCATTGCATGATGAACTGTATTAAAGGGTCGCAGCATTAGGAAGGTTGAGAACTACTGGCCTCGGCCTGTGTAGTGTCTGTTTTACCGGGCAAAGGATAAGACAGCCTAAGAAGAAAAATCCGTGGTAGAAAAGTGAAGGGGGAAATCTAGGAGCCAGTGAGCAGTGTTGAAGATGCCTCGCTGTTTTAAATGCAAAGACCAAGAAAGACTCAGTTTGTGTTTGCACCACGGAGAAAGGCAGTTACATGGGTATCTGAAAGGGCCCTAAAACCTACTCAAGAAGATGGCAAGAGAGATAGGTCCATGTGGTGGGAGGAAAAGAGAAGCTAGAAGCTAGAAGAGGGTTGTGTCAGACTGTCCAAGGACTTTGACTTATTGGGGAGGAAAGAAGCCCTGGTGATGTGCACATGTGAGCTAGAGAAACAGTCCTTCCATGCCCGGACCTGTCATTGCATCTGAGACTTGAATAACAGGGCACAGCCTGATCCATTCCAGCCTCTACTGGGCCCAACAACGCATGTAATAGAGTAGAGGGATAAACCCCAAATAATACCAAATAGAGCTGCCAGAAGCCAGAGGCCAGGGTGCCAAGGTCTCACAAGTTGATAGATGTGATACTGGCTACCTTGACGTTCTTGGCCAGTGCACCAGGAGGCACAAGGCAGAGAAATCCCCTGGAACCCAATATCTAAAAACACTGAGGACTTCAGGGAGGTAAAAGTATTGCTGCTTTGACATCAGGTGTTTTGCTTCTGAAGGTGCTTGCTGGCTCCCCACAACCCTAGTCCTGCTCACTAACCAGGGTGTGACTTTGTCCTGTGCAGGCATGCCTGTGGTCCTGTCACAAGAGGTGGAGTCTGTCCTCGTGGGTGCTGCTATTCTGGGTGCCTGTGCCTCTGGGGACTTCACATCTGTGCAGGTATGTTCGGATACATGGGCGGCTGTGGTCCCTCCCCTGTCTGAGGCTGTCTGTCCTCTTGACAGAAGCATACAACTTGCAAAACACACACAGGATGTAATTAAGAAATGATAGGGTTGCAGCCAGAGAACGGCAGGTACTGGCAGCCTTTGACGTAGTTACTGCTGCCTCCTTTTTGCCTCACCTCTGTCCGTAGGAATTGTCCTGCTTTTCTTTTCTCTGCTTTTTAAAAGAGCTCCTAAATTATTGAGCCTCAGTTTCCCCTTGGCCATTTTTCTCTGACCAAGTGAAACAGGTAATACTCAAAGTATTGATTCTTCATGTGTACTTTAGAGTTTTATTTGCTTATTTGAACTGCATTGCTTTCCAAATAGTGCCAATGCCTCTGTCAACAAGAAACACGGAAGAAAGTGTTTGTTAAAAAAAATTAAAAGTAAAAATAAGGAACAAAGTATAGGAACCCAGAAACAGTTTGGTGGTGATGATTGAGTACACGGATTTTCTCTGAGCTTCCTGGCAGCCAAGACAAAAAAAGAATGCATGATAAATTGCATAATTCTCATTCTCAAAAAGAGGAAGCATACTAGTTTCTGGGAAGAGACAGACTTTTCCTGCTGTGAAATCACAAAAGACATTGTACATGCTGAAAGCCATGAAAGGTTCTGAGTAGTAAAATGATACAAAATCTTAAACAATGAGTGTGAGGTAGAGGCCACAATGACAGGCTCTTCAGTAACAGATGGAAACAAGTCAGACCCCCAGGTACCAGCTGAAAATCAGAGAACTGAATGCCTTGCTCACACGAACCAGGTGTTCTACCAGTACCCCAACAATTAGAGTTCGACTTGCCGTGACTGTCTAGAGTGGCAGGTACTGAACTAGGTTCTTTAGGATCGCTTTCCTAATACTTATAATAGCCTTTCATGGCCCATAAGAGAGACCCAGAGACTTGCAAGAGTAGATACCTAGAAACTTCCAGAGACAGAATCCCATTTCCCGGTCAACATTCTCCATTCTGGGGCAGGTAGCACATGCCCCCTTTTGTGACAGGGCCTGTGAAACATCTCTCCTAAGGACCCACATCTGCTCATGGACCCGTGCGTGTTTTAATAGAAGCCTTTAAACAGGGGTGGTCTCGTTGAATTGTCCTCATTTTCTGGGTTTCCTGATCCTCTCAAAAAACGGGCTGAAAATAAAGAGACACTGTCGTCAGAAAGGGCACCTCTGGCTGAGAAAGGCTGAGGCTCTTTTTCTGCCGTCATTTTCTAACCAAACCCACGTAGTCCTGAGCTCTGTGCTTGCTTGGACACACTCAGGGTCACCTGTCATCTTCAGTGCTTACTTTTTAAAAAGTGCTTGAGAATGGAGCTGGACATGGAGCTCGGTGGTTAAAAGCTCTCTACTGCTCTTCCAGAGAACCTGAGTTCGATTTCCAGCACATTTGATGGCTTCTGAGCATCTGTGACTCCAGTACTAGGGAGCCCCCTGCTCCCTTCGCTTCTGAGATCACCTGCACACATACAGGTGGTGCATGTGCGTTCATCTAGGCACCCACACATACACATAAAACAAAAAGTAATTAATTAATCAATAAAAAGTAGTGTGCGAGACTAATTGCCTTTGGTATGATTGACTATAGAGATAAAAAGCCTAGAAGTCTTTAAAGTCTTTATAGGAAGAAAGCCCTGGGGTGATAATATCTGGAGCCGCTTTGGAAATATAAATATAAATACTTGGCATTGTTCATTTATTCAAAGACGAAACAAATGGCCTGGGGACCAGCTTGGACTCTGCAAGGTGAACTGAAACAGACCTCCTTTCTGTCTGTGGTTCATACTTTTCAGCCTAAATTTCAACACAATCTTATCTTAGAACTTTTAAGATCCTAGCTTGGTCCTCACAAGAAAGCTCAGCGCTTCCTGCCAGCTACTCGGTTCCTGCAGCCGTCATGGTGGGTCTCGTCTAGATAGCCTGAGTCTGGTAGACACGGCAGAGTCATCTCCTTCGGGTAAAGAGAAGGCTAGAAAGAAGAGGTTGCAGGAGACGTGGATTGGCAAGTTAGAAAAGGGCTGATACCTGCCTTGAGAGAAGGTGTCCCACAAGGGCATCGTCAATGGGTAGAACTTGTACCTTCCTTTTCCTATACCGGTGGATGAAAGTGGAGCCGTAGCAATGATTTTACTCAAAGCTTTGGCAAGCGCCTACGTGCCATAAGCCTGAGAGGATTTTGTCAGCTGGAAGAAAGGGACAGTGGGTGGGCTTTTCTGGAAAGGAGTTAGAGAGGCTGTGTCCATGTTCCATTGCTGCTGCAAATCGTGACACACGCTGACGGTTCTTCCTCACACCCCTGCTCTTCTTCTCACTCTTAGTCTCAGCCGCCTTCTCCAAGTCTTCTTGCTATTCCCTTTTTAAAAGAGGAACCCCCAAATAGAGGAACCCCCAAATAGAGGGGGAGCAGTGTTCTGATGAGCTGTCCTTCAAGAAGCCTTTTAGACCAACCCCACTAAAGAGTGTATCTTCCTTCACTGCGGCAATGCTGTGTGTCTGCAGTTTAATCCCGCGCAGGCAGGACACCGGTATGCTGCTCTTGGTGTCAAAGTCCAGACATTGAGCTGTGTCAGGGGACAGGCAGAAGGGAGGCTTCATCCATCCTCTTATTTCTATGTGTGAAATCCTCATGGTCTTGGCCTATGACATTGCCAGCTACTTCCACGGCACTACAAAAATAATCCCCTCTATTTCCAAGAAACACAAAACACATCATTTGGCGTTGAGAGCAAAGTATAATACTATGAAAATTAAAAAAAAAAAAACATAAGTCGACGAACTTGCCAGTCCGATTATATTTTTCTTGGTACAGACAGAGATAAAGTAAGAAACTAGTTTCAGGAAGTTGTGAGAGGAAAAAAAAAAACAACTAAATGGTAGAAACAGACATAAAGTGCCTTGCCATTGACTGCTTCCTCCAGGCCTCCCGCGGAGGTCATTAACCTTCGATAATTTTTTTTATCGTAAGAAGCAAGTTTTGTTCCACAGTGTTTTTTCCCAGCCGTGCTATTTATCTTGAACTTTCCTCTCCTTCCCCCCGCTTAGCTCCCTAAAGCAGTGGATTGAAGAGCCCTAGGCAAACAAACACAAGGGGCAGTCACAGTGCCCAGCAAGCACCCACAGCCATTGTAAAGGGAGTGCTGGCATAAGGAAAATGGCCAAGCCCATGGGAAGCTGCTCCTCGGCCCACCACCTGAGGGGCGCCCCATCAGCCATTGACTGCCATTAGCTTCCGCCAGACCCCTGCTTTGCCCAGACCAACACCTGCTTGCACATGGTAGTCACTCACCCCGTCTATGGCGTGTGACCACAGGATAGACTCCCCTCAATGAGGACAGCAGTCCCCCCAGGTCAGTCTGCACACATGGTCCCCTTTTGCTTGCGGAAGACACCCCTTGCAGTATTTACATAAAATTTGCCTCATAGAGCCACATAGTTCATGAACTATGTATGATGCACTTCAAAGCCTTTGGTTGTGTATACAACATACTTCTTGTTTTGGTTTTGTGTGCGTGCATGTGGGGTCAGCTTACTGTGATTTGAGTCCTGTTTACCTTTCTGTTACCGTATATATCAGTTTTCAGCTTGTAATGTAATGCTATGTCTCAGCTTCTGGAGGTTGGGAACGGCTGAGGACAAAGATATTTAGAAGTTTGAAACCAACTGTCTCTTGGCGCGTTCAGTCTTAGTTTGCTTGCCTTGCCCCCACTCTGCCAACCTTTTTCTGAAATAAAACTGATAATACAAGCTTCTTGATGAAAAATTAGACAATCCAATAGAGAAAGAAGAAAGATGTAAAAACACTGATCGTAATAATCTAAAACTACTTTAACAATTCTAATTAATATCCTAGCCTCTATTCTTTTTTGTTTGTAATTGAAATCATTTTAATTGTAAAGTAGGTTCACATAATAAATATTGTTTTATAATCTTTTCCTCCACCCAAGAACATGTAATAAACCTTTTAATTTAATGAACCATTTCCCCTGGCTGTATAACTTGCTATCCTGTGGTATAGGCCTTATTTATTCCATTGGACCTCGGCTGTTTTGGCTGTTTTCGAAAATGTTGCAATTAACATCTCTGTAGCTAAATTTTTGCTCATAGTCCAAGTTATTTCCATAAAATAGATCATGGAGGTATGCAGAAGTTCAGTGAAAATCTCTGCTTAATTTTTAGGACCTTGTTATACACAGTAACAATTTATATACTTACCAATAGCATCTGAAAATTCAAGGTTCATGTTTCTTGTGAATTAAGCTCCATTTATCTTTCGTGCTCAGGCGTCTCCTAATCCGATTCATTTCACATCTGGTCCTGATAACAGCATGTATAGTAGACGTTTGCCCTTTACTGCATAAGTATATGTTTCTGGAGATATGAGATGCTGGGTTATAATTACGTAGACTCAGATTTCAGATTTCATTTTCTTAGTATGTATTCTGCCCAGTAAGCCAGTACCCATGAAAAAAACAACAAAAGACTTTGGAATGACAGTTAACAGTTTTAAAAAGAATTAAGTTGAGAATGTGATGTGGGCTCTAATACATATTAAATTTATTGCCACAGGTAATTAACAATGCTTTCTTATCTTTATGCAAGCATCCCTTGCTTCTAAAGCACAGAAACAAATTTGGGTTTGATTAATTATCAGTCTCTTGGTTCCAATCCAGTTTGCAGAATAGCACCCTGGGTGTAAAAGTCAAAATATTTATCTCAAAATTAGAATTCTATTTTTAAGAATAAACGACATGTAACATCTGATTCTCCTACCCTTCACAGGCCTGTCGCTTGCTTTCCATCTGTTGCTGTCCTTAGTATCATAGGAACAACCTTGTAGGTGTTAACAGGGCCCACTGTGCAGGCAAATACAGGAAAGACGCCATATAACCTTGATGGTTACATAGTGACCCCAACCCATCTCCTGGAAAGGACATAGATTTCAAGATGGTAGGTGTCTTAGATGCCTTTCACAGGCAGTACAGAGCCTAGGAAATCACTGCTTGATCAGATGTCAGCCATAGAAATTAAAACACAAGTGTGCCTGCTCTGTTTGATCACATTATCATGCTAAGGAATGTTGTCATACTTTATTATTTGCTGTTTACCTTTTATGGAGATGGATATAAAACACACTAAGGCCTTTACCTAAAATGTAGATTTAGAACAGTGACAGAATTAGACAGAATATCTGGTCTAATGAGGGCTTGAGAGATGGCTCAAGTGGTTAAGAATACTAACTACTCTTGCAGAGGAACCAAGTTTGATTCCCAGCACACACATGATGACTGATAGACATCTGTATCTTGGGTTTCAGGGGATCTAATGTCCTCTTCTAGGCTTCATAGGAACCAGGCAGGCACATAGTGCACAGACATACATGCAGACGAAATACCCATACACATAAAATAAAAATAAAATTTAAAAAATTCATCTAATGAATATATTCTTCCATAGCATTGCTCTTTCCCTTCACTTTTCATTAAGAAATTTTAAGAATCATGTTTTTATAAAATTAACCATGGTCAAGTATCTACTAGGTCATAAAAAACATAGGAGGATTACAGAGGTATATCACTAAAATAAAGTTTACCTCATTCTTTAACTTGATTTTGTTTGAGGCAATATTTGATTCTAGTGCAACCTTTGCTCTCTATATTATACATACACATGCTTATATATTTATATTGTATCATATATATATGATTAAAGATAAAATATATAATTTTGTATAAATATGTGAATATGATCTCTCAAACTATCATTTATAACAGATTTCCATAATGTCCTTGTTTGAATAAACCAAAATGAAGTGAATAAGTAGGGTGTTTTTCTTCTTTCTTTCTTCCTTCCTTTCTTTCTTTCTTTCTTTCTTTCTTTCTTTCTTTCTTTCTTTGCTTTTTGGTTTACTTTGGTTTGGTTTGGTTTTTCGAGACAGGGTTTCCCTGTAGCTTTGGAGCCTGTCCTGGAGCTAGCTCTTGTAGACCCGGCTGGCCTCATGCTTTCTAGACATATACATACAGTCACCACAGTAACTTAGGTTGTGCAATCTGAGATCAGAAAAGACAAAGCCTTTAGTAAAATCAATAATAAATGAAGAAGAGCCCTTACTGCACACATGCATGGACACATTTGCACACACACATACACACAAGCACCCATATGTGCACACACACACACACACACACACACACACACACACACACACACACACACCATATACTACCCTTACTGGAAAAAGGCTTGATTCAGACTCCTGGAACATATAGTCTCACTACAGTTTATGAGAAAGTTCTGATTGCAGTCTTAAGAACTGTACAAAAGAAAACCCATCTTTACAGTTGCTTGCTGGGGTCTCTGATATTCTACAGTGAACCACTGAGAAAGTATCATTGGCTTAGAAACATGAATGATGCACCTTTTTTCAACTGTATTTCAAAGAATCTTTAGCACTTAAAATTTTATACTGTCCTAGAAGATATATTAAGGAAAATTTCTACACTATCATCATAAGAATCTTACAGATGGGGAAAGAGTACCGGAGGTGCTAAGGGACAAGTCAATTGCTAAAAAGTAATCGTGTCAGAAGCTACGTCCTAGCATAAGCCAATCATTGTGACTATTCTAGAGCTGAGTATCAATACTATTATTTAAAACCTGATTATCAAATTAAGTGGCCAGAAATTAGAATTTACGTGTATGGAAATGTCACTATCTTAATCAAGATCTGCATAGATAGAGCAGAGTGCACTTTCATCTTAGGATAATTTTAGAGAGTTGGGAAGAGGGACTATTTATTCAACTTATGGTGGTAAGGTCTGTATAAGAAGCCAGAACCAAGGATGGCATAGCAGATGCCTGATTGTGGTGACCCTAGAAGGAATGAGCTATGCTGTTCACCTTCCTTCTCTTGGCTGGAGTGAGTCAGAAGGCAAGAGAGGACCTTGAAGTGCTGTGTGCCTGTCACGTTGTATAGGAGCAGAGCAGGGTGCTGAGAGCCTTCAGGAACATATGAAGATATCTAACACGGTCTTGTAGACGGGGATATTCAGCTCACTGTATGTGACTGAATCCTGAATGCTTTTTTTAGATCTGTGATAAGGACATTGCCTCAGATGTGAATCACTACGTCACCAACTGTACCCTTTGGTTTGGCCTACATTTTATTTGTAGCAAGATGTTCTCAATGAAGGAATCAGTGGGTTGGCTTACGTTATGGAATGAGTTATGTATGCCGCGAACATGGGCCATTTCAGGAGTCTCCTCGCTCTGCAGTTGATGAGAACCCTTCTGGTAAAAGTACTGAAGACTCCCATGTCCCTAGTTTTGTTTTCCTGCTGTAGTAGCATCTGCTAAAAATAATCATTCTAATGTTTTTTATTTGTGTGCTTTGAATTAGGCACAGAGCAAAAGCGTGTTAGATGAGTTTTGGTTCTGTTATTCACCTTCTCCTGCAGGTGCAACTCAAGTTAGAAACATCAGTGATGTGCCCTTGCTCCGCTCTCATGGGTAGCCAGAGGCAGAACTAGCAGTTGAGCCTAGATCTGTCATGGAAGGCGGCATCCTTCACTGTGCTTCGGTTGCCCAAGAACCATAGTTCAAATTTTCCAATATTAACACCAAGGAAACAAAATGGAGTTGAAGAGGAATTTCCTAGAGTGACAGTCATGACTGTGTTCCTTGCGGCAGGGAACACCTGAGAAACGGTCCCTCAAACAGTGACACCCCAACTTGTAAGCAACTGTTTCTAAGTCTTTCCCAGTCCTGCCAGCCAGGTGGGAAACAAGTTTAATTCGTTTCGAAGCAGCTGCTGTCTGTTTCTGTGGCTAACCCGGGAGGTTGCGAAGGAGCTAGGGAGAAAGAATTCATGCGAGGGATATACATCCTTGGAAATGCTATTAATTGGTTGAGTACGACCAAACAGGGAAATAAAATATCTGCTCTTTACTAAGTAAAGGCATCTTCCTCCCCTAGCTCATTAAAAATTAAAAGCACTCTTGGCTTAAGTAGGGCAAATTAGTAACTAAGTGCTACATAATCAACCTGGATAAACATAATGTTGAAGGGGAAGCCAAATTAATCACTCCACTGGTTTGTTTCTGGCCCATTAAGGCACCTTTTCCCCGTGTCCTTCCTGTGGTGCCAGGATGCGTGCTCTGCTCCTCCACGGCTGGAGGAAGAGTGGGCCGTGACAGCCGGGCTAACAGATGCCAGCCGAGCCGCCCTGGAGAAGGTGTGTGTCTACGTGGGCCTTTACTCAAAGGATGCAGCTAGGACCTGGGGTTCTGCCTTTAAAGGGCCGTCCTCTGGAGAGCTGGCACGTGACAGTAACAGCTTAGATGGTGGAGGATGAGTGAGGTGAAGTCTTTTCATGCACAACACTTCGCAGGCTAGGGAGGGAAGGGAGTAGATATGTGCTGGCCCAGTATGGAAAAGACGTAGTTGAAGTAACAGTTGAAGACTATTTGCTTGCCTCAAACCTTGGCTCTGCCATTTACTAGGGGTGAGTTTCTTAATTCTGGTTCTTCTCTGGATATATATATATATATATATATATATATATATATATATAGAGAGAGAGAGAGAGAGAGAGAGAGAGAGAGAGAGAGAGTTATGAGGCATTTGAACACTACCTTATATATATAGCCTCATAACTCATAAGGGATAAATATAGTCATACATACAAAACAAAACAGCTGGGGCTGGAGAGATGGCTCAGTGGTTAAGAGCTTTGCCTGCTTTTCCATAGGTCCTGAGTTCAATTCCCAGCAACCACATGTGCTCACAACCATCTGTAATGAGATTTGGTGCCCTCTTCTGGCCTGTGGGAATACATGCAGACAGAACACTGAACACATAATAAATAAATAAATCTTCACTGATACAAGGGGACTGATCGAATGAGAGCTCACCAAGGCCAGCTGGACTGGGACTGAACGAGCATGTGATCAAACCAGATTCTCTGAATGTGGCTGACATGGGGGCTGACTGAGAAGCCATTGACAATGGCACTGGGTATTGTTTCGTCTGCATGGACTGGCTTTTTGGAATCCTAGTCTGTTTGGATGCTCACCTTCCTAGGCGTGGAGGGAGGGGGGAGGAACTTGAACTTCCCACAGGGCAGGAAACCCTGACTGCTCTTTGGACTGGAGAGGGAGGAGGAGAGGGAGTGGGGGGGGGAGGAGAAGGGGGGGAATGGGAGGGTATGGGGAGGAGGGGAGGAAGTGGAAATTTTTATAAACAAACAAATAAAAAAAGATAAAGCAAAACAACTTTGTTATTCGTTCTCTGTTTAAATTATAATAATTATACAGTGGGATAACGGGTCATCAGAGGAGTATCCTTACTGTCTTAAAGGCAGGAAAGCTCTCCCAACATGGTGACATTGGAACACCACCTTTAGGAAACTGTGGCCTGAGCCTCTGGCTCTCTTCTTTGAGTAGGATGCCAACTCTCTAGGCAGAGAGAGAAGTAGAGGCGTAGCCCTGGACAGATCACCCTCTGCTTTGCTCAGTGTAGTAATATTAGTAACAGCTGCTAGAAATTCGGCCCTGTAACATTGTGGCAACTGTCTGCCAGGTGCGGGAGGAGGGGAGACAGAACTGAATACGTCATGAGCAGGGTGAGAGGAAATTAAGGGACGTGGAGAGAGAAAGTAGCCCTTGAGGCCACCTCGCTCCATCCCAGGTGATGGCCTGCCTGCGACTTGCTAACTATGTGAGCAAACTTGGTAAGACACCTTATTTAATGCCACTGAGCCTCAGAATTGACAAACTTTATTGAGTTGCTAGAAATCTCAGAATGAAAAGCCATTCAGCACACTGCCCTTTACTCAGAAAAGCACCAATATTATTATCCTCTGGGTTAATTCAAACCTCAGAGCAACTCATCCAGGTAGGTCATATGTGATTCCACGTTATCGCTCTAAAGGCAGTAACAGGGAAGGCACTGTTTCTTCTTCCAGTTGGAGAGAACAGCGGGGTTGAGCCTATAGCTGTTGTAATAGGTGGGGCAGGTGGGCAGGCGGAGCGGCCGATTGTGAGTCATCACCCTGGATGTGGTAGCAATACAGTCTCTTATTCTGATCTTGGTGGTTTTGCTTAGAGAACAAACAAGTGGTTTATCTGAAGATCACTCATATCCATATAGCATTTAAGAAAGATTACAGTAAGGGATTGTCTACAAGGGAGTTACTCCAGGTCCTTACATCAGGAAACTCCACATACTCAAAGCCTTCAAATGCCAGGCAAGCTGTGTAGGCACAGGGAGAACCGGACTGGAGAAAAATACTAGGGAGTTATTGCTGAGAGACGCTGAAACTTGGGTTGTTCCTGTTGTGGACTGGTGAGGGCCGCGGGGGAAATCTGTGGAAACTGGCAGTGAGTCTCTGACACAGACTAAGGGGATTAGTTTGATGGAACATCACACAGCCAAGGCAGAACAGGGAAGCGTGTCAAGTCACGTGGTTGTTTGGTCATGGCATCCAGGGCATGTGACAGTTCTTTTAGAGGATGACATTTTTCCTGGTACCACATTTTGAGATTCACCATGTCTTTAAAAACTCACTCAGAAATCAGTTTTCTCGTTGGGTAATTTCTAGAAACAGAATTTATTTTATCCCACCTGGTTGAAAGCCCAGACATGATACTGAAATGTGGGTCCAGACGTTTGTGGAGGATGCAGAGGTATCACTTGGCCTACAGGTTGATAGACAAACAGCCACTTTGCCTGGTCCCAGAATATTCCCTACCTCGGCCGGTTTCCAAACCGAGCCGCATCCCCATGGCTGAGGCATGTAGGCCTCAGCGCTAAATCTCCTTGTCAGTCTGGCGTGAGTGGAGCGCTGAAGTGCAGCCCTGCATCAATCAAGAGGGGCAGCAGATGCTGAAGTGTATCAGATATCTGTAAACAACAAGCCCACAGGAAGGCCGCTGAACTTGGCATCCTCCAGGCAGAAGCAGCCTCCAGCCTTCATGGTGCTGTGGAGCTTTCCAAACTGCAGAAGTGATTTGGTTTTCGGCCGGGCAGCTGCTACCGTTCTAGAAAACATTATCGTTTGGAGATGAGATGTTAGATGTTCTAAGTGTTTTTATTCTGTGCTTTTAAAGAACATATTTAGTGCTCACAGTCCCAGAATTACAGGTTTTCAAATATCTCCCCGGTAATTGTGAGGATTTTTTTTTTACATTTTTGTTCTCATCTAACACCTTCTCTTTTCACTCTGCACAGTATAACTCACATAATAAATAGCACCGTAAAGGAGAGCACTCACTCTGGTAACAGAAAGCTAGGCGTCAGTCCCAAGTTCAGATTCCATAACTGTATATTAGGTAAATCCCTTTGCCTTTCTAAACCCGTTCCCTCACTTAAAAAAAAATAAGATCTAGAATATTTACCTTATGTGGTTGTTGAGAAGATTAAGTGAGCTGATATGTTCAAAATATTTGGCACAGCCATAGGTATGAGTCATCCCTTTGAAAAGGACAAACCATGCAGCGTGTCATTGATAGCTGTTAGCTGCCTGCGCTCAGGGTTAGTGCTTTGCATGTGTGTGATAGGTATATTTGTGATGCTTAGGATCAAACCTAGGGCCCTGTGCCAGGTGAGTGCTGTACCACCAAGTTACTCCTGTAGCCCAGTCCTTGGCCTGTCTGCACTCAGAATTTACTTACCCCAGCACGGCTCTACCACTCTATATTACACACTCCAGGCTCCTATGTTCCGGTCTACTTGATAGGAGAAAAGCAAATTACTCAACTTTGTATACACGCTGGAATGTCTCTATCCCAAGTCCATGTTCTTTCTACTGAAAAAGAAAAAAATCCAAGTATTAGAACGTGTCAAGTTCTAATTTGGGTGAAAAGGAAAAGAAAGAAATCTCAGCTAGGTTGCCACGACATAGGATCTGATGGTTGGGTGATATATAAAAGAAATAACCAGAAACCAGAGTACCCTGTAGCATGACTGGCTTGCTCTCTCCAGGCATGGACAAAAGCAGGGGAGAGAAGAATGGCCTCCACAGGAAGTGGGCCTTGCAGGGTAGATGGAGTGTTCCTTTCAGAGGTCTGAAGATAGTTTGTAGAGATGCCAGTGAGAATGAAGGGCAGACGCACACAGGTGAGTGTAGCCTGGGGAAGGATTCCAAGTCAACAGTGCTGGAGAGAACCCTGGACCTGTCAGGAGCACAGTGGACTGGCATTGGGACTGTGAGAGCAGCCTCATGTGTAGTAAACAAACCAAAAAGTTGTATATGGATTATCTTCCCCTTCTCCCCAGAATTAACAAAGTGAAGTGTAAATTAATCCAGCTAACATTAAAAAACAACAAAATCTCCAAGTTTGGGGGAGTAACTTATTTAAATGTTCCCAGAAAACTATGTTAGCATAGGAAACTAAATTAGAGTCTATCTGTGGACAAGGCACTGCACTACCAACAGTAGATACTGAGATGTTAGCATGGAGAAGGAACCTTCTGAGATGTCCCTGAAGAACAGAGGTGCCCAGTCTTCCTTAGCTCAGCATACAGCTCCACCCCATTTCCTCCGTGGTTCTTCATGGCCAGCTGGCACCTTGGTCTAGAGGAGCCTGTGTTTAGAACAGAGCTGAGGGTGCTGGATGGAATTCTTCCCACTGTGGCCAGGTCTGTTTCATCTACTGACATCGGCTGGAGTGGGACCTTGACAAGCCCGTGAGCGAATCACTGCAGATGCAGAGGAGAAATTTGCAGGCAGTCTGAGCTGGAGGTTTAAGCACGTTGTTTACATCCCAGGAGACATCAGGGCCTTTTTTTCGAGTTTCCAACTCACGGTAGTAGAGTGGGGAGCTGGGACTTCTATTTTCCAGGGGATCCTAAAACTGATAACAGAGGAGATTCATTCCATATGTTCTGATAATTATACTCTGGATTATTGACTGATCTAATCCTCAGCGCCATCCCCTGAAGGCCCGGTATTATTGGCACTTTGCCCACAGTGTTAAGGTGCAAACACGGTCATTTCTCCGGGTCACGGTGAGGAAGGAGTGAAGCTCAGGTAGGAATGCAGGCACCCTCACTAGGGTTGGCTCACTGTGAAGTGCACTTCCGTTCGCTTTCCCTCCGTCAACACTGAGCATATGTTGACCTCACTGAACTGAAGTTCCGACGATCATCAGTCCTATCCAGTCTTTCGAGCTGGATGAACGTATAATGTGCCAAACTGGAGGTGAAACTGAGCAGGCATGGCTTGGAGCAGGCTAAGAATGGAACCATGTATGACTAAGCAAAACCATATAGGAGAGCAGCGCTACTCTGGATAGATTCAGCGACCTTTCCAGTTCACCCTAGCACCAGCTTGCAACTTTGCTTATGAGTCTCATTCTGATTTTTCAGGGAAGCCCCTGTCTTTAATGTCTGCCAGTCACTGGGTGACTGGCTGTGCCCTGGACCAAGAGGTCCCCTCTTCTTTGGGCCTCCATGTCCTCATCTTTACACCGTTAAGGATGAGGTTCAGGTTTTTCTAACATGTCAAGCAATGGAACCTCTGCAAAACCAGCATGCAAGGCAGAGAGAATGTAGCATGCATCTCTCACACAGCCATCATTCCCTTTCTTCCTCGGGGCAGACAGCCCTGGATTGTCCCTAATGGATATGAAGACTGAGATACATTTTTTTTCCAAAGAAATAATGAACGATGATACCTAAATATACAATGATAAAATAATTCCAACAGAGCCTTGCTATTAAGAAAAGTACAGTGGAGAATTATCACTGGGGGGCTGTGTGCCTTCACAGCTGGCCAACTGTCGCTCAGGTGGAGAGCCGCATCAGTTTATCCTGACAGTGTCTGTTGACTACTGGCAAGCCGACTCTTCGTCAGCCCTTGCAGGTAAAATTCTTCCCAGGATGCTCTTGGAGACTGGCCTTTTCTGGGACTCTGACCTCTGAATTCATCAGAGGAGACATCCTTTTCTGGGAAAAGCCAGGGAACTAGTCCTCCCTTCCTTAGCCCTGCCCCAACCTCTGCTATGTTTGAGGAGGGCGGTTGTTTCAACTCTGTTTGTGGCATTAACAGTGTCAGTTTAATTCCTTCTTAGCACTGAAAGCTTTGAGATAGCCGCACCCCACCACTCTGAGCTGGAACATCATTTAGGGTTTAATCCTACCCCTGTCATTAGATTGATAGTCAGTGGTAGATGTTCCATTTCCCTCATTCTTGTCCTTGATAAAGACCCTTTGTATAAATGCCCCAGGAGCACGAATTTGCCTAAGTCACTTTCCTATCTCCAGTGTCTAACACAGCCAGACACAGAGATGCGATTTGGGAAATCTTTTTCATCCATTAAGAAAACACCCCCTAGGTATTTGGATCCTTATCACTTACAACTGAGTGGACAAGATGGTGTAACAATAAATGTAAGTATGTATTATAGCTCAGGTCAAGGGTTATAAAGCAAAAGAACAGGTTTAATGGGTGAACTAATTAGAATGATTGATAACCTAATGAAAACAAATGACTTTGAGTCCTGACTCTGAACCTGTCACATCCCATCTCTGAAAACAATAATCATCACTATTACGTTCATTGTCACAGCTGCTACTCCTGTTTCTTATGTATACATCACACTGTAAATTTTAGTGAGCACCTTCACACTGATTATATAAATTTCAAAGTCTAACCTTACCTGTTAGGCCTGCTTATTCCAAATGAAACAAACAAGGCCCAGGCAACTGACCTAAGTTGTTCACGATGGAAGATCTAGCAGGTGTCACAGATGACGCTTGAACCAAAGCTGGACCGGCAGTCTTCTCTTCTGAGAAAAGGGAACATCTCCTGAACTCCTAAGTGACCTCTGCAGATCCCGCCTGGGTCCCAGTGTGAAAAGCCCTGGATCATCGTATGTGGTACGAGCCTCAATCCATTAGACTAAAGGGCAAAACCAAACAACCACAACCAAAACCAAGTTGCTGGAGAGTATGTAGGAAAAGGAAGAAAATAATGTTGCACTGGCCATCTGGTGGTAGCCTTCTAGCAGTAATAAGCCATTGCCATGGCAATAGGAGATAATTAATGTTGGATGTTGAGTCATTTTAAACAGCTACATCAACAAAATACCAAGCGGATGCTGTAAACCTCTCTGCCACAGCTGGTTTGATCATGCTAGAGGCATGTTAGAGAGACCCATCTTAGAGGGCGAGACAGTCTTGAGCTTGGCATTGAAGACTTAGTCTGAGCTTTAACTGTGTGGCCTGTGAGCTCTGTTGCCTTGAGCAAGTCAGCTGACGAACTGAGAGGTAGTCTTATTAAGTCAGTATTACTATAATAGCTTTCTGGAAGTCCATTCAAAACTCTGAAATAGAGAAGTGATGTTTCGTAAGCACTGACAGGAGGTTAACTATCATGAGGGATAAGGATGTGCTTCGTAAACTCTAATGCTATTGTTGTTAACGCTAGCCACTGGGTTTGGAAGAGCTCACCTGGAGTCAGGTAGCCTGGGCTGCTCTTCGCACTTCATCTTAGTAAAAAGGCAAGAGCCGTTCCCAGCAACATTTCCTATTATAAATCTGCAAAACGCTCTACCCGTTTTATGCAATTTGGGCCTTGTTCAGCCTCTCTGCTCTTCAGTTTGCCTCACGGAAAATGGAGGTGACGCCGGCACTCTCTTAGTTAGGTGGGAGGTGAGTTCAGGACGAGCACCACCGAGAGCCTGACCGCACTGGCAGGCTGCCATACGTGCTAACAGCAACGGCGGCCGAGGAGGAGGAGAAAGAACACTTGAGATGACATGTCTGTGTCAAGCTCAATAGCTCTGTGGGGCACTGATGAGGACGTCCACAGTCACCAGATGCTTTAGCCTGTTCAGAACACTCAGATCATTCATATGAACTTTGACTTAAATGTCTTTTTGTCATGCCCCGTGTGTCGGCATGCCCTTATCTCTATGCTGTTTTAGGTGGGAAAAGAGAACCAGAGCAATGTTAAAATGATAAAAACAGGAGGGAATTTTACTAAAAATAAAAACAAAAATGAATAAGCAAGCTCTTTGCAGGTGATGTTTTCCCATTGTGCTCTGATGTATATGAAAGGATAACACTGGAAAGCAGTGTGGGAAATATTCAAGTTAACTATCTTCATAGAAAGATTCCATAAAGCATATAAATGTGCTTGTGAATCTCCTGGATTGGGCAGGCATGTAGAAGTAAGTCATCCCCAAATTTTCTTGACCAAAGATTGGGCATTTTACTAATATTTCCTAAGGACCAAAGACTGGTAGATGCTGTATAAGCTCGCGGTTATGGTTCTCAAGCATGGCAATCAGTGCCATCAAGGAACTTGACGATGCCTACCTATCCTTCCATCGCCTTACATATTTAAATAAAAGAACAGTAAGTCTGTCGTGGCAGCAACTATGTGCTGGGTGCTAGAGAAACAATTACAGGCAAGGCTAAGACAACCTCCACTCCTCAGAGTTCTTATGAGCTTCCTGGAAAGAGAAAGAGATGTTGTCAGGCAGATCCGGGATAGAAAGAGAGCACAGAGAGCCCTATGTCAGCAAAGGGATTTCTTGCTCTATTTGCTGGGTCAAGGGAAACATCCAGGACCACTCGTTTCTAAACTGAGATGCGAGGGAAGAGTGTACAGCTGTTCGATGTGTAGTTTACAACCCACTTGCCCTCCTGTGCGTTTGTGGCCTTATGGCAACCTTCCCACACAGATTCAATGGTGGTGGTCAAATAAAGTGGTGAGGACCACTCAGAGTCAATAGAACGGATCAGGAAGACACTGTGTAAGATACTTAATTTTTTTTCCATTAGTTTATCAAGACAGGGTTTCTCTGTGTATCTCAGGCTGTCCAGGAACTAGCTGTGTACACCAGACTGGCCTTGAACTCACAAAGATCCGCCTACCTCTGCCTTTCAAGTGCTGGGATTAAAGGTATGAGCCACCACCGCCCAACTGCACTTAATCTTTTTAAAAGTGACTAGAACTCTCAGTTTACAAAGAAATTGAGGTTTAAAAAGTTAAGTTGCTTTCCTAAAGCCACCACCTGTAACTAGTCCCAAACCAGAGCTGCAACTCAGAACCCCCAGGATGCAAAGCTGCTTCCCATCCTCCATGACTCCCCAGGGACATGGCTGGTTCCTGGAGTTTCAACAAGCTGAGAAAGGTGGACAAGCAAGACAGTAGCAGAAGTTCTTTCTTTTTGTTTGTTTGTTCTAAATTTTGTCTTGGTGTTTGGTTGGTTGGTTGGTTTGGGGTTTTTGTTTGTTTATTTTGTTTTGTTTTATTTTGGGCAGACTTTCGCTGTGTAGTCCTGACTGTCCTAGAACTCACTCAGAGTTCTACCTGCCTCTGCCTCTGCCTCCTGAGTGCTGGGATTAAAGTCATGTGCCATCACGCCTGGTTTAGGATTCTTGTTCAAACTATTTTTTTCTTAAATAATTTGTTACCCTAAAAGGTCATGCTTGATATTGATAATCCTGTGTAGTTTTGCTATTTTGTTTTTATTCAGTCAGATAAAAGATACTCTTTGGCTTCTTGTCAAACTAAAAAATATCACTGTGTCATTCTCATAAATTTTCATAAGTCATTTTGAAGTTTTATTGTCCATGGAATGTGAAATTTTGGGGGATACAGTGTAATATAATTTTATAGTCTATGCCTTAACTTGGATGGGTGAATATCTTAGATTTCTATTGCTGGGATCAGACACCATGACCATGGCTACTCTTCTAAAGAAAGCATTTAATCGGCGTTGCTTACTTATAGAAAAGAGGTTTAGTCCATATTGTCATGGCAGGACCAAGGCAGCATGCAGCAGACATGGGCTAGAGAAGGATCTGAGAGTCCTGTATCTTGACTCACAGGCAACAAGGAGTGGTCTGTCTTACTGGACATGGCTTGAACACACACACACACACACACACACACACACACACACACACACACACGACCTCAAAGCCCGCCTCCACAGTTACACACTTCTTCCAACAAAGCCATGCCTACTCCTTCTAATAACTCCACTCCCATTGGGGACCATTGCCTTGCAATCCACAACAGTAAGGAATAGAAACTAGCACATGACTTGAAAATCTGCCGGATCCAGCTTGGGTCAATTACTAATCTCCTTGTAGTAGTATTGAACAGCAGAAATGGTAGTAAAATATGAAAAACTGACATCGGCTGGAACGTGTGAAGAGCACAGCCGGCTCACAGGGTGATTTCCATCACTGTGCAGTCTTGTTCTTTGCTGGTCATTTCTTTTCTGGTGTATTTTCGTAGATGTATGTTTAAAAAAATATATAAAAAGCTGGAATCAAACCTGAGTTTTTCTGAGTGCCTTTGCTCAAAATGAGAACATGTTTTTTAAAAAAGGGTACTTTTCTTCAGAATTTAGAAAGATAGCCCTTTACTCGTGAATTCAGGGAATACCTAGGCATGGAAACGATTGTGAAAATGATATATAAATTACCAAAGTTTTCGGAAATAATAAGATAATATGCGTGAAAATACCCCCTTGCATAGCAAGCCTCAGTAAATGCTTCCTTCCTTCCTGATTCACATGGCAAGCAGGTGGCAGAGCCCAGGCCTAAGCTTTGAGACCTCCAACACCCATCCTGCTCCTTCAAGGAGCTCCTATACTTGAGTGCCTCCTGTTTGCTTACCTCACACCTTCCAAGTGCAATGAGTGCAGGTACTTAGAAGTGACCTGGTGCTCACAAACATACAGAACATTCTGAAGAGGGCCAATAGTGAACAGCCTATCCATGAGACAGTGCCTTGTATTTGTATTTGGAAAACAGGACTGGAAGGGTCCTTTAAGAGTCTCCTGTATAGACAGTAAGTTTGAGACCCAGCAAGACCAGTACTTGATTGGCAACAAGCTCATTACTGTCAGACCAGGATAAGAAATCCTGTAAGACATGCAGATGTAAAACTCTCCACAGTCACCTGCTTCTTCCTGGCTTTCCATGGAAATGGCATGGAAATATCACAAAAGTTCTTATTGGAAAAAATATAAAGGTATCGAGGGCTGTGCTTTACACTGGATGACGAAGAGAATGTCGCAAATGATACTGTGGAAGATGGTCCAGGTTATGTGCACCATTTAACTTTCAGCATCTTAACCCTTTTTGCATACTCCTCTTTCATGGAGTGGATATTATTCACACTGCTGTGCAAATGTTAGCACCGTCTCTTTCCAGAACTTTATTCATTGTATGGACTAAACTCCAGACCTCTGAAGGGCAGTTTTGCACAGCCCCGTCCCCAGCCCCTGGCCAGCACCTCGTGACTTTCAACAGCCCTAGTCACCTTATATCTGCAGCATTAAAAGTACATGCCCTTTGGCAACTGATTTATTTCTAACATAACAATGTGCTCTGCATCCTTCTATGTTGTAGCATACGTCAGAATCCCTTCCTTTCTGCTTCTGTTCGTCTGTGCTCCACCATTATGACGGTCACCACAGTGAAGATGTGAGCTTCTCATTTTAGCCACTTCCTTCTGGTGGCAGAAACAGCCTGACTGTCAAAGTAAGCAGCCATGGGACATGATTGGCATCGGAGAACCCAGACCCTCCTTCTAGTCTCCTAACGACTAACACAGACAATGAAAAGAATTGGGAGCGCCCCCTCCCCCAGTTTTCCTTTAGCTTCTGCCACAAGCCTGCAGTCAGCCCTAGGGAAGTATAGGGTTGTCGATGTAAAAGGTGGGGTGTTGAGTTAGGCGGCCTTAGTTCAGGCCCCACCTCCATCATGCTTACTTGAGCTTGGACAGTGTGACAGTTCTCTGAGGGACAGAATCAAGTAACATCTTCATTTCAAACATCGTCTCTTCTCTGTCTGAGTTGCTGACAATTTTTCTGCACCTGTCTGATTTAAGCATAGTCTCCTAAAAGAAAGTACAGAGTGCTATGTGTTTGATTGCATTGCTCTGAAGCAGCAGACGACGTGTGACATTCAGCTTACCCAGATGGCTTGTTCCAGCCAGAGACTTCCTAAACAACCTCATAGAGGGCAGCAGAATGTACTGACTTATTCAGTGGGTTCTACAGGCCAGGGCTACTTTTTTTCCATCTATCTATCTATCTATCTATCTATCTATCTATCTATCTATCTATCTATCTATCTATCTAACCAACCAAGCAGGGCTAGATGTGGTAACGTGCAGAAGGACAAAATGATCAGCATGAATCAAAATCTGCCTTGGATATGGGAGTTTGAGGCTAGCTGCCTGGACTGCAAAATGAGTCCTGGTCTCAAAAAAAAAAGGAGGAGGAAGAGGAGGAGGAGGAGGAGGAAGAAGAAGAAGAAGGAGGAGAAAGAGGAGGAGGAGGAGGAGGAGGAGGAGGAAGAAGAAGAAGGAGGAGAAAGAGGAGGAGGAAGAGGAGGAGGAGGAGGAGGAGGAAAGAGAAAGGAAGGAAGGAAGGAAGGAAGGAAGGAAGGAAGGAAGGAAGGAAGGAAGGAAGGAAGGAAGAGAGGGAGGAAGGAAGGAAGGAAGGAAGGAAGGAAGGAAGGAAGGAAGGAAGGAAGGAAGGAAGGAAAAGAAAAAAATGTGTGGAAGGGAGACAAATAACAAAGAGCAGCAAACAAAAAAAAAACATTGATTGTTGGTTAGAAGTGTCTTCCACATTTGGCTTTCCCTTGTTTATCTCCCTGGCTACTCAGAACAGCCCCTACCTTCAGTCCCCATCTTTGATTACTGGCTAGCATTATGCCCAAGAAATTACAGATTCATTCATTCATCTCTCTCCAACTCCTTTCCCTCCCCCTCCCTCTCGTTCTCTCCCTTCCTTTCTCTTTTCCTCCTCCTCTCTCTGGCTGTTTTTGGCTTCAGTATCCCCCTACCCCTTCCGGTCCTCCATGCCCTTTCAGTTCCTCTAAGGCCCCCTGTACCATTCATCCACCTTAGCTGCAATAAAGAAAGAAGTCTGAATTCAAAACCCTTCCTTGGTTCCTGTGAAGCTGGGCATCTTTTTCAGGCTGGCGACCTGAGAACCCTTTCTGCTTCTGTCCCTCCCATCTGCTTTCTTTTGATAAACAGGACAGCTATCCCCAAAGGGATGCATCCATTACCTTTCTCTAGAGCTGAGTTCATTTTCCACTGCATGTTTCTGTTTAATCAGAAAGCCTTTTAAAAGGGCTGAGCATACATTGAGCGTGTGTGCTTAATTTTTAATATGTGTGTGCCTACAGCCAAGAGAACAGAGAAGCCTTAAATAATAATGAAGCTGGATTGTGCACGTTGTGTGTTTTATGTGGCACTGATTTCTAAATATACTCTTAACAGCCAGGTATTATTTAATACATCCCCATTAATCAAGCTGCCAAATCTAAATGAAAACCATGCTCGAATATATTTAATAAGATTATGGCTTTGAGTTGAGCATTAAACTAATGTTGGCTGCATTTATTTTCCTCCCAGCCAGGCCTCTTTCTCTCTCTTGTGTTTTTATTCTGGAAGCTACTTCTTTTTCCCTTCGTGAAGACAGTTTTGATTACAAAGCGACTCAGACTGCAAGTTTTCTCTGTGACTTTCAGCTGGGTGCATGAATGTGAGTGTTTTAGGAAAAGAAAACAACACAGATCTTTTTTTTTTTTCAACTGAAAAATGAAATGTCTTTTGAGGGGGGGCATGAACCTTTGAATTAGGGAGGGAATGAATAATTGCCTCAGTTGAGAAATGAATTGTTTCTACCTTCTGCAATACAGTGGTGTCTGCTTCTTGGGCTGTTTGTTGTTGCTCTTAGCGGCTCCTGTTAAATGTGTTACTTTTTCTTTTGGTGGTTGAAGTTCCTATTGATTTTGCAATAGCGCCACCCAGTGGCACTTGTGAATATTGCCAGAGCTGCTCAAAGGCTCTGACTTTCTCAAGTAATCCCTTTTTGTCCCACGGGGTAAAAATGTCTGGTTCCTTGAGGTTGAAAGGATAAGGCTGGAGAACGAGTCTAGACAAGACAGGAGACTCTCCATCTCGTCGGCTTCTCGTTTGGGGACAAAGAAGGGGAGTAGAGGAGGGCAAGGCAGATATTGGGGGTCATAATACTATCCCAGCAGATTTTCATTTTTTTAATTATAATTATCTTATTTATTTATTTATATTTATTTATTAAAAATTTCCACCTCCTCCCCGCCTCCCTTTTCCCTTCCCCTCCACACCTTACTCTCCCTCTCTAGTCCTAAGAGCAGTCAGGGTTCCCTGCCTCGTGGGAAGTCCAAGGTCCTCCCCTCTCCATCCAGGTATAGGAAGGTGAGCATCCAAACAAACTAGGCTCCCACAAAGTCAGTCCATGCAGTAGAATCAAAACCCGGTGGCATTGTCCTTGGCTTCTCAGTCAGCATACATTGCCAGTCACATTCAGAGAGTCCAGTTTGATCACATGCTCCATCGCTCCCAGTTCAGCTGGCCTTGGTGAGCTCCCATTAGATCAGTCCCACTGTCTCAGTGGGTGGACGCACCCCTCGCGGTCCTGACTTCCTTGCTCATGTTCTCCCTCCTTCTGCTCCTCATTTGGACCTTGGGAGCTCAGTCAGTCCAGTGCTCCAATGTGGGTCTCTGTCTCTATCTCCATCCATCGCCAGAAGAAGGTTCTATGGTGATATGCAAGATATTCATCAGTATGGCTATGGGACAAGGCCAATTCAGGCACCCTCTCCTCTGCTGCTCAAGGAACAATCTGGGGACCTCTCCTTGGACCTGGGATCCCCTCTAGAGTCCAGTCTCTTGCAAACCCTAAAATGGCTCCCTTAATTAAGATATTTACTTCCCTGCTCCCATATCCACCCTTCCTCCATCCCACTCATCCCATTCCCCCAAGCTCTCCCGAATCCTCCCCTTCTCCCTTCTCTCTACCCATCTCCCTTACATCCACACACCCTTGCCCCCCCCCCCTCCGTGCACCCAACTTTTGCCTGGCAATCTTGTCTACTTCCAATATTCAGGAGGATAACTATATGATTTTCTTTGGGTTCACCTTCTTCTTTAGCTTCTCTAGGATCACGAATTATAGGCCAGATTTTCAGAGTTACTAGTGAAATACCATTGTGTACCCTTGGTGTGTATAAACGTTCCTCTTGTTGAAGCAATGTGTAGACTTCCCTAACCTTTGCTGCAGGCATTTTCTGCAGCCTGCAGGAAAATGCCTCTCTGCTGGTGTTGCAGCGTTCTGCAACTGTTGTGGTTTCTTGCCTCTTCTATGCCCATCCCCCACCATTTCATCTAAGTCCCTTTATTCATATTTGCCCTGACAGAACTGTGTTTGGGACTTGTAGCCAATTACTCCCTCCACTAGCATGTTTTCATCTGTTCTCGTTTCTGGGCTCTATGTTTACATGTCCTAAAACTTTTAAATCTTTGATTAAAAAGTCATAAATGCCTATCACCAACATATTAAAAGTTTCTGACTATATAAACACTGAAAAAAAACAAGCCCTATAAAACCTTCAATAGTGCCTCCTTTAAATTTAAAATGGGGAGCACATGTTTAACATTGTTCATTGTAGAAATTTTAAACTTTTTTTTAAAAGAAAAAAAATGTATCCAATATGCGGCCACATGTCATTCACAGACTCAGCACCCACAAGCACGCTATATTTGTGCATATAGTGGTGGAATACGACTACCTCTGATGCTGTCTGTATGCCATAGTGTGGATCAGGAACTATTATTATTGTTCCACATATAGTGATAAAATACTTTCACATTGTAAAAGGACAGTATCAACAAGCTGGGCCTAGAATTGTCATGGGTGATGGACAACAAGGGTTCTCAACAGTTCCTTTGTCTCACCAGCCAGCTCTGCTTGAAGCTGCCGTATCTCCTGTACCTTCTGGTACCTGCCTCCTTTGCTCTGAATGTCTTCAGCTGCAGGGCTTACATTCCAGAGCCCAGAGAGTGAGCAATAATGACAAATGAAGGAGAAGGTTAAGCAGTGTAAAGAACAAAGACAGGCTAGGGGGCAGGATGTGGCAGACTGACCATGAGAACAGTGGGAGAATCATCCTAGGGAAGGATGCTTGACAGGAGCCCTGTGGCAGAGAAGACAAGGGCCCTGTGGTGACAGTAAGTTGAATGAGTTTAAGGAAATACACACACACACACACACACACACACACACACACACACACACACACCTAGGGAGGCTGAGGCATGCTCGTGTAAGGAGAACTCTGTGCTCTCTTCTCTCTCCTCCTCTCAGCCCCGTAACACTGTCTTATGTCTCAGACCCTGGTTTCACTGAAATGAAATCCATGATTTAGAATGGCAGAATCCTGTGGTATCATCCAGGGTGGGGGAATGCTGGGGAAAGCATCCAGGCAAGCAAATAGGGCCTAAGTAATTGTCCACCTTTGACTTTCAGCATGTGGATTGAGAGTAAAAGGAACGTGCGGTGTAATGAAGCCCAGCAGACTTAGGCCTGCTGAGCACCAGATAGCACAGGTGGCCTTGGATAACATTCATCTCCCAGACATGGTCTGTGGGTCTGCGTCTCTGGACTGGTAGCTGACTCCTCAGTCACCTCTCTTTCTGACATCCCCTTATTTGAGACACATGTCTTAAGTTCCATCCATGCGCACCCATCTGTGTCAGGCTTTTTATGTTCACAGAGTCAACCCTGGAATGGACAAACACAGTCACTTTTTTTCAAGCTTTTGCCAGCATTGTCGAGGAGAAATAGCATGGAATAAGTTACTATGATAGGGTGCTAAACCTATTTTTCAAAACAGAGTTTTAAAAAACAGAGATGAACGTGTATGTGTTTGTTTGCTCAGGGGCTAAGGTACAAGGGTAGGGGTGCAGATTTTTAAACCTCAGAGAAAGAAGGTGCATGCACTCAAAGACAAGTCTGATTATGTCCTGGATACAAATGTGAGTGAAAAAATGGTCTGTTTTCCCCACTTACATGGTGCTAGTATGGTAGAGACAGCTATGAATCTAAAGAAGCTCTGTTAACTCACCCTGAGAAACTCCTTCCTCCAGTCTTGCCCATCATCTTCCCCTGGGCTGACTCCTAAGGAGACCCATATCCTTTTATAAGAGCTACTTGTCAATATTAAAGTGGTGTGTTGGGAGAGCATAGCAAACATTAGTCGTTTTGCAGGGATGGCTGTCACTGAAAATGACAGAAGGATGGCAAATGGCTCTGTTTGTCCTTCAGTGCTTAAGTGGGAGCTACAGAAGACTAATCAAAACTGTGTCACCCTGTCAAGGCTGCAGGTAGATGAGGAAGAGGATGTCCCAGTATCAAGGCGGCACTGTGGTGTGGATAACAGAGATAGAGATAGTATTAGTAAGGAATGTTCCAGGTTGTGATTTTTGTTCAGCTATGAACTTGAAGTACAATATGAACCATACAATAATCCTCTACCTGTCTGGTAGAGCTATGCCAGGCATTGTCCAAGATTCCTGCCAGCTCTGGAATTCCCATTTTCCCTGGATGAGTGCCACTGGGCCCAGAAAGTTTTAAAATGCTCTTCTAACTTGCTCTCCTCTTGAGAGTGAGTTCTCACAGGGCACCATACTCCTGATGTCCATTCTCTTCCTTCATGCCTTGCAGGCGAATGTGAATAAAATAAGCCCACACGAGCTCGGAAAAGGGATTCTTTATTTAGGGGGAACTCACAGATCACAGTCCTCTGTATGAATGGGGAACAGGAACAGAATCCAGCATCTAGGTGGTGAGAGAGAGAGAGAGAGAGAGAGAGAGAGAGAGAGAGAGAGAGAGAGAGAGAGCAAGCAGACAGGCAGGCAGGCATGCACCTTTTTGGTACCCAAGGCCATGCCCAACTTGGTCTAGCCTCTCAAAGGCCACTGGCTGAAGAATATTCCCTATCACCTCCCTCCTGTGTCTAAGTAAGAGAGTTCCAAACCCAATACAAAACTATATACAATAAGAACAGATATCAAGTATAAAAATCAGAGTTACAACCAGCATAAACATTACTAAGTAAGAAACATATGCTAAATGTTTTAATAATTACTTTGTCCTAAGGAGTTTAAATCTGGTATTAGAAATAGCTTGGCTAAGTCATAAGACGAAAGTAACTACAACTATCTCGTCTTTAACTCCATCAAAGACCTGAGAAGGGAGATAATACTACTTGAGTAAGCAGGAAGTGCAATCAAGAAGCTTCCAAAATAGTAAGTAAATGACAGAGATAACTGGCTACCTGGACAATTATTCAAAGTCTTTTTTTGCAACATTGGAGTAACTGACAAACCATTTTTAGAGGCAGGAAAATTTTCAAAACCACTTTACCTTGTCTTGGGAAGGTTTGGCAGTTTTGTTTTGTTTTGCTTTTGTTTTTTGCCTGCTTGTTCAGTCTGGACACCATGTATTTATTTTGTCTGTGGTCGAGGCATGGGCAGTTCCTTGCCCAAAGGCCAATTTTATCAAGAAGAAAACAAGCTCCAAGTGGAGTGTCTTCAGTGCTCAACACTCTCTTGGGAATAGCACGGTGCTGCCAGAAGCAATCATGTCTCATGTCAACAGAACCCGAAGTTATTTCAATGCCATATTCTACAATTCTTTGAAGTGGTTGAAGATTACCTGTCTATGCAGAATACAGTCTCTATGCATCTAAAGAACCTGATTAGTCCAACTATGACAAACATGTATGATTATTGACCTATAATACTTAATACCTGTATAACTTAAAGACTAAGGTTTTATATCAGAATATTAAACAGTCTTTAAACAACTGTGCAGAAAATGAGGACAGTAGCCTCAAAATGTAAACAAAATGTATAAGAATCTTGATCAGAGATAGAAATGTATAATGCAATATGATAAATATATCCTAAAATTGTATCAATATACAAAATGTGTTAAGTAGAGGTATGCATGCATACAATATGACAAAATAAATTTGCATAGGTGTATAAATATTATAAATAGAAATAGGAGCATATTTAATATAATAAATATAATTTGAATTTATAACAATATATAAGAATCTATACCAATGTAAATTGTCTAGAAATAGTAGCTCACAAGTATTCACTCTATTACTCACTATTATTAGTGTGAGTAAGCTCACACTACTCCATCTACTGTCCCATTCAAATCCCCCCTCCTTTTTTTAGTGAGATCCCTGAGCCTATAAAATTTCCCCCCAACATCCAACCTTATACCATAAAGGAAATTCCCCATCAATGCCTCTTAGAAGGGGCCATGGGATATCCTGCTGTGATAGTCTCTGCCCCATTCCACTAAGGCAGAATCTCTCATTGTATGTGGATTGATGCTGGCAATCAGGGAACCTCAGTGATTCTCCTGTCTCAGCTCTCTGTGCCCTGCTTTCTAGGCGGGTGCTGGGGTCTGAACTCATGCCCTCATGCTTCTGCAGCAAGCACTCTTGCCCACTGTGCCATCCTCCAGTGCTTGGTCTAGTTTTCTAAGCACTGTGCCTCTGATTCCTTCAATTATGATATGTGGATGAACATTGGTTCTGCCAAAGACAGTTATCTGTGAAGATTAATGGTTAGAGAAATACCTGGTGCTTCATACGTGCAAATGGTGTTACTGTTTGTCAGGTTCCTGCAATCTCACATCACCCTTCTTTACACACTTGCCCAGTTCTTGGACAGACACTAGTGCACCAAGGACACATCTCTGTCCTAGAGCTCAGCCCATGGCCATTTACTAGAAACTTCCCGAATGATAGGCTCTAGGCCAAGGTCCTCTTAAGGAATTCCCCACTACAATCCAACCCAGGGTTCTTCCCATTGCACAGCGGAGGAAACTGCATCCCATAGCAGGGATGTGATCTTCCCAGCGTCTACATCAGGACATGGCAAAGTCAGAACTACAGTTTTACTTTTGCCGGTTTCTCTTCCGTCTGTGTCATCAACCTCCCTCAAAACTTTTCCACTGCAGAGCTCAGAAAGAAGGGAGAACATTCTGGAGCCATTGTGGTGAGAAGATGTTCTCCCCACTGTCTGATCTGCCTCTCTGATGGTTTCACAGTCAGCCTAGCTCCCAGAAACCATTGCTCAACCTATCTGAGAAGGATCTGTCTTTAAAAGCGAGGAGGCAGGGAAAAAATAATTCATACTGAAAACAAACTCTGTCATGAGTCCTTTGCCTTTGTTTTTCCCTGAACACATAGTTTATGATTTGGGGGAGCTAAGGCTAAGGGAGCATCTGATGTGTTTTAGGCTCATAGGAGCCATTATTTAAGGCACTCACATTCAGTCTGTGCACATTGGACCCAAAGATTTAAATCAAGTGTATGCTTACAAGGCCTGGAAATGTGTTATCTTGCTGTAGTTTTGGAATATGATTGTGTACATACTTTGTATATTTCCCAAGGTGACAAAAAATGATTTGGTTCTTGGTTTAGAAGTCTTCAGGCTACTGGCTAGTCTATGCAGTGCTTCTTCTGAGTGAGAATGTGCAGAAGACAGAAGTGTGTGTGTGTGCACACACGTGTTCAGATATGTGTGCATCTTCAGAGAGAGAATGCAGAAAAGCAGCATTCACTCCCCTGTGGAAGAGAAAGCCCCAGCCAGAGCCTAGAGACTTCTCTATCCTTGATGAACACACAACTAGATTTCCTTTCTTTAGAAAACAGAAAAACATCAGAAATGCTCTTACAGTGTAAAGCACAAGACAGGCAGCACAAACACAGAGTAAAGGGCAAATGACGCCAGCTCTCCTAACCCACGTGGTCACCACTATCACACATTTCCTGTGTCTTCCTATTTTAATGTACTCACATGCACACAAGCACACAGGATCACACAGTAGTGCGTATTCCATTTTTCTTCATTAATTAGATATTATGAATGTGCTACTATATATAGATCTTCTCTACGCCCCTTACACATTGATAGTCATTCTGTAATCACCATTTTAAATATAATGTGGCCGATACCCCATCGATAACTACATGGGCAGTTCCTACTCTTTATTGGAAGTGGTAATGCAGGGATCTTAGATGGTATGGTTCTTAATACACAACTATGAGGATTTCTCTGGGGTATATACAGAAAAGTAGGATTTCCAGTGGAATGGGTTGTACATTCAAGATTGTGCTCACTCACTGTGATCTCAGTCCTCTAGAAAGGCTGTCCTCATTTGTTTCTCTGCCAACACGCGATGGTGTTAGTCATTTAATATTATTGCCAAGATTGGGGGCAGAAACGTCTGTTGTTCTCTCCTTTGCCCATCCCTGGTTAGTAGCAAGAACATTGCCTTAATATCTTCAGGTCCTTTAATATCTTCTCTGCATTTTAGAACTCTGCTCTTCTTTTCTCTGGATTTCGAGGAAGTTCTTTGCCTCCCACAAATATAAAAATCTTCCTGAGGTTCTGTCCTTTGCCATCTACTTTGCTTGAGAGGTTCTGAACAGCAGTGCACGGCGTCATGCACTCTCACATGTGATTCTAGCCTTTCATATGGAGTTCCTAGAGAGCTTCTCCCTGAGCTCCTTCTGGTGGGAATGTCCCCCTCCTCCGCATGCCAGGAGTGAACACAGGACTTGGGAGGCAAAGTATCTTACAGAGCAGAACACACCAGCTGTCAAACTGGTCTCTATGGATAGTCTTTGCAATTTTGTCATGAACTCTGGGGCCGTTCTAAAAGGTCCCTAGCACATGCGGAGCCACAAGGTCCGGGTGAGTACATGCATGTGTATCCCGGGGCCTTTTGTGACTTTACTTTGCCGGAGTCACAAATTCAAAAAATTATTGTTAAATTGGCCATCACACATTTTCATGTTTGTGCGTATTGGCTAAAGGCTTCCCCACTCTGGTTTTAAATATAGGCGCTCACAGAAAACCTGAAGATTTTGTAGGCAAATTTCAGAGGTACAGTGTGTTTAAAGAATCTGAGGCAATTTCCTAATGCTACATCTCAGTGGGCCTGGCTCTAAAAGAAACAGAACACCTACACCATTGCTCAATGCTGGAAAATTCTCTAGGGTGGCCCACCTCTTTTGCAGGGGAGAAGTCAAGGTTCTGTGGGTCTGCTTCCATCTACCTGGGTGGGCATTTCCTCCTTCTGGAGCTTCCAGAACACCCAGTCTCACAAAGTCTCCTGCTTTGGCAGATTTGCTTCCCCTGCTCTTGAAGATGCTCACCTCCTCTTACCCAATCAGTATCCTTCTCTTCTCAAGGCCAGGAAGCATCAGAAGCTAAGAGCCCACCTCTTAGGCAAGACTTCCTAGATTCAGTAACAGTTCTGTCATTTGTGAGGTTGGCTTTAAATGTCCTGATTCTGCTTTCTCTCTCTCCCTAAAGTGAGCATGCTCATATGACCTTCCTAATAAGAACTGAACAAAGACCAGCATTTACAAAGTATGTGTCAGAGGAGGCAGGGAATGCCAGCTCCCTCTTTTACGGCAATTGATACTGGACGCAGCATGCTTATTTCAAACACAGCTGCTCCTTTGTAAAGTATGAAAATGTCTGCTCTTTGCATACATAGCTGGGAAAGTCAAGAGGGATAGTGGTGGTGGTGGCTAGGAGGACAGGAGCGAACGCCTAGGAAACACCAGTCCTCAAAGGCAGAGGCACTGGCGACTTGGTGAAAACTTTGGAGCCAGACACTGGCTAGAATTCCTGCGACTTGGACCTAAACCCTCCAACGTTGTTTCCTCGGGTGTAAAAATGAATTGATAGAGGTGACTGCCTGTGGGCTTGTTATATGGATGAAATGATTGTAAATCAGTCTCGTAGCCAGTGCGGAGACCAATTAGCTACTCCTGTTACCCATATCTCCAGTCTTCTCAAGGGTGGATCCCTGATTGCAGTCAGGGACCTTGAGCAGAGGTAATAGAACCAGACCCCAAATCCCACCTCGGTCTCCATAGATGGGCGTGGAATGGTAGATATATAGAAACAGAGACAGAGGCCACAGCCGGGTCTCTGGATGATGGGGCCGAGACAAAGGCATAATTAAAGATGTCTGTCAGATAATACGATGTATCTCATCTGGACTCTGGTGACACCTTTCTGCTTAAGCCGTAGAGTGGTAAAGAGAATTGACTGAGACTAAAAGTGCAGAAGTGGAGACCAGAGTCATGATCTGCCTCATTCACGGTCCCTAACGCTGTGCTATCAATAGCTGTCCTGCCCCTGTGGGGGATGACTCAGGAGGGCATGGCGACTGTTTCTCTGGGTGAACAGAGGCAGCATCAGTGCATAAGTCTGGAGTGTCAGCTTCATGGGAAAATTTGGAAGATGTGTCCTGAAAGACAAAACAGTGTTTTCAGCTGTGCTCTGTGTTCTGGGCTGAGGGTAAACCCAAACAGCCATAAATAGCCCTCCACAGGGTTATTGTCATAGAGGCGCCCTTGTTCTTTTTGTTTCGAGGGTAATGTTGAACGTGTCTCATCGAAACAGCTGGATCTGACCAGGTCATGACGGCCACTCATCACCGTTTAGCCCTCAGTGTGGATAGGGCCACACGAGCTTTGGTCGGATGATCGGACCACTGTCGCAGCGTCTTGGCAGATGACCTCGTAGAGGATTTGCATCTGTTCCTGCCTTTCCTGGGCAGCATGCCTCCAGAGAGTTGGTCTAAGGCTGGGGTACTCCCACGCCAGACCCTGCTTGCCTGTGAGGGCAATGCCTTCTTCCAGTAGCCAGCATCAGCAAGGCTTCCATCCTGCATATGATCAGCTAGTGCATGCATTAAGGATGTTCTAGGAAAATAATTGTTTTGTTTAATTGTTTGTTTTCTTTTTTGTTGTTGTTGTTGCTTAAAAGATCTGCTGAAGTCTGGCAAAAGAGAAAACATAGAATATTCAAGGAAATCAAAGTTAAAGTCTAAAACTTCTTAGCTTCCTAACATTTTTCTGCAATCACGTTCTGGTGGAACATATTCCCCCAAATCTCCCAGCCACCCTTTGCTCTTGGGAATAAAATGAGGGTGACAGTGACTCCCAGGTAGAGCAGCTTGTGTCTTATCCCGATGATATTGATGAGAGCAGCCCTTGTCTTCGTAAAGCAGAAGAAGCAGGGGAACAAAGGAAAATGCTCAACGTTCACTGTAGACCTGGCATGAAAACACTGTGTTACTGTTGTTTTAAATATTTAGGAATCAAGGCTAAGTCTACTGGGGTCTGAAAGCATAGCCACAGTAATAAAGCTCCTTCATCCCTCCTAAGTCAGGAAGCCACCGATAGACAGGTAAAGCTAGCGGGGTCTTTCCTGCTGGAAACCTAACTAGACAGAAGCCTATAGGATCCATCTAGATCTGAGTGTCAGAGCCATTGTGGTGGGTGAGTTCTGGAGGCTCCTAGCCCAGTGTTTTACTCCTTGGATTGTCTGTGCAGTTAAAGGCCAAGCCAGGGTCTTCTCCCTAATGAGAAAAAAAATGCATGAATTCAGTGGTCTTCTGAACTTTGAAAACAGACAGACATCATGCCTTTTAGGGATTATGACCTAAGTGGTTTTGCTTTGGCACATGTGGAATTAAGCAAAACAGACAGTCGGTTGCTGTTAAATCCACATGCACAAAGCTAACTACCACAGTGACTCTCAGCTATAGAACCGGAGATTCCTGTCCTCGGAGAGGCTCCTGGTCAGACTGCACTTTGGCATGAGAGGAGGGAAAGGAAGGAAGAAAAGCAGAGAAATAGGAAGACAGATAAGTAGACAACTTCAAAACATGCGCAGTCTGGGCCACTGAGTGCATCTTGTCCTGTTCTCTCTTTCTCCCTTCCTCCCTTCTCTTCCTCCTTCTTTTTTTCCCATGTACATGCGATCTGAGAAGTCGTCTCTGCCCCCAGCTTCAGAATATCAGGTGTCCAACCCTCTCCCTGTCCTGAGGGCAGCCTCAGAGTCCACACCCTGAGCCCTTCAGACAGGGAAGAGCTAGGGAAGCCCAAGAGTTCACAGGGCATGCCAGTGACATTTCAGGGTGCCCTCATGTCCCCACTCCCAAGAAAAGGCCTTTCTTTCTTTGTCATCACACATAACAACTTAGCACTCTTGTCACCCAGCCCCCCCCCCCCCCCCCAGCCCAAATGCATTTGAACTTACTGGGTTGTTTGAGAGTCAGAGCATAGAGCGCTGTTCTATGGTGGAGGGGTTCTGGCACCCTACAAAGCAGAACTAATGTGGGATTTGGGAAGCCTGCCCTATTTGCGCATTAATTAGAGCTCCCCAAGGGCTGCCTGAGCCAGTGGTCTCATGAGAAACTGACATGGGGGCCAGCGAAGTCCCTGACTGGGTGTACCCTGAGTGGCAGGAGCATGTACCCAACAATTGGTCCTCGCCAACTGCAGCCCGGAATTTAAGGCAGCAGAGTGGCCTGCTTCATTTGGGCCGCTAGAAGCTAAAATCGGTTCTCCAGTGCCAGGATTTGAGCCAAGTCCAGACACACGGAGTTCCCTCTGGCTGAGTGCACTGAGGTCTCGGTTCTAACAAGAACTTTCAAGTTCACAGTGTTGCAGTGGAAAAGCTGAAGGGTTTCAACTCCAAGTGACCCGTACTCTAAGTGTGACTGGCACTGTCGGAAGATGCCAGATCTTACAGAGGTTACCTCCTGGCTTCAGTTTCTTCTGCCCTGTAATGACATGTCCTGCTGGCTGTGTCCCAGGACACAGTAGCAGCCGCCATTTGTTGTGTAGCTTCTGTGAGTGAAGAACAATCTTAAGAGCACAGACTCTATTAATTCTTCAGTCGCTTGTGGACCTTATAAAGTGAATCTAGACTAGAGGCCAGAAAGCTTCTCACAGACTGAGTCTTGTCCCCTGCCTGCTTTTGCAGACCAAGTTAAATGGGGACACAGCCACCCACATTCACCCACGTAAATCCTACGGCCCCTGTATGCTGCAACAGCAGCAGGGCTGTGACAGAGACCTCACGTCCCACAAAACCTGGAATGTTTACCTTCCGTATCTTCATGTGAGAAACAGTGCTAAACACTGCTCTACATTATCCCAATCGAAAGATCAAAGAAATAAGCTGCAAACATCTTCAGTAGCTTAGCTGAGGCCACACCACTCCTGACAGGATGGAGTAGGGTTTGGATTCAGGTGCCTGATGCCAGAACTGTGTCATTGGGTGTGTAACATCCATACATGTCATGTGCAGCGTGGGGGCACAGAGGACATGCTGGCTACTCCATCGGCAACCATGGCCATTCTCCATGGTTCTCCCTCCTGGCCACCTCCCTGCTCTTTACAGTTCTAATCTTCTTCCCTTTTGCCATATTTCAGCCCAGCAGACCTTTACCAGCACGTCAACCTATCAGGGTAGCTTCAGGAGGCCTGACGTCACCACCGTGTTTGTTTTAAAATGAAACCACCATAGGTCTCAGAGTCCAGGGATCTTTACACTCCCACATGGGAGTCCTCCAAGGGCACATTGCTAGGAACCTTTTGAATATTTGTTTTGGACGGGCAGCTAGCATTCTAAAACAATGTCAGTGTTAGTCAAGGAAATATTCCAGGGCTGGCAAGATGGCTTAGCAGATGAAGGGGTCTGCTGCTCAAGCGTCACAACCTGAGTTGAGTCTCTTGATCCCAAATAAAGGTGAAAGAGGAAGAACCAAGTATGCCGGGTTGTCCGCTGCCCTCCGTGGGTACTCTGGAATGTACAGTCACACATGCACACAATAATGCCAGAGAGACGGTAAGGATGACGACAGATTTTACAAAGAAAATATCACATTCTAATTAAGGAGACCAAATCAAACTCCTGAGACAACAGCCAACATTTAGTGGTTATTTTCTAAGAATCATTAATGGCTATGAATTCAAAGAGCTGTAGACAGGAGGGAGGCATGGTGGACACATCAGGTGGGACCTGAATGTGGGGTAGAATTTGGAAAGGAGTGGCTCAGATCTGGACATAACAGAAGAAGGAAGGAAACACAGAGAAGGTGCGGGATGGAAGTGGAGGTCTCAGAAGGAATAACCGAGCCCAGCCAATCACTGGAACTTGTAGAAAAGAGTGGATAAGCTATGCAGAGGAAGTCTGTGGAATTTGGAAAGTCAGAGAGGGGTCTTCGCGACAGTCTCGGGGACATACAAGCACTCCAGTCTAGACTGCTGACTGCACACTTCTTACACATCTTCTCTGTGATTGCACCAACCTCTCTATGCCTTGCTGAGTCTGTGCTCTGTCCCCAGGTACTTGGACCTGACCGGGGCGGTGAGAGAATAAAGACCAGACAGACACACAGACAGAAAAGCTGGGATCAGGTGGTCTGAGCTCTCAGGTGGGGAAACCTCAGCAGCTGCGAGACTCGGCACTGAACAGAGAGGCAGAGCTATTGCATCCCGCTGACAAGAAAGCCGGGCTGCTCCATACAGATAAACAAGGAGGCAGGGTTTATGGTATACAGCTGGATCAAGGGGAAAGGCTTAGGTAATCTAAGTAGGCTCAGTCTTCTGGATGTAAACATCCAGGAGGAGAGAGCTGCGGTGGGTATTCTCTCCAAACACTGTCAACTTCCACACTTGACCCAGAAGAAGTCTTTCCCATACTTCTGAGCTGAGTCTGAGGCTCTGGGATGCTTCATGTCAACAACACACAGTCAGTCAGGACTTCACTCACTCAGGGTTTCTCCCCTCCCTACAGCGGCCTACTTTGTAGATGGTAAAACTAAGGCATTGACTGTGGCAGCAGAACATCAGTGGGAAAATTAGAAACAGCCACGGTGCAGCGTGTCTGTGCCGTCCATCACCTTCCTTCTGTGCTCGCGGCTGGACCTTTCTAGCATGCCCCTTCAATATATCACAGTTGCTGCCTGAGAAGCTGCCATGGTTTACTTTGACGCCGTTATCTATTATCAGTTTCTCATGGACTCTATGAGCTACAGATCCTAAACCTCCCGAACCACCCTGACAGTCAGTCCCACTGCAGGCAATGGGGAACTGGAGCATGTGTCCGAGAAGGGGATGCTATCAGGAAAGGAGACATTCTGCTTACCAAATCCAGACGAGCCACTGCTGGTAAAACAGGAAAAGGGAAGCAGCAGAAATCCAGAACCCTAATGTGAGACCGTGAAGAAGGCGTGGGATGGGCAGTTGGAGTTGGAATTTGGAATGGCTAAAGAGGACAAGTAAAAAAAAAAACAGACCTCATGTGAGACCTAGGAACGTGAGACTGAGGAGTGTGAGACCAATGGCTGTGAGTTAAGGAGCGTGAGACCAAGGGACGTGAGACCGAGGGACATGTGACTAAGGGGCGTGAGACCAAGGGTGTGAGCAGGGCCGCTCAGACCTCTTTACCTAGACAACCACACACAGGGACATGGGCCAGCATGGGGACTTCTTTCTAGCCTGGCTTTATTGGGATCGGTACTGTGCACCAGGAGGAAAAGTGAAGGGCTGGTGAGGTGGCTCTGTGGGTAATGGCATCTAACCCTGGCATGACCATTGGAGTTCAGGTACCTGCACGGTAGAAAGAGAGAATGATTCTTTCAAGTTGTCCTCAGACTTCCGCTTGTAAACCATGGCCAGCAGTTCTAGGAAGTGGAAACAAGAAGTGGGGTGGGGGAGGATGTCCTGGGGGAGGGGAGAAAGGGGGGAAGAAGAAGTGTCAAGAACAGAGAGAGGAGGACACTAGGGACCAGCCACCCAACACACAGCAAGCCATGGAGGAAGAAGTAAAGAAAGATGTACAGAAATAGAGAAAGAAAAAGCACAGGGCAAAAGGTAGTCGGGATAATTTAACATAAGGAAAGCCGACAAGAAATTAGCCAAGCCAGGGCTGGGCATTCATAACTAAAAATAAGCTTCCTTGTGTGATTTATTTGGGAGCTGGGTGGCAGGGTCCCAAAAAGCCCAAAGAGAAAAATTATCTCACGGCATATACCTCCTCCTTCCCTATTGGCCATTCAGCTTTATATTATACCATAGGCAGGCAAGGCAAAACAGCAACACATCTTTACATAATTAAACAAATTCAACACATCTTTGCATAGTTAAACACTATTCTGCAACAAGGAAGGGCCGAGCCTGGCAGATTTGCTGTTCCTCCTATTCCTGGCCTAGTGTCTTCCAGTCCCATGGGATGAGGCTGTTGAGGTTATTCACAACAGCAGTCTTTCTCACCCCAATTGAGTCATTTAACAAAAGTTAAAAGCATCTTTTCTTTCTTTAAAAAAATGTACATTAAATCCCTCACATGGAGCTATAGCTGTTAAGAGCGTGGCCTCGGACATCTGAAGGACCTGGGTTCAAGATCCAGTTCTTCCACTTGGTTGTGTTGTCCTGGAAGTATTAGTCATGGGTCTCTAAACAAACCGAACTGATTGAACACACACACACGCACACATGCATGTATAATAGGACTTATTAGAATGACTTACAGGTTGTAGTGCATGTCGTCCAACAATGACTGTCTCAAGACCAAGAATCTGGTAGTTGTTCTGTCTGTGAGACTGGACATCTCAGCAGCACCAATCTGGAGCTGGAGTACCAGATGATTCCCAGGGCGCTGTTGCTCTTCAATCTACTTTAGAATCCTGAAGAAGTAGGTTCTAATACCAGAGAAGGGATGCCTCAGCAACGGGGTGGATAAACTCACCAAGAAAAAAGTGGGAGCAAAACCCAAAAGCTTCTTGGTCATTTTCTGTGGGCTGCCCACCAAAAAGTATGGCCCATATTTAGGGTGGGTCTTGCCTTCTCAAATAATGTAATTAAAAAAAAATAAATAACTCATGGGCAGGTCCAGTTGCTGGGGTTTTAGCTGATTCCAGATGTAGTCAAATTGACAACCAGGACAACCATCACACTAGGAAGATGCCTTAATCTTTCTAACCTTGACCCTTCTCTGTAAAGTAGAGCTAGGAAGCACACCTTACTGGGGCATCGTGAAGACAGTGAAATAATGTATGTGGCTCTGACAAGCAGTCAGAGCTTAGTACTTGATAGTTTCTCGCAACATTATATTATAAGTATCTTCCAGTGAGTCTGGAGAGATGGTTTAGTGGGTAAGAACACTTGCTGATGTTGCAGAGGACCTGGACTCAGTTCCCACACGATAGCTCACAACTTTCTGGAACTCCAGTTCTAGAAGACTTGCTGCCCTCTTCTTGCCCCCATAGGCTATGCATGCTTGTGATTTACTTAAATACAGGCAAAGCATTCATCTGCACAAAAATAGTAATTTCTAATTGAAAACACTTTTCATGACTTCCAAGAAATAATTGTGTTTGAACTATTGATCATTTATTATACATTTACTGATCAAAACTAAGTGCAAAGAAGGGATGTATAATCATATCTGGGAAGGAATCCATGCTTGCTCATCACCACCTCTCTGATGCAAGTGCTATCATAGGCACTAAGGGAATGTTATTTAATCTTCACATGATTGTCATTCCAGAGATGGAGACATGGAAATTCAGAGAGGTTAATGCACCAAAGATAGGGCCAATGATTGAATTTTGATCTCCTACACTTAAATAAACCAAGCTGTTCTCAGATAAAGCCCTCCCGCCGTGTTGAGAGACCCGTGGGTTGACAGTGTCCTTTATGGACCAGGGAGTGGTGCTGAGTTCATCTGCATCATTACGGTTCTCTGAGAGATGGCAGATCTTACATAAATGCAGGTGATGAACCTAGAGGAGCATCCTCTGTTGGTGAGAGATGACCTAGTCATTCTAAGTACTCTCTAACCTTATTTGGAACTGGAAGCGGAATGAGAAGGTGACCAGCAAGGGATCATACTTGATTGCTCTAGAGCCTGCTTTGCAAGTCATTTTGTTATTTCTTAAACAAGTCGTGGCTGTGAGCTCATCTTTCAGACTTTTGCTTTTAACACCTCTAGCTATTGAAAGCCCAGGGTGTTGTGTCCTTCTGTGAGCTGAGGGCTTGCCCTCTTTCCACGTTGGTGGTTTGAAACTAATTACAGACTGTGGGTTGTTCCTATATATGAAATGAACATTTAAGCCAATTAGCTTAACAATAAAAAGAAAAAATGAGGAAAATCTAACTTTCTTTCCATTATCTAAATATTTCAGGAATATGAAGGTGTTTTAATTTTTTAATACACTAAATTGTGTGAAAAACCAGTCATAAACTTTCATTTTTGTCTATCTAGGAAAAATCAAAATTTTTTCTTCAGAACAGAGACAGCCTGCCCAAGACCTGTCCCATGGTAGTATATGTCCTTCTGGGGCCTCTTGTCTTAGAGTGTGTGCCTGCCTGGGTAAGCAGGTATGTCACAAAGGATGACTATCAAAGACAGAAAAGCTCCTGGAGTTCTGACAATCCTATTCAAAAAGGAGATTTCTGTTCATCTCTTTTTCCACAGCCTGACCCTCATTCCCACCATGCCTCACAGCCCACTGGACATACACTCCCTTCTGGCTCCACCTACAGGTCCTCTCCCCTTGCCCAAGGATAAGCAGCAGATAGTCAGGCCTGCTCTCCTGAGAGAGACTGAACACACTCACACTCAGAGACCTCTACCAGGAATCCTCTTCCCCTGTAGTCTCGTGGTCCATAGTACTGCGTTAAATCTCTAGACATGTGTCATTTTGTTCGAGATGCAGGTCTTTGCCTCCTGCACCAATGCCCGACCTCTCCCGCCTTTCAGTCTCACTTCGCTCCATCCAGCTTTTCTCCCCCCCCCCCGCTATTTATCATAGATGCTTATAACAAGCATGCGTACACACATGCCACAGACACATCTAGCATGCCGTGTGTATATGTATTACTCTAGAAATCTTTATTTTTGTAGATTTATGTTTACAAAAATGGGTGAAGACAATGTAGAGACTTCCTGTAAACTAGACACCCAGTTTCCCTTATTGTTAACATCTTGCTGGGGTTGTTATATTAGTTACAATTAATTATATAGGATTGATATATTGTGATTAACTAAAGTGCATATTATGCAGTTTTGCCTTGTGTGCTTTTCAACGCTCCAGCATCACATTCAATACTCTACTGTAATGTTGCATTTAGAAAACCTTGTTCCTCTGCTTCCCTTCGTGCTGATCAGACATTTTGTAGAATGTATTTCCACTGGGAATTCATTGGATATTGTACTGGATATTGAACTGGAGTTTCAGTTTGAGGGGAAGAACCCTCCCCCCCCCCCAACACAAAAGGCTGTTCTTCCCACATTGTGTCTACGTTCCACCATCAATACAGCTCACCATCCCAGTCACCCAAGTTGCCAGATTCTCCACTGCAACATTTCTTTGGAAGGAAGACAGTTGCCCTAAACACACATACATTTGACGTTCTTTTACAAGAAAGAGATGCCTCTTCCCTGTGCTTATGTATTCACTTATTCATGTAATAATTTGCAGGTGCCTGTGCTTTGGATTTTATTTTTGCTGTTCAGTTACTCCCATTTGAAACATTGATAGTTCCTTACTTTGCCTCTCTGTCCCCTTGACATATTTCATGTCTGTGACTTAGCTTTCTGGCACTAATGCAGGCTCATCTTGCCTGTGTCTACCCCAGTGTAGAATAAGTCCTTTCTCTAAGGAACCTGGCTCTCATAAATGAGAAGAACATTAAACACCAAAGCCTGGACACCAAAGGAGCACATCACTCCCGTTGGTCCTTGGCATCCTCAGCTGACAACGAAGGAGCATATTGTGAATAGACTAGCATAAGCCTCTTTATCACAGCTAAGCTAAGCAGGAGCTCATGGTGATGTTTCTGACTGTGTCTGGTTTCATTTAGATCACTCTAGCCCCATTTCTATTTAATCTGCAAAGAGTGAGACCCATCTCTCCACTGCTCCCCCGTAGATTCACTTAACCTGCCAGGTCCAGTTGACACGCATTAGAATGTTTAACACACATTCTTGTGATATTTAATTTAAAGTTTGCATGTTTTCTATAGATTTTTTTTTCTTCCTGTCGTCATTTTCGTCTTCCTCTTCTGTCTGTTCCTTCCATTTCCCTTTCTCTCCCCGCCCCTCATATTTCTTATCCTCCTTCTTCTTCTCTTCCTTCCTCTTTGCTTTGGTTAGGACTATCATTTTCTCAAATTCCTTAGGGCCGCACCTTGCTCTCACCGCTGTCAGCAGGATTGTCTCGCATGTTGGTGATGCACTTAGCTTCTCACATGCTGCATGTATTCTGGCACAGGACCCCCACCTCCTAATTTGTTGTTTGTTTTCATTTGCCAGTGTTAAACTTCACCATTTGTACTATACCATCCAGTGGTTTTGACAAATGCCATGTTGATACAGTTCCAGTACAATATAGAAGACATTTACCACGCAGCGAAGTAGACAGCTTCTGAGTGTCACCTGCTAATCCTTCCTTCCCTCCCCTGAGCACCTGGCAACAACACCCATCTTTTTATGGGTGCCTTTTCCAGAACGTTGTGTGCAGAATGCGACCTTTACACATGCGCTCCTTTCACTTCATAGTATGATTTTATAGCTAACCCGTGTCTTCCAGTGGCTTAGTTGTAGTTCTTTTATTGCTAAATATTGCTTTATTGAAAAGCTGTACATTGGACTCCTGAAGGACGCCTTTGTTACCTACCATTCGCGTGATTAGAAATAAAACACTTTGAAATTTCACATGACAGTTTTTTAACGTGTTCATAAATATTTTCAAAACCAGTTGGCCCAAACAGCTAGGAGCACAGTTGTTGTGTTTTGGGGAAACACTGTACTTAGCTTCGTGGTAAATGTATCAAATGTTCAGGCAAAGTGACTGTACTGTTTTGCTTCTCCCCGGCAAAGGAGAAGCCATGCTGTTCCACATCCCTTCCTTTCCTTGTTTGACATTATCGTGCATGCTTTTGCACTTCCCTGTCCTAGGAAACACTTCCTAGGGTGCAGCTACGCATCAATGTTTTCTGAATTTCCCATTCCCTAATGAGAAATAGTATTGGGTGTCTGAACATATTCATATCTTTTGCACATTTTCCTCCTGGGTTGCTTTTCTCATCCTAGAGTTTTATGTGTTCTTTATGTATTTGGAGTAGAAGTTCTTTGTGAGGTATGTGTTTTCTTCAGATCTGTGGCCCATCCTGTCTAGCTCCTTCTTCTAAGGTAATACTTCCCAGGACTGTTTATAAACTTTAGAGATCCAGTTTTACCATGTTTTTCTCTCGTGGATAATGATTTTAGCACTGTATCTGTAACTTTATTGCCAAAACTAGGCCGCCCTTATGTGGCCGCAGTGGTTTTAGTGAGAAATGTCACACACATGCATGCTCATGTGTTTGCACACTTGGGCCCCAGTTGGTGACACTGTCTGTGAAGGTTATGGAACCTGTAGGAGGGGCAGCCTTGCTGGAGGAAGAGCATTTCTGGGAGAAGACTTGGGGGGCTGATAGCCTCACCTCACTTCCTGCTCTGACCGTTTCCTGTTTGCAAATGAGAATGTGACCTGCCAGCTTCCTGCTCCTGTTGCTGTGCCCCACCTTCCCTGTCACTGTAGACTCTGCCCCTCTGGGACTATCAGTTAAAATGAGCCCTTCCTCTCTGGAGTTGCTTTCGGTATGGTGTTTTCTCACAGCAACAGAAATGTAGCCGACACGCTCTGTGATTTGCAGTGTTGACTCATAGGGATGAGTTTGTCAGCCACTTGAGTTACTTTTGTTAACAGTGTCTTTCAGTGTCTAGATCCACTGATGTTGAACATTGGTGTAGAAACTGCTGAAAAGATTCCCTACATCCTCTGGATTCCCTTTACTCCTGTGTCAAAAAGCAATCGCCTCTTCGTGTGGATCTGTTTGGGGCTCACTGTTTTGTTTTTTTTTCCCCAGCAATGCATCTAACTATTCTTCACCAATTTCATGCTTTCCTGGTTGTTGTGGCTTAATTGTGAAGGCCATTAATACCAGGTTGGCTAATCTAGCTTTTGTTTGTCTTCCCATGTCATTTGTTTGACAAAATCAAACAGAGAGTGTTGTGACCTGGAACTCTGTAAATAGCCCTTGCTGGCCTTGAACTCCCAATCTTCCTACCTCAGCCTCCTAAATTCTGGGACTGTAGGTAGATACTACCACACCTGACCTTCGGAATCATTTTATTGATATTTATAGGCTAGCTGTTGAGAATTCAGTGGTGTTTTGTGGAGCTTGTTGATCCAGTGGAGGCATTAGTCATTTTAACATTGGGTGTCTACCTTACCTGTAAGTGCAGACGGATCCTACTTCATATCTTTGCGTCTTTTTCCCCCGTCGCAGCTCTGAAGGATTTCCCTATGTAGGACGTGTGCTGTTTTGGCTAGAATTATGCCCACCTTTCTTTTTACAGCATGCTATTGGAAAGAGTACGTTTTAAATTCACATTACAAATTGTCAGTGGCAGCTGCTGGAAAAGTTATAGATGCCTGGATGCTTATGGCTTTCTTGGAATGTTGATTCTTTGGGAGATCTTTTTTTTCAAGTTATCTAAAAACAAGGAGATCTATTTATTTCTTTTGAATCTGCGAGGCTTTTATTTTATTTTCTCATCTTACTGTGCTGGCTGGGACTCAAGTACAGTCTTGGTAGGAGTGATTAGGAGTAACATCTTTACTCAGTCCTAATGTTGGGGAGGGCAGATAGCCAGTTTTTCTCAGAATATGTTGTTACTTTCATAATATTTAGTAGCTGACTTTATCAAATTGAAGAAGTTCCCTGTATCCCTAGTTTCCCAGGAATGTTATATCATGAATGGCAATTAGATTGTTTTTCAAATGATTCTCTACATCTATTAACTTTTTCAAGTGGTGTATTATACTGATAACATTTTATGTTAACTCGGCCTTTTGCCTGACTTTGGTGTGTATTCCTATGAACGTTCTTTCTTTGTCAGTACTGTGGAGAAGAGTTTGGAGCCCGAGGCCTAAGGACTTTGATTCATGCACTTCATTTTCTCAGTGTCTTTGTCTCATGTCAGTGCTGGAGTCGTGTTGGCCGCAGGAGGGGTTGGGAAATTTTCCTCCTTCATCGAGATTCTTGTAGGTGATAGAGGAATAGCTGTACCTTTTGCATACATATTTTGTTATATTCACTAGTAAAACTTTCTGGCCCGATGTTCTGTTTTATGAAGTCTTAGTGATTATTGATTCAATTTCTCTGATAGATATGACTCTATTTAGATTATTTAGTTCTCATTTCTCCCTGTGTGAGTTTTAGTACTTTGTTCGCTCTTTCAAGGAAACAATCCATCTCATCTACACGAGAAAACTCGGTGGCAAGAATTTATAGACTAAAATCTCTAGAAGAAAAAAAAATCAACCCCGTGTTGAAGATTTTATAAGACTGACTCATTTTAACTTTTTGATTATGTCGAGTTAGATTGTTGAGGAGCCAGTCAAGTTGGATTATTTGTCGTCCTGCTGAAAGCTGCTCATTGCCCACACCTGTGTCTGACCTGACACACTATGCTCTCTAAACCTTTAAAATGTGCTCCTGACATGCCACTAGCTTCCACCAATTCCACAGCTAAGAATGCCACTGGGCAGCCTAAAATTAGAGCAGAAATTTCCCTACTTTTCTCTATGTAGCTCTCCTGTGGTTCCCACCAATAAACTTGTACCTTGCTTGTGGCTTTCTTTGTTCTAGAACAATATACTCTCATGGAACCTCTCCCACAATGGACCGAATTCATGTTTCTGGACAGTGATCACTCATATTTGGCTTCAGAATGAACTATTGCTTATTCTCTTTTGAAATGAGAACTGTGTTTTACATTGAGCGATTTTATTTATTGCACTTATTTTATTTATTGTATCAGTGGTACTGTGACATTTTGAATTTTTGATATTATTTATTTGTCTATGTTCTCTGTTTTTTATTTGTTGTTGGTGGTGGTGGGTTTTTTTTCTTTTGCTTTTGTTGGTTTCCTGATTGCTTTTGTGTGTGCTTCAATCTTTGATTTCTGTTTTGGTCTCTGTGGTTTTTACAGCTTGCTGTGAACTTACATTATTCTGCTTCCTAACTGAATTCCTAAGAAGATGCTTCCTTATTTTAGATGATTTTGTTTTAGATAAATAAGGTTAATGCTATAAATTTTCCTCTAAAGTGTGCTTTTGTTACATCCCATAAAACTTGGTGAAAAATATTTTAGCTTCTATTGAGGTTTCTTTTTAGGCCCATGTGCTATTTAAAAGTATGTTGTTTAATATCCAAATATTGAGGTTTTCTCACCCATATGTTATTTCTGCTTTAAATATGCTTTAAATTTGAAGACATACTTAGTATTTCTAGTCTTTTAAACTGTTTTTCTTGTATCACTCAGAGGAAACCTTGGGAAGAATTTGGGTCTGCTTTAGTCTATGTCTCTGTCAATTGGATCAAATTGATTGACAGTTGTACTCAGGATTTACTTATTCTCCGTCTCTTAGACAATCAATTGAAGTTTCAACTGTCCTACTTCATTGGTCTCTTCCTCCTTGCAGTTGTCAAGTTTTGTGTTATGTGTCCTGGCATTCTGTGAATGCATACACACTAAGTATTGTTTCATCTCTTGGAGAACTTACCATCACCAACTACCACTTACCATTACCTAATTACCATGCATAAATCCTTCTTTGTCCCCAGAGTCTTCTTAATTTGTAGAACTAATATGTCAACCCTATCCGTACAAGCAAAGCTAAATCTCTGAGGATAAAAGGGTATTCCGAAGACTTGCATGGGGAACAGGTGGCGCCCTGGGCGTTTGAGCTCAAGAGTAGTGCAAACAAAACCCTTCTCATTTTCACTATTAAAGCAAGCAAAACCTGAGTTGATGTCTGTAGATAGTTTAAGCAAATATAATTACAGCAGGAGAGTACACCTGATTTTTTTGTCTTATCACCTTTGGTCCTGTGAAAAGAGCCCAGGCCTTTGCCTTTTCCACAGAGCTCCTGTGGACATGCCAGGGCATTTCCTTCATGCCCTTATTTTCAAGTTCATTCAGTTACCATAGTTTATGCAATTCTTTCGAGAAGGCCACCTTATGGGAAGAACATCCTGCACTTGGCCTCATCCACAGTTCTCAGCTTCCTTACCCAGGCTCCCATACGACCTCAGCTTTGCTTTGAATGGCATGCCCTGCCTCTCTCCATCCTTTCACTTTTTTCACTTTTTTTTTTTAACAGAATAATAAACACCTTTATTACATGAGCTATGACAGGTGGTCTATTTGCCTTTCCGGGCTTTGATCTTCCTCAGATAGAACTCCAGCTCCTTGCCTTCTAGCACATAGCCATCTGCTCTGCCACACTGGCCTGGTCTTGAGGCCATACAAGGCGAGAAGCTTGCCCTGCTGGAACTGCTCCTCAAGAAGACTGCTGATCTTGGCGTTCTTTTTCCTTTCATCATATTTCTTCTGAATTTTCTTTGATCGTTTCTTGTTTAATATTTCTTCTTCCTCAGGAGTCAGCTTGGCCCCCTTCTTGCGGCCCAGGGGCAGTGCATAGTGGGACTCGTACCACTGTCGGTACGGTGTGCTGTCAATAAGCACAATGCAGTTCTTGACCAGAGTCTTGGTGCGGACCAGCTCGTTATTGGATGCATTGTAGACGACATCAGTGATCCTTGTTTTGCGAGTACAACACTCAGAACCCCAGGAAAAGTTCCCCACATCCAATCTTAGGGCACGGTACTTCTTATTGCCTCCTCGCACACGGACCGTGTGGATGCGACGAGGGCCAATCTTAGTGTTCGCCGCAGGCCGTCCCAGCTCATACTTCCGCTTCTTGTGGTAGGGCTTTCTCTTACCCCCGGTCTTACGGCGCTTGTGCCAGTTGTCCCGAGAGATGCCCATCGCTGGGGCGCTGGCAGGAAAGAGGAAGCGCCCCATCCTTTCACTTTTAATCCCTGATGTGGCATTCCCCTCTGTATGCTGTGAATATATTTTATTATCATTGGTTAATAAGGAAACTGCTTTGGCCTATAGCAGGGCAGAGTATAACCAGGCTGAAAGATATCTATATATCTATATCTATATCTATCTATCTTGAGAAGAAGAAGAAGAAGAAGAAGAAGAAGAAGAAGAAGAAGATGAAGAAGAAGAATGAGAGAGAGAGAGAGAGAGAGAGAGAGAGAGAGAGAGAGAAGGTAGAGTCAGAGAGACACCATATAGCTGTCTAACACTGGAACCTTACCTGGTAAGCCACAGCCTCATGGCGATACACAGAAAAATAGAAATGGGTTAACTTAAAATATATACGCTAGCTAGAAAGATGCCTAAACTATTGGCCAAGCAGTGTTGTACTTAATAAAGTTTCTGTGTGATTATTCGGGTCTGGGTGGCCGGGAAATGAACGAGCAGCCTTCACTCACAAATCCACATAAATTTTTATATTTTCAACAGGTTTCTTATAGGCCTTGCTTGTTCCTTAATTGACTGTGGGAATATCTTCAATATACTTCTGCCATTAACATTTTAAATGATTACTGATACAGATGGATGAATGTGTACCGCATAGTGTCCCTTTTATATTTTCTGGATTCATTATCCAACCACAAGACCTGTGTCCCCTAAACTGGCCTCAAAGTTAGAATCTTCTTACCCTAACCTGTAGTACGGGGATTACAGGTGTGTGCCGCCAAACGCAGAATTTTTGTTCTTAACTAACTCAACCATCTATTTGTTTGTTTGTTTCTTTGTTTGTTTGTTTTCGGGGAATAGTGAGGTTATGTTGCCTAGTGGGTCTCAATCTGGCTTCTTGGCCCAAGCAGTGTTTTTGCCCAGCTCCTACAGCAGCCAAGATTACAGACACATGCCTTCCTGACCACACTGTGCCATTCTTCATTTCTTCTCCTCTCCCTTCTGCTGCCTCTAGTTTTCAGTGGATATTTCATTTGGTTTCATCTTTTCTCCTCTCTTCATCATCCATTACAAAAATGTTGCTAAGAACTGTCCTAAAATTTGCAGTGTCTATGCTGTATCCACACCTAACATCACATAACTCTATCACTCACATGTAGTCCAGTGGTCTGGCTAAGGGAGAGCTACCGGGTCCATTCTCCTGCCCTGAAGTTCTTCCACTTGTTTCATGTATTCATGCCCTATATGCTTCTACTACATAGTACCAGCATTACCTTTGAAGACGAATAAAGTAGAAAAGACCAATGATTAGATATTGATTTATTTAGTGATTTACTTAAGCACTACTTACACTGCCTATTTGCCAAGCATTGCTCCTTGGGACAGAATGACAGAAGCGGCTGAAACAATGGGTCCTTGCCCTTAACAACTTGCTGACACACACTTCTGTGCCACATACACTTCCATGAAACCCTACTTGCTTGCATGCTTAACCTAGTTGTTTTAGAATATAAAATGAGGGTATAAACTAAACCCAGCATTGAAGCCTTTCAGGAACTATCCTGGCTTTAGTCTATTGGTGGCATCTCCTCTCTCCATACTCATTGATGTCACAGTGCTTTTTCCAGGAAGATTACCACAACACTTTATTTTTTTTCTTTAAGTTTGTTTTTTTAAATTTTGCATATAGTGTAATTGGTTTTGATTGCATATTGTCTTAGAGTTTTACTGCTGTGAAGAGACACCATGACTATGGCAACCCTAATAAAGGAAAACATTTCACTGGAGCTGAATTACAGTTCAGAGGTTTAGCCCATTATCATCATGATGGGAAGAAATGCAGCATGCAGGCAGACATGGTCTTGGAGAGTTAGCTGAGAGTTCTAATCTGGATCTGCGGGCAGGAGTAAATGAAATGTGACCCACCAGACATGGCGTAAGCGTCTGAGTGCTCAACGCACACTCCCTAGTGACGAACTTCCTCCAACAAAACCACACCTGCTCCAAGGCCACACCTCCTAATAATGCCACCTATGAGGGCCACTATACATATATATTATTTTTATTTTTGCTTAATGTCTGCTCTCCTTGTAGATATCAGAGACTTCAAGTTTGCCATTCTCCTTGTTTTCATCTCACTTCTAATCTTTGGTTTCCTGAGAATTCCTCCATAGCCTGTGTCTTTTTGCACTGTGAGCTGTGTGATACAACATTAAACTAGAATCCTGTTGGTTTGATGGGAAAATAAGGAGAAGAAAAATAGTCATTCTATAATATTTTGATTTAATCTATGTATCAGGGATAGAAACATAGCTCAGTCAGTATATGTGCCTTGAAAGCAGGAGGACCATCATTCAAAACTCAGAAATTGCATTGGAAAAAAAAAAGCAGTCAGGCATGTTGCATGCTTATAACACCAGGACTCAGGAGACAGAGACAGGTGGATATTGGAAAGTCCTAGGTCACTTCTGACCCTGTCTCAAAAAAAAGGTGAACATCTCTCAAGGAACAACATCCAAGGTTAACCATTGATCTCTCCGTGAACACACACACACACACACACACACACACACACACACACACACAAATCTCAGCATTCCTATGGGCTTATGTCTACACACACACACACACACACACACACACACTTCTCCTGTAATAAGCAAAGGTGGATTGCAGCTAGAGCAGAAATTTTTTTGTAGGCAGATAAAGCTTTGGAAAATCCTGTTCTTGCAGAGTGAGGTCTTATCCTGGGGAACTCAATGGTTTGTTTCCTGATGCTTCCTCTTTCCCTGTGTCAAAGCCATAGCAGACTGTTCTTGGCTTTCACAGTGAGAACTGATAGGCTCATGGGGTAAAACCTATGATAATACGTCCTTTTCCCACTTAAGTTGTGGCCATCAGGAGTTTCTAACTCTCACACTCATCCACAGTCAGCCCCCAGCACTTCAGGCTGTCACTGAAATGCCTCTGCTGGTCCATGGTTCCAGCAGCTTCTTGTCTTGGCAAGATCTAGCTGCAACTGGATTCTTCTGTCTCCAGATTTTTAGAGTGAGAGTTTTCCCTTTAATCTCAGTTTTCTACCTAACTCAAAGAAAGTCTATGATTGTTGGCTTCTCTTGACTGGATTTCATGCATTGGAGCTACAACTAAGAGTCTGTCTTTACTATATTTCTTTAATTTTTGTCCTGAATACATCATATTCGAGTGTATGCACTTTTAGTGAGTTTCTAGAAATTTCCTGCTACAATGTAGGCCCCATGTCTATTATAGCCATGGTTATATGACCCAGAGTAGGTGCTAAGTAATATTGGTTATGTGGACTAATTAATGCACAGGCATTCACTGAACACACTGTCAAACTAGGCACTCTGCTTGGTGTGGAGGTTCAATCTGAACAGAGACATGTCTTCAGCTACTACAGGGGATTGTAAGCTAGACATAATCTTAAAAACAGAAATGGCAGTCTATAAATAAAAGTAGGGAGGCACTGAGAAGTTGAGGTCATAAAAACTAACACAACTGACAGAGGGATTCGACATCTCAGAAAGGGAGCTGATGTGACTTAAGTTGTATAGAATGAGCAGCTCTTGGCTTCTGTGAAGGGGGATGACCCAGAGAAGGGACCCCACAGACCTGTTGAACTATGTGCTAGACAATGCAGAAAGTGGCTGACTTCAGCTACCTCCTGTAACATTCTTCCATGCAAGGCAAATCACTATTAATTCATTTCACCTCGGAACACCCAGCCTTAGACACTTTGAGTGGGCAAAATGTCACTGGTGCTGAGCAATGGGCCAAGTCATTTTCTCTACTACGAAGATGAGTCAGGCAGGACTCAAGGGTTCTAAGGAGCTGAGCACACGGTGAACCTCCTCCATTCTTTCAAGCCCCCCCTTTGAGTGTGCTGCCATTTTTCACCGCCCATGTAGACTTTAGCCTTGTCGGGGGTAAGATGAAAATCAGAGCTGCTTTGCAGAGACCCACAAAGCCACTGGGGGGTTGAGTTTCCTCAAAGAAGGCGGGAAAGAAAAATAAATGTGGGCTTCTGCTCTGGAAACCTCAGGCCAGTGAGCCAGGCTTTCCGAGAATGCTGCAGGCTGCTTCAAAGGCCCTTTGTGGAAAGCTTCCAGATGTGCGCGGAAAGCCTCACTGGGGCGCTTCCCAGTAAAGAGACTTTTAGGCCGGCGCTGAGATGAAGGAAGTTGATGTGATGAGTCCTGCCAGGTGGACTGCCTTCTGGGGGAGCCTAGATTCTGCCATGAAGGAGAGATCAAGGGAAGTTACCCAGTTTAGATACCTGAACCAAACAATGCTTGGCTCTTCTTTGGTTCCAGACAACAGTGGTCTTTGCTGGAGGGGGACAGAAAGGCATTTTCTCAAACCCTCATCTACCTACAAATTGCTTGTGACAGTCTCTTCATTCCTTCAGCATATCTTGAAGTGCTTGGGAGGGGGTTTGAGTTTGGAAAAAGGCCAACCATGTAGGATTGTTCCTACAGTGATTCCTCTGAGGGTATAAAAATCAGAATCTTCTGGTCTCCCGCCTCAAGCATCACTGCTCCGGATAACCAGAGCTCAGCACCCCATTTTCCTTTTATTAGACAGGAGAAGTGAGAGGGACCTGGGTTTAGATGCCTGGAGGCCCAGTTTCCCCATCTGTAGAGAGCAATGATGAGCCCCCAAACCATCCTCCCTGGAGAAGGAAGGGGTTGCTGAACTGCCACACTCAAAACATCTGGCACAGCGCCTGGTCCAGAATGAGGGTGCAGACTGTTCTCACTCCTCTCCAGTCCAGTTGTTCAGGGAGGCAGGGCTGGTCCCATTTGGCCTTTCAATTTTACTTCTGTGGCTCTTTAAACCCTATCCCTGGGTGTACATATACGCTTAGCTAAGTATTTTGGGAATCAGTGTATTTAGGGGAAAGTCCTCTTGTCTACAGCTAATTTTAGGCTTGTCTTTGCTCCTCTGTTCGTCAGCCCCCATCCAATTTTAACTAATTAAAAGCATTGACACTCAGCAAGGCTCGAAAGAATTTGGGTGAACAGCTGGGAGTTGCTCCCCATGCCAACAGCTGTTGCTTCTCAGCAGGCAGCAAAGTAGAGTCTGGTGCCCAGTAGGGAGAGCAGGGAGGGTTCCTTGAAGAAGGATACAAAAAAAAATGTCTATAGTGGAGCCGCTGAGCAGGGTACAGCCTGCATCATTGTGTCCTCTGCCTTCTGCCAAAAGAGACGCGATTGAAATAGCTAATGGGAAAGAGAACACGCAGGAAAGGAAGGCACAGAGTGTAGGTAGGTCACAGGCAAACCACTGTCACCCCTGCCTGGATGACAGTATTTGCCCTGCTAGAGTGAAGAAGTCATGGGACAGTGGAAGGCAGGTCTCCTAAAACATCCTCATTCGGTTTCTACCATATGAAATTCCTCATTTCATCCAAGATGCTCAGATGTAGCTTGCCCTCCCACCTCTCAATCACTCCAGCGTAACCCCACAACCTTTGTTTATTCCCTTCACTTCTCCAGGCTTTCTCTCCTGGATCCTAGGTTCCTTGAGTTTATTCTGGGTTTCTCCACCATCTAACAACACCCTGCAAGCCTTCATATCTCCCACTCCAGCCTTGTCAACCTGCTGTGTCCTCCCTGAATGTCCTGGGCAAGGTCTGCATGCACTCCACCACTCCCAGAAGAGGGCTTAAGTGGTCCCCGCAAGCCTTAGTCTCTGTGTAGAAGGGCTTAGAATTTTTCCATGGCCTAGTGTCTTTCCTCTGTAACGTATGTTTTCATGGTCCTATTCCCACCTCAAGAATCTGAAAGATGCCGCTATGGTAAAGTGTGAAGCTAAGATTCCGTGTTGGGTATCCAGAGGTGGCGTTTAAACTCACTGGCTGCCTGCTGCTTTAAAAAGAAAGAGGGAGGAAAAAAAAATCACATCTCAAGTGTAAGTGCCAGGCCATGTAGCACCAACAAGGACAGATTCCCCTCTTCCTGAATAATGGGGTTGGACTCACATGACTAGCTGACATCAGCTTTGCACTTCCATGAGAGATCTTGCAGCATGTCTTCTCTTGATATCGCTCTCGCTGCTGCCCTCTGACCAGGATGAGGAGAACCTGAGGCTGTCACTCCTGGCCACCCCCGTGTGTGTTCCTGTAAGATGAAGAAGGGAGCTTTGTGCAAACAGGCTCCTAATGAGATCTTCAGTGTTCTTCATAAGTGGGTCATGAGCCCAAGTCCAGAAACCCCAGAGGGGGCCCATCATCTCTGATTGCTTTTTTTTTCCTTTTCTAATACCTGCCTTGGGTCCATCATCAGAGCTTGTGGTTAGCTTTCAGCATACCTCTCACGGCAGGGTATCATGAGAAATACCTCACTGCCACCTGCACCTCTACATGTAATTGTCGTCCCCCATCCCCAGGCTGAACGTGCCAGGGTACCAGAGGGTAGCAGCTGGAGCTTCTCGGAGCTCCTGTGAGATGTCAGGTCCCCACAGTGCAGCCCTGTCTCCCTCAGGACACTGTCCCCACAACACTTGCTCTCACTCTGGCTGTCCTATGCTTTGCCCTTTTCATCCTTTAGTGTTGCTTCCAGCCCGTACCCTTCAACTCCAGTTCATTCCCTCCTTGGATAGATACATGCTGTCTATTAACATTACCATCCGTTAATGCCTGTGCATCCTTGGAATCTCAGGCAAGTAATGAAATCCATGAGGACCATAAACATACAGAGCCATACAACAGGAGACATCTGAAGCCCAGGAATGCCAGGGTCCTCCCCCAGACTCTGAAGGTCCCCAAACAGCCCCTTGGGGGCAGGAGATTCTCATTACTCCACCTGATTGCTTCCTATAAGGACATGAAAGGTCTCAGGAAACAGTGGCGAGATCACTTCTGCTGCCCTGTTCTTTATACCTCCAGGTGGAGTGGACAAGGAAAGACTGGTCACAGGAGCAATTCTGGTCCTGCCCCGCCTCTTACCTGACAGACTTCTTGGTGATGTTAGTCTGTCTTTTGTAAATAGGCTAAGCCAAATGTTCCTGCTCGGGCTGCAAATAGCCTAAGCAATCTGTTGGCTATCCCAAAACATTCTTTGAGGAAGGTTTTGTTGCTTTTTAAAAATCTAGTGTACAAGATGGTGGCAAGAACCTTTCAAAGTGATTGATTGAGTGATGTTTACACACACACACACACACACACACACACACACACACACACACACCAGTCACTACCCTTCTACATAAATATCCTGGATTCCAGAGAACTTCTCTTCTACTTATCAGCCCTCACACTCCTTCTGTGACTGACATCTGGTCCCCACTAAATCCTGCCCAGCCCTCCTCAGCTTCTGAGAAAGATGTGCAACCCCAAACTGAAGTCCCATGCTGATGTTTTAGAGAAGGCAAGGCTTAGAAAAATTAAGAGACCTGCCCAGGTCAGTAAAACACTGTCAAACCAGGTTTCCTCAGAGCTCATGCCATACACTCATCTCTGACCTAAGTGTACTGTAGAGAAGGAGTTCGAAATGGCTGTGTAAAAACAGGAAGTGCAGTTCACCCTGCATTGATCCTGTATCTCAGGATGCATGGGATGAGATTCCCCTAGGACGCCTCCTGCACATGCTCAGGAGCTGGACAGGGCAAGCCTAGCCCAGGACTTAGAGCAGTGATCTGTGAGACCCAGAACAAAGAGATGAGGACAGCGGGCATGGGGAGGGTCGCGAAACATACCTAATTCAAAACGAGGAGAGGAGCCAGCTCTTGGGTTTCCTCCTTCTTTACTCAGATTCATTCAAAGCAGATAATGCCCCCTGTAAGGGAAAGTGGGGAAAAAAACAACCAAAAACCCAGCTCTTTAAAAACATTAATTTTGTTCCCATCTAGAAGCCTTGCTGGGTTACACTGAACGTAATGGCATTTTTAAAAAAGTGTTCTCGGGGAAACTCCCAGCTGAACACACAAAGAAGCTGGTCCCCAAGGAACAGTGTGAGGTTTGTCTGAAGGGATCGACATTGGTGAGATTACAGAAATCATAATATATGAAAAAAATGAACATATGGAAGAAATCAGCAATGCTCTCTCCTTCTTCCCATATGTAAACCCAGCCTTCGCCTAAAGTCCTTAAGTAAATGCAGATGTAGTCAAACCAGGCACCAGATGGCAAACAAGTACTGGACCAAGAGGTAAAGAAAGCTTTCAGTGTTTATTCAAAGATGGGGGAAAGTCATAATCCAGAATGCTGTGGTGTTCTCCGAAGGGCAACTGCGGGTCACATAAGCCCAACCAAGGCCCAACGTGACCAAAACAACATCAACAGAATTTATAACAATTGTGATTTGCTGTAGGAGAGCCACTATCAATTTATGTGCCCAGAATCTGATGTCAGAAGTTGTACGTTTGAGACATGAAAGCAACGTTTCAATCAAAGGAGCAGGACCACAGGGGCAGGAAAGAAGTAGAATCGGCCTTTGCTCTGCATTTCCATGGGCTGACAGCTTTGATGCATGGTCTCATTTAATTCTCTGAACTATATATTAAGTACTGGGCAATTCTGTAAGGGTGTTTCATATGGATCGAGAGGTGTTGGGTCCCTAGATCCCACCCGGGGATGCCAGCCTCGCTATCCTTAGACCTTCCTGTGCCCCCTCCACATCCTCAACTTTGTGGCTCTGTGTTGTTGCAATGCATACCATTTGACAAAGGAAAGAGGTCCCTGAGGATTCTGTTCAGTGCATAGTCTCTGAGCACTCAGCATGGGCCATGCCTGTGGAAATACCCATAGGTTATGCAAATTGCAAGGCCGTGCCAGACCCACCTCATCCCTTTCTGCCTGAACCAGTAGTACTGGAGGACAGTGTTAGCTAGCCAGGTACTGCCTTGAGATCAGATCAACCATACTGTGGGAATAGAGCAGAATATGACTCTGTTTTCACAAACAGTGGCTTTTGCCTTCCTCGCAGCCTGTTCAATCCCGTGAGCATCAATACAGCAAATGCCCAGTTGCATGCTTTGAGTCCTGGCTTCTCAGTGTGCGTGAATTTTTACATTGTGAACGAAGAAAGTTCTAGTATGCTTCAACTTCACCTCCAGGCTTAAATGAACATTAAAGCACCCTCTCCCTGCAATTCAACTAACTATTACATGTAGAGCCGTAGAGTGGAAAATGCTTGCAGCTAGTCAGCCCTCAGTCCTGACTTGACCACTAAGTCTGCTGCCTCAAGAAAGCCATGCCATGCTTGGGTCTTAGTGTTCTTGTCTTGAAAAGGGGCTGAAGTGTATATACCTTGATGGATATTCGGAGAATCACTTTTTTTCCCACTTTCTCCTACCCATCTGTCCTCTTTCATGCGCGCATTCTTTCTGAATGTCTGTCTGTCTCCCCATCGCTTTTACATAATCCCAGTCCTAGATGGCAGAGCGTATAAAGCAGACTTCTGTCACCGTTTCAGAATCACCAGCACAAGGCTCCCTTACTCCTGTTGTCTAGTTGGGTTTGGCCATTAGGAGGCACCAGAAAAACTCTAGAGATTTTTAATTTTCCCAGCCTCCTCTGCAGGGTTACTACAAATTGGCTGCATCCGTTTACTGCCCACTGACTTATTACAAAGATGGTGCCATGCAGACAAATCTCTCTGTGTGGTGGGAGCCTGTTCCCTCTCCCTTCTCTCTTTCAAACCAAAAGATAGCAAGTGGCTACCTATTGTTACTGGCCCACAGGTGCTTATTTCTTTTTATAATCTATGCTTTTCCACTTCATTTGTTTTTATATTTCAACTTAGTTGATTTGGATGTGTGGGGGGGGGCATGCATGTACCACAGCACTCGTGTGGAGGTCAGATCACTTTCAAGATCACTTTCTCTCCTTCTACCTTGTGAATCCCAGGGATCAGGCTCAAGTTGTCAGACTTGGTGGCAAATGTTTTTGCATGGTGAACCATTTTACCAGTTTCAATGTCCAATTTTTAAATGGATACTTTCTTAAGTTTACTTCATCACATCAGCTTCCTGGCAAGAATCTGGCCAACATACTATACCAGCTCAATTTCCTATTTCCCACAATGTTTCCATTAAAACATTTCGATTCCATCCACATCTTTCCTCTCATCAGCGATCTGTTTATTGGTAACCACCAGCCACCCCTAAGTTGACGTCTATTAGAATGAAACTTTTTCTTTCCTGGGACAATCAATACTGGTTAGCTGAACCTGAGAAATTAATGGTGTTTAAGAAGAGAAAACCCAGCATCACTGCGGCAGAATCTTCTGGGAGGTGTTTCCTCAGGGTCAGCACATGGAGGCTGTGGTCCAGAAGCTGCAAAGGCAGGACACGTTGCCAGCAGCTGAACTTGGTAACGTGTAGGAAGGTGTGAAGGGGAATAGAGAGCTGCTAAGGGGAATAGAGAGCTGCTAAGGGGAATAGAGAGCTGCTAAGGGGAACAGAGAGCTGCTGGGTCTTGGCACCATGAAAAGCTATTGGTGAATGTGCAGTTGAAGTCAAAGGCCAAAAACTGAGGGGGTTATGGGAGAATGTGAGGCTTGGATATTGTGACAGGGTCAGAGTCCCTGAAGAGAACCCAGGAGAGATGAAGATGTAGTCCAGTTGCAGCAGAAATAAAAGCTGGTTCTTTGAAAAGATTGACAAACTTTTAGCCAGGTTCACCAAAGGAAAAAGAGAGAAGACCCAAATTAATAAAATTAGAGATAAAAGGGGAGACACTACAACAGAAATGGGAAATTCAGAGACTCATAAAGACATATTTTTTTAAAAAATCTTTATTCCACTAACCTGAAAAGAAATAGATGACTTTCTAGATAGATGTGACCCACAAAAGTTAAATCAAGATGAAGTAAATAATTTCAGTAGATCCGTAACAACCAATGAGATACAAGCACTAATTTAAAATACCCCAACCAAGAAAAGAAATCCAAAATTCATTTGGATTCAGCACAGAGTTCTACTAGACCATCAAAGAAGCACTAGCTCCAACACTCCTCAAATCAGTCTATAAAATAGAGAAGGAAGGAGCACTTTCTCGTTCTTTTTATGCAGCTACTGCCACACTGACACCAAACCAGACAAAGACCAACAACAGTGAAAAAGAAAACTACAGTCTGATCTCTCTGAGCATAGGTAGGAAAAAAAAATCTCAATAAAATATTTGCAAACTGAACCCAGGAACACATGAAAAAGATTATCCACCATAATCAAGTTGGCTTCATCCCAGAAATGCAAGGTTGATTCCACATGCATAAATTATAAATGTAATCCACCACATAAATAGACTCAAGAAAGGAAACCATATTAGTTTCAGAAAGGCTTTTGACAGAATCCAACATCCCTTCATGATAAAAGTTCTAGAGAATCTAGGGATTTGGGAGAACATATCTCCGCATGATAAAGGCAATAAACAACAAACCCACAACCTACATCATGATAAACTCAAAGATTTCCATCAAAATCAGGAACAAGAAAGGATTTTCAGTTTCTCTACTCCTACTTGAAGTCTTAGCTAGAGCGATATGACAAGTGAAGATTAAACACAGAGGTAAGTGTTCATCAAAAAAGCTTCTTTTAGCAAGTTAGGGATAATATAGGGATTTATTACCAGTCAAGATGCAGAGAATTTGGGGTGCTCCATCCCAGTTCATGCATCTTTAAGGTTATATCACAGTCCCTAAACCAAGTTATATTGGGGATGGTGGGCATCACAGAAGAGGGTGTAAAAGGCCAGAGGAGAAGGATGTCCATCACTGGTGTCTCATTGATATGACAGGGAAGTTGAACCTGTGAGATTTCAACAATGTGTTTGCCTATTTAATGATACACTAGGTGACATGCCAGTTTGGATGAGGAAAATTTCACAAGGCAATCAATCAATGGTTACTTGATAGGGGAGTTCAGCCAATCACTTTCTGTTTGTGGGGCGTGTCGCCCTCAGGCTAAAGCTTGCCTATAAATCTGCAAGCGCGCTCCCGCTAGCTCTCTCTCGCCTGGCTCCTGCGTCCCGTTTGGATTCTGGTGTAAGCTGGTGTAAGTCTTAATTCTGTTTATTAAAGCTGTATATTTTGTATTAAGATAGTCTGGGGACTTTTCATTACCAATAGCCCTGCGGTTTCAATTACTGAGAGGAGGAGAGTCAGTTTTCTCCAGTGATGAGCCCATGATAAATTATCTAATCCTATTTGGTCAGCCCTAAACACATGTGTTTAACCAACAACTAAACAGACTCAGTAAACTCTCTCTCTCTCTCTCTCTCTCTCTCTCTCTCTCTCTCTCTCCCTCCCTCTCTCTCTCTCTCTCTCTCTCTCTCTCTCTCTCTCTCTCTCTCTGTGTGTGTGTGTAATATACATATATAATTATAGAAAAAGGGGTTGTGAATCTAAGAAGCAGTTGGTGGGGAGAATGTAGGGGTGGAGACTATAAATAAAGTGCACTTGTGTATGAATTTGAAAGAAATAACATTTTAAATTAAGAAATAGGAAAAGAAAAAAGTATACTTATTTGCATACAATATGATTTTCTACATTAAGGATTCCACTGGAAAACTCATCCAGCTGACAAATACATTCAGCAAAGTATCAGGATAGAAAATCAACATACCAAAATGAGAAGCCTTTCTGTATAGCAACAATAAACATACTGAGAAATAAATCAAGAAACAATGCCATTCACAATACAATTCACAATATCCCTCAAAATAAATAAATATCTCAAAACAAATCTAACCAAGAAAGTGAAATGTTTTCACAGTGAAAATTTAAGGCACTGAGGAAAGAAACTGCAGAAGATACCGGAAGATGGGAAGAGCCCCAGGCTCACAGATTAATAGGATCAATATAATGAAAATGGCCATCCTATCAAAAGCAACTTACAGATTTAATGCAACTCCCATAAAAATTCCAATGTGATTCTTTATAGAAATTGAAAAGTAATCTTAAATTTTAAATACAAATAAAATCTTAAATACAAATGATCCTGAACAATAAAAGAACTGCAGGGGGTATCGTCTTCCCGATTTCAAATTATTTTCCACAACTATAAAATAACATCATCATGGCCCCTGCATAAAAACAGACATATTGCTCAGTGGAATAGAATCTAGAGTCACATATAAGTCTACACTCCCACATCTATCTTATTTTTAATGTATAGACCAAAATATAAATTGGAGAAAAGATAGTATCTTCGACAAGTGATGTTGGTCAAACTGGATAGCTACACATAGAAGAATAAAACTCCATCCTCATCTCTCACGCTAAACAAAACTCCAAAATAATCAAGGGCCACTGCATATGCCCTTATACCACCAACCTGATAAAAGAGAAAGGAAGGAATTATTTAGACTTATAGGAGAAACTTTCTGGTCTGGACACTGGTAGCATTGGAATTAAGATTAACTGAAAAGTGAGACCTTAAAAAACTAAATATTCAATATTCTGTATAGCAAAGGAATCATCATTTGTATGAAGAAGCAGCAACTCTTACCATATATACATCTAATGGAGGGGTAGGATCAATAATATACAAAAACTTTGAAATCAAAGCACCAAGGAAATAAAAACCCAACTTAAAAATATGGTATTAGATTAAACATAGTCCTCAAGAGAAGACATATATAAGACTGAGAAATATTTTTTAAGTGTTCAACACCCTTATCCACCAGGGAAATATAAATTAGAACTGCTTTGAGATTTCATCTTACTCCAGTCAGAATGACTGTGATCCAACAACAAAAACATTTGCCTAAATTTGGCAAAGGGGGGAACCCTTGCCCACGGATGGTACCATAGTTTCCATCTCTACCCATCCTGCTTGTGTCTATAGCCAGGACTCTACATTCGTCTCCAGAGATACTCATTTATCCATGTGAATGTCTGCTGTCTTCATAAGAGATAGGAAATGGAGGCAGCATAAATCTTCATCAGCTGATGAATGGACGATGAAACGGTGGTATATCTAATAGAATCTTATCTAGCCATTAAGAAAACTGAAATCTACAGGTAAGTAGATGAAGCAGGAAATAATTGTTCTGAATGAGGTAATTGAGACCCAGAAGAGAAGCATCACGTTTCTCACATACATGGATGCTAGTTTTGAGATTTTAGATATGAGTGTTTAAATAAGACCAGCCATAGAAGCAATGACTATGCCTACTGTCTCCCCTGCTTGACTCTGACATTCTGTCAAAAACCTGGGACATTCATTTACAAGGCCACCCAAAACGTGCCTCCCACCTTTGTTTCCTTATCACTCTTTATCTTCCTTTCACCTCCTCCAGCTATAATAGGCTTCCTTATGTCCTCTGAATGACTATATAGTCTTGACTTGGAGCACTGATATACACAACTCATTTCGTACCCCCTATACACCCATTTTAAAACCTGGGACCCCCTTCACCAGCTTTATTTCCATGGTCAATTTCTTTTCAGCTTTGCTGTGTTCCCATGAGATCATATCTGGGTTTGACTCCCTCTTATTCTCTCCTACAGTACCTGTAGTTCAGCATTAAATGAAGGTATAATGAGGGCAGAGCGTCCTAGGTCCCTAATCCATTCATGGTGCCTAGCACAATACCCAAGGCATAAAAATTTACAACATCTATTTGTTGGGCAATAAAACCGACATTCTGGCTCTGATGTTCCATTTTGAAGAAGAAACTGAGATCTGAAGAAATGAGGCAACTTAATCCAATAACCAAGCCCAGACTAAGATGAGTACAGGCCTGGAGCCCCGTGATTTCTACATCAGTTGTTTTCTAGGGCACCAGGCGCGAGTCTGTAGTATTGTATCTGGAGGGAAGCAGATTGGATCCCCTGTCTTGTGAAAGCCAAAACAAGCTCATGTTCATAAACACAGCTGATACTGTTTTCTTTGTTTGTTTTGTATAAAATGCCTGAAAGTCCAACCCAAAACTGAATTCTGTTTTCCCCATCCTAGAAGCTCTTACTGCTTTTGTTGTCTGCGACAATTTTTCTGTCCGTTGTTTATCTCCCTTGCCCTCAATTAGAAGAGTCAGCTGGTATTCCGTGTGGAATGATTCCTACGTCTCGTTTCTTTTTGTCGCGGGCCCTGCTCTGTGACATGTCACAGAGCAAATCAGGAAGCACTGCCTTTGAGTAGGGGCACTCAGAGAACACGACAGCATCCTGTGCAGAACTGGGAAAAGGTGGATAGAATAACTATCATCAAAATAGCTAACATTTTAGGTAGTCCTTAATGCAAGATGCCATTACTAATCATTTCCATACGCTTTCCATTTTACCTTAACAACTCTATGGACATTTATATTATTTCTACTTTGAAGATGAGTCAGTTGTGGTACAAAGCACTCAATAAACTGCCCAACCCGTCCAGTTGGTCAGTAAAGATACAGTTGGCAGTCTAGAACCCAGAGTCTCAGTTATCTTATAACTGACTATGAAGAATGATTTTACACTTGGGAAATGCTAAAATATACAACTGAGAGCCTACCTTCATGCTAGGTGCCATCCCTGGGATTTTTGCTAATTTTTGAATCCATTTAATCATGTTTATTATTTCAAAATGCAACATTTCATTTTATATTAATTGTTGTATATACCGATAACACAAATGCCCCTTAACTCTCATAGCCCAGTGAAGGAAATCCATACATAAGAAGACATCTATTCTATTGAGTGCTACATGGCAAACGAGAGGGAAACCAGGGGTGCTGAGATAACACAAAAAATATCATGAACCTACTTGAAAGGACAGACAATGATTTTTTTTTTCCTGGTCATGCTCTCCTTTTCCGTTTCCTCACTCTGCCTGACCCCCATTTTCTCTCTCTCCTCCTACTTCCCACTTTCTTTCCAATCCTTTTCTTCCATGGCCTTCCCAACTTCTGGGCTCACTTTAAACCTTGTTGCTTATCTTTTTGCTCCTTCTTGCTTTGGAAGGAATTAAGGCTCATCCAGAAGGATTCTGAGGCTAGGCCAGATGTCCAGGCTCCACTGCCAGCCATATGACTCTGGCTCAGAAGAGCTGGTGGTCCTAAAACTAGGAACTTTGTCGAGCATGAGAGATGTACAAGTGGATAAAGGGTGTCCTTGATCATATGGCTGTTCGTCTACGTCAACAAAGAGCCAAAGACCTACTGACATAGCATCCTGAGCAGTGCAGTCGGTGCTCACTACGTTAATACCACTGCATATTTTAAATTTTGTTTATTTTATTATTTAATCCTTAGCCACCCTTCCTAATCTCCTTCCCATCCTTACATATCCTCTTTATTCCCTACGAATCTCTTTCTCACATTCCTGCTTTTGTTGTTGTTATTTTGTGAGACACTGAGTTTGGCCAGGGCTGTGACTGTGGATGTGGAGCTACGTATCCATTGGAGCCTGGAGGACCCAGCACTGGAGGACAATGACGCTCCCTCTTCTAGACTGTCCTAATAATAAGTAGTTTGGAAATAAGGAGATGATCCCATGAGCCCTTCCCATATCCATGAACGATCATTGACATGCCTTGTGCAGACCCAGTGTAGGTAGCTGTGAGGTCGTGATTGCAATGGTTGTGTTCTGCCTAGAGGATGGCATGTTGTGACCCTTCTCCCTATCTTTTAGCGCTTACGTTATTCCCCACTGCTCATCTGAAATGTTTGCTGGACTTCAGAAGAGATCATATGGATGTCTTATTTAGGGCTGTGCCCTCAATTATCTCTAATTCCTAACATCTTGAACAACCTCAGGTCTCCACATTGGCTGCTGTTCAGTATAAAGAGAAGTATCTCTGATGAAGTGGGACAGGTGTTTCGTCTGTGGGTATAAATAAAGATGTCTAGAAGGCAGTTTGACCAATATGGTTAAACAGCAGTGGTAAGTTCCCGTGGGTCTATGACTTCCTCAGGCATGGGTTGTTGAGTGGGCTTACAGCACTAGACACACATTCGCTCCAGGCTTCAAATCCAACCAGAGAACACCAAAACAATACAGGTTCTTCTCAGTCCCTTTTGTTGCCCCTGGAGTTGGAGGATAAGAAGGCACCATATTTCTCAGTGGTAAGAAACCAAGAAAGCAAACTGCAACTGGTCCAGAAACTTCTTCCCCACTGGATAACTTTCAAAGTGCCAAAAGGCACAATGCAGGCTACTAGGAGAAAAATGGCATCATTGGTCTTACCCAGCTGTGACCCTTTTGAATTACAAAACCAAACTGCCAGGCAAGAATTGTCCACCTATGCGTTAGGGGTTTATGTTTCGATTCTTTGCTGATAAACATGTTTTTTTTTTTTCTCCGATAGCCCAAAAGTTTTTCTTAAAAAGTATTAACTGCAAAGCAGGCAGTATAAATTTTCTGAGAGCTTTCAAGATAATTTGGCACTCCCATTGGCCTGATCCGTCCTAAACAAACTTTTATGCAGGAAGCCTTAAGTAGAGCCTCTTCTGGGAAATAGTTCTACAGATTTCATCACCCTATTGAATTTGGTTATTATGAGAATGTTAATGGTGATTGTTCTTGGCCAGTATATTTGGCATAATATGGCCTGGCCTAATCTGCATAACCATATTATGGACTTGAACTCAGGACCTTGAGCATGCTTAGTGCTTCCAGCTGCTCTGCATCACCAATCTGTAAATACATTTTGAATTTCAAAAGCCTATTCTAATTTGGAGGCATATTTTGGTCTTTTAAATACATATCCATCTACAGTGAATTGAATGAGAGGACTGACATCCCAAATCAAAAATTGGAAAAGTCCTTGACTGGTTTCAGTGAAGAAAAGCCATTCAGCCAGAGGTGGTGGCATATGCCTGAAGTTCCAGCACTTGGGAGGTAGAGGCAGGAAAGTCAGGAGTTCAAAGCCATCCTTTTCTATCTACCTACCAAGTTCAATGCCAGACTGAGTTATGTGAGCTTCTGACCTCAAAAAGAAGAGACAGGGGACACATCCCAATATGGTCAGGAAAACTTGCTGGTTTTGAGGAGAACGATACCTCAGTTCTCAGCTCTCACATCAGAGGGCTCATAACTGACTCTAACTCCCACTCTAAGGGATCTGATTCCTTCTCTGTCTTTGTGGGCTTCTAAAGAAGACTATGAACTAAAAGAAAAGTAAGAACTCAAGGTTCTAGGAATTTCCAATGAATGAGGTAGGAATGACAATACAAATAAAAGGACTGGGCTGTTGGGCTGTTGGACCGTATGGAAGGATTGCAGACCTGATAGCTCTGGGAGTGCTGGAGTTGCGAATCTTTCAAAACCATAACCATGACGATGCATGGGAAAGGGATGCGCCAGGAACCTGTGAGAGAAAGGCTGGTGACCGTGGTACAATGCAGGGGAGGTGTATTGTTGTGTCTGCTCCAGGTGAAATAAGCCTCAGATGTGAAAGCTTTCTCAGCAGCCTGAAAATGGCAAGGAAATCAGAGACTATGGCCAGGCTGCACCCATCCACGACTAGTCAGCTCAGCTGACCTGAAACACAAAAGCAACAATTCAAGCCTTTAAATCAACTTTATAGCATAAAGTTTATTTCAGTTGATGAACAAATACGATTATGACTGCTAGTGACCGTTTTAGATGTTTGAGCCATGAGGTAAATATTACAATTTCTGTTATTGTTACTTACCCCTCCTCTTATTCCTACTGTTCTAATTCCCCTGTGCCCTTTTATAACATTATATTCTTTTTCTCCATTCATAGAAGCTGCCCTTTTCCATTCCTTACCTAACATTAAAGGCCTTTTGAAAAGCTATACATAAACCTACTACTGTAGAAGATTCCTAACGTATGTGCATATGTAAAAGGAGTTTAATGGAGTAACCATATAATGGGAGAGGACAGTATCCCAATCGGACATCATGTGCTACCAAATAAACCCCCAGTACTAGTATTGTGTTACAACTATTTGAGTCATTGGTCGAAGGCGTCCCATAGACAGCCCCATCCCAACCAAACATGGCAGGTGATTACCAACACTGTTGGTTATCTTTCGCAACCTAGTGGTAAGATCCTATTGCTGAACATAGAAAATGGAGAAATTAAGCTGATATTCTGCTGGAAATTGAGCATTGACTGTTGACTCACATTCATAGTGCTGGAAACAGTTGTACATGCTGCCAGAGGAGAAAAGTAGTCATCAGTACTCACGAAGCTATGAACCTTGTGAGCTATAATAGCGACCTAGTGCATTTGCCTCATTATTTTCCCACTAGTATAATAGTGGCACAAGTGATATGGGAGTGACCAACCACTTTTATTGGATTTAAGGGCCACTCCATGAAACACAACCCTTGCCTGACATAGTGAGGCTAGGAATATGTTACTATAGTTCATAGGCCTGAGGGGGAAACCCTATGGTGTATGAACATAGCAATAAAATGACTCCTAATAAAATATTGCTGTACCCATAGATCGCGCATCACTTAACCCTCACCTCAGAGGCTTCTTCTTGCACTAGATAATTAACATGAAATCCACAGCTAGACAGTGTACAGAGAGTGAAAGACTTTGGAGTCCTCAGACCTAAATTACATGTCTTTATCACACCCTCCCCTCAAGTCTCAGGGATCAACGAAGAAGCAGAGGCAGAGATAGTGGGTGAGTCTAAGGAAACAGCACTTGCAGACACAACAGGCCTGGTGCAGTGTGAACTCACAGACACTGTGACAGCCTGTACAAGGCCTGCACAGACTTGAGCCAGACAAAATCCCAGCATGGAAAAGGAGAAAGTGAACATGAAGGTCTACTGCTGGCCCAGAATCTAAGAAGCTATTTACAATTGGTAGCTCCGGGGGGAGGGGAAATAAGTTTTCTTCAGCGGTGTGAGCTGAGTATATCAGCCACTGTCAATCACACTCCAGGGCAGCCTCCTGCTCAGGAGGAGCCAACAGAACACAGACTCCATACGTTTTTGTGCTTTGCCTTGGTCTTGGTGTTAAGATTTATTTATTTTGACTTTCTGTGTATGTGGTCTGGCTTATATGTATATATGTATGTGCCCGATGTCCAAGGAGGTCAGAATAAGGCACGGAATCTGTGGAACTGGAGTTACAGATGGTTGTGAGCTGACATGTAGGTGCTAAGAACTGAACCTGGGTCCTCAGCAAAAGTAATCATTGTTTTTAATGTCTGAGTCACATTTCCCGCCCTGTTTGTTTTGTTTTGTTTTGTTTTGTTTTAAGAGAAAGAAAGGACATAAAATTGATTGGATATGGAAGTGAGAGAGTCTGGGAGGATTTGGGGAAGGGAAAAATGTCATCAAAATGTATTGTATGAAGTTCTCAAAAATTAAGTATTTTTTTTTAAAAAAAGAACCAAAAAAATTTCTATCATTATTAGAAGGATTACATGAGACTAAAAATGTTCAAATGTACTGTGGCCTATCCAAGGTCCATAATTCATATCCAATAATGAGTAGTTAAGAATAGACTTCAGAACCTCATCTTTCAACTGGAAGAATAAAATAAATAAGTATCTATTGAGCACTAGCTATAATGAGTATTTAGCATAATACTAACGGTCACCACTACTGCCACTGTTACTATTGAGATAACCATAGTTTTTATGACAGCTCACTGCAATACTTTATGCCTCCTCAGCAATGCCACCGGGATCATTTCATTGCTAGTAAACAATAGTGACTAATTGAGCTCCTGCTTCCATTTCTAGAATCAATGATCTTTTTGAAGCTTTTACTAAGAAGCCTTAGAAATCATGTAAGAAATGAGTCAAGTTCATATAAATAGGACGAATGCCTGCTCAATATTCATATTTAGATCCAGTTCTTTGCAGCCAGACTGTGTATTACTTCGAAGTCTCTTGACAGGAATGGAGTCACTGCCCTGTACCATGTTGGCCCATGATTAATGAAGAATTAAAGTTCATGTTTCCAGGAAGACCAGTGGATGTGTGCCCTGTTAGAGTGGGACTAGGGAAGTCTCAGAAATTGTACCTCTGGGAGTCAAAACACACACACACACACACACACACACACACACACACAGTGATTGCATATCTGGCAATAGTTAGAAATAATCTAAGCCATTGCCCTCATTCTGCTGATAAGGTGATGCTAAGGAAGGAGAAAGGTCTTCGCTGGGGTCATACAGCTGGTAGTGATTTTGTTTTGTTTGTTTCGAGAAGTAATCTGAGCAATCTTTCTGTACATCGACGAACCTGCCTTCCCCTTTATGTAAGTACAATGTAGTGGTCATGGTAAAATGTGTCTTTGGCGGGGGAAAGGAAAGCTTCAAGAATTTTACAGGGTCTCCAAACCATCACACAGAAGGTAGCTGTGATGGGCGCAGTCTGGACATCTGCCCGCTGGGAGTGAGCCCCTCAAGAAATAGACTCAGTGTTAACTCAAGACTGAAGCAGTCTTGTAATGGACTAGTTTAGAGAAACCATTTGACCTCTCTTAGCCTGTGCTTCCTCATTTATATTTAGATAAGATAAGATCCCCACCCCAGACTTAGAACTTGATAGTCAAAGGAAGCAAAATACAAATATACAGTTCCTTGCATTAGATATGCATTTGATCAATTTATTCTCTCAGCTGACATTTAATGGTCAACTAAAAGTTAGTGTTTCATTAGTGAAGAAGAATGCTAAGAACTCTATACTTCTGGTTCTGGAAAGAGGAGACATGGGAAGTCAACAATAAGTCAAAAAAATAAGAATACAATGTCAGATTACACTGTGTACAGAGGAGGGTGGTGAAGATCAGAAAGTGTGAAGCTATGACCCCTGCTATCCAGAAGTGGACTGACTGAGCTAAGGGTGGCTAGAGACAGTCTTGGAGAAAGTGTAGTTGAAGATAGGGTCAGACAAAGATTCCCAGGAGAGTAACAAATTCCTGGGAAGGAGGAATTTTGACATGGTCAGTCAGCAAGAAAGCTAATATTTCTAAAATGGCTCAAAGGAGGGCAATGACTGTGACAATGCTGGCAACAGACACAAGCTCCATCTTGAAGGTTTCAGACACGGACAGTTTTATGGAGCCTGAATTTCATCTGGAAGCCCTGAGTGTTCGTTGCAGGTTTTAAGAGGGGAAGAGATTGTGATGCGTTATATATGTGTTGGTGGAGGAGGGTGGCCCTTTATTCTGGCCGCCTGGCTAGCTTACACCCGAAAATAACCACACAGAAACTGTATTAATTAAAACACTGCTTGACCATTAGCTCTAGCCTCCTCTTGGCTAACTCTCACATTCTTGATTTCACCCATTTCTATTAATCTGTGTTCACCACGAGGCTGTGGCTTACTGGGAAAGATTTAGCATGTCTGACCTGGTGTCTCCATGGCGGCTCTCTCTCTCTGCTTTCTTCCTCCCAGAATTCAGTTCTGTCTTCTCCGCCTACCTAAGTTCTGCCCTATCAGGCCAAGCAGTTTCTTTATTGATTAACCAGTGGAAGCAATACATAAACAGAAGGACCTCCTACACCATATATGCTCATTGTCTTTGGTTCCAAATGCATATCGAAACCTTTTGACATAATTAAAAGACCAGAACTTTCAGCTTCTCCACTGATTTCCTAAGATGAAGAATAAGGGTCTCACTAATGTTCCCATCTAACAAAGTACCAGATAATGGGATTCACATAGGTCCTGGATTAATGGCCACATGCAAGTCATGACTGGTGTCCAGAAGGAGCATGGACCCTCACTGTACCCTTTTCTTTCTGCATAAGATTTGTGGCCTTTATAACAAATTAGTAATAGTAAGTAAACTTTTCCCTGAGTTCCATGTACCCCATTCTAGCAAGTTGGGGTCCCCCAATTTAAAGTTAGTCAGAAGTATAGAGAAACTTGGAGCTTACAACTAAAGTTAGGGCAGCCTTGTGTGTCTGAGCCTTTACAGAGTCAAGTATGACCCTGATTCTGGGTAGTTAATGCCAGAATTTAATTGTGTAACATGCACAATTCTGTTGTCCGCAGAATTAGAAAGTTAATTAGTGCGAGCGCAGAGTGGATCTACACATTTAGTGTCAGAAGTGTCATGGGTGAAAACAATCCAGAGACAAAATCTAATTTACTTCATTGTATTCAGGCAGTACATGTTGAGGGATTACAGATTCCAGCCAAACACAGGTTTTAGTGCAGTAAATGGATCAAAATCCAGATCTGGACTGTAAGTTGTTCACCCTGGCAGAATAACAAAATATGTAAGGGTGTGATGTGCCTCAGATTGTTCACACAACTGCCCCGCAATGTTATGAGAGGTGTGTGGTTAGCAACCTTTGCAGTTGAGAAAACACCCATGAAGAAAGTGTGTTTTCCTGATCACCATCGCAGAGCAAGTCCATAGAAAAATCTGTTTGTGACTCTTGAAGGCCATTACGGTGAGCCCCACAGCACATTCTCCTGACCACGGCCACTGTACAGAGACAGATGTGAGATCAAGAGACTAATTAGGAATGGTGGTCAGCTATCAAAAAAAGAAAAGAAAAGCAACTGTACCTATTTAACTCAACTGCGAAATGTGCATTTGAACCTGTGTTAAAACCTGTGTCATTTGGTGTTTGTCTTAAAATAAGGCAAGTTTACATGGTGTCAACCCATACTATAAAGAAAACAATTATATTTTATAAATTGACATGTGTCTCAAGTAAAAACTTATCAGAGCTTTGGTATGCATAAATATGCGCTTTAAGGAGTCTCAGAAGGCTAGGTTTTGCTTCACCCTGCGTGCACATTCAGACACCCAGCTGCCCCCTTTCCTTTTGGAGAATTGCCTGTGAGCATGCTCATCTCCAGGACTCTCCACAAGCACTCACTGGTTCCAAACTTCTCAGCTCCTTGGGGATGTGCCTCCAGCGCCCCAACCTGAAAACATGAAGTATAGGTGTGTGTTCTTCTGTCGGATGAGTGACCTCAAGTGGCATCTCTGGGGAAGCTTCTCAATCTGGTTTTCAAGACTATTTCTTCCCTAAACTAAGTATCTCCCAAACAGAACAGCATTTCCTGTGTACGTAGAGTATTTGAAAAGTTAAATACACAATGTTTTTCTTGGTATGTTTTCTTCAATGATCAAATTTTCAAAGTTGTCTGTGTATCTGTGACCTTCCTCATTTTCCACTCCAGTCTCATCATTGACAGACAAACCACATCAGCAACTCCTTAACTGCACTGGATTCTATTATTCTTTACTTTAAAAATTCATTTATTTTTATTGTTTGTGTGTATATGAAGTGTGTCTGGGCCCAAATCCTTAAGAATGGTGGTCAGAGTTGGGGTTGAGTAGCCTATTTTCAACAGCACTGTGAGTAGATGCTAAGACTTCCATTTTGTAGATGGGAAAGTGAGTCTGTATTCATATATCTAGTAAACAGCAAAATCAGGTTCTAACCTAAGGTCATTTGCTCCTAATAATGCAGCATTTTTCTACTGTGTGTTTCCTGTAGAATTAGACATGTCCCTTGACTTCTGTCTTTTAGGTCCAAGAGAAAAGTGTAATAGAGGTGTATTTTACTTAGGCTTGACAAAGTTTTGTTTCAGTTTTATGGTCCTTGTAAAATTGAAAAATAAAAATCTAAATGTATGACACATTTAATACACAGTATTTTTGCTTTTACAATTTGAAAATTAAGATGTACTGTAGATAAACTGACATATACATGCTAAACGGGCAGTTCGATTATTTTTAAAAGCTGTGAACCCCCATGTAACTAAACAGCATAAACATGTGTGTGACAGATGAGTGTTCAAAACAGTGAGCGGCATGCTGGTCTTCGCGTCATGGAGGACGGTGAAGACACTTCCCACTCTCTCCTCTCTTCCTGCTTCTCAGCTGGCGCTGTTGTCAGTGCCTTGGGTAAGAGAGTGCCAGCTGCAAGTCAAGAGAGCCCCGTGCCAGAAGTAAACAACAGTAACATAAATAAAAGAACAATTAGCCATTTCTTAGTACTTGGTAGAGGAAAATCATGTTGCTAAATTTTCTGTTTTTCTATGAAGGGGTCATGTGCCGCAGCCCACACATTAGCACATGAGCTTGTGGTTCCCATAAAATGAGTCAGAGTTTCTCAAGGAGGCAGATTCATGAATTTCAGAACTACGTGCCAGCATCTGTCAAGAAAGGTACAATCCCTGTACTAAAGTTTGTCACACACATGACACATGCACATGTACACTAAAATTGATCCCAAGGGTTAATATAAGTAGAAGTGGGACTTGAACTCAAGGACTAGAGAACTCAAAAGTCACGAGTTGTTCTTTACAGAGAGAATGGTAGCTCTCTGGGCAGAGGATGGAGCCCAGCAATAGCCTGGAGTCGGAACTGAGCTAGCATGCTGGGCTTCACTACAAACTGGCTGCGTGTCATTGTGCATAGTATTCAATTTTCTTTCTCTCCCCCACACTCCATTCAGTTCTGTCATGCAAAAGAGTGGGAGCAAGTAAAAATATCTATAGTAGAACATTTCAAGAAGTAAAAGGTTATGTGTGTGAAGTGGGTGGCGTGGTCCCCAACCCAGAGTAAGCACCCGGAAAAGGAGGCTTGGAGTTGGCAGCTGAGGCTGTGCACACCAGATTTTTGAATCAATCATGAGAAATGTGCACATGTATCTCAGTATGTGAACATCTGTGTAAAAGCGTAGCATTGTGCTTATGGATTGTTTTATGAAACAAAATACAGTTAAAACAAGGATATTTTGAAATATGTGTGCCTATGTAATGCCTAAAGGTCTGCTTTCTATGGCTAATGTATTTTTAAATAATATTTAAACATTTTTAACAAATTTTTTGCTTGTTGGAAGTAAAGCTCCCTGTACAGCCTAGGCTGGACTTAACATTTTGATTCTCCTGCCTCTACTTCCTGAGTGCTGGGATAACAAACATGCACCACCATACACAGATACATTTTTTTATGAATTTTTAAAATGTGTATATGGCATGCATGCATGCATATGTTTTCATGTTTGGGTCATGGGCTTGCACATGTATGTGCATGTTATGGAAGCCTAAGGTTGACATCAGGAATCTTCCTTGACCCCTCTTCATGGTGTTCATTGAGGCAGGGTCTCTCAGTTGAGCCAGAGTGCCCACTTGCCCCAGGGATTCCCTATGACTGTTTCCCATGGGCTGCCACATTCACCTGGAAGATACAGAGATAACTGATGAATCCAAACTTTGCTTCTCATCCAGCCAAGCACCCTGCAGCTGGCTATCTTGGTGCTGGGGGAAGCCTGCTTGTAGCCTATGTGGCTCTTCGACCTGTTGCTGAGTTGTTGCATCTAATGCAGTCTATGTATTCAGTACAGGAAAGCCTGATTTTGTTTAGAGTAAAAATCATGCAGATGGCCCTGGCAGTATTTTCCTCCAGAACCCTGCTGGACCACCTGTTACTTTCTGAGTGTGGGTGTGACTCTCAGCAAACACTGGCTTTGATGACCTTACAATGTCTGCTGTGATAAGCATCAACTTTTCATTCACAGACATTAACCAACCAGTGATGGGTGCTGGGATTGTATTCAGCCTTAGCCCTGCTTCATGGAGGCTAGTTCTCATCAAAACCAGGTCTTGATTTATTCTTTGCTATATAATATAATTCTAGACAGTTCAAGGCTCTGTCTGCTGCTTTGTGATCAAAATCTTGCCGTACCTGGTAGTCTTCCCCAAGTTGTAAGGCCATGGTTCTCAAAAGTAGAGGATGGAGAACTCTCCTAGTCCCCCAGTTGTGAGCATCAGTGTGTGCTGTGTTGAGTAACTCCTCCTGGGGCCTCACTTCTGACAGCCCACCCAACAGTGCTCTACAGCTAACCCAGAGCACATGACAGCCAAGTGTTTCCTCTGCCCACCCAGAGGCCTGGCCACTGCCAGTCCTGCCTCCAGAGAAGCGGGAGCGGAGTGCTGACTGGCATCTCAGCCTTGACACACCAGGGAAGGGTCAAGTCCATGAATGAGGCCTTTCATGGCTGGCTACAGGGACCCCCATTTTTTTCCTACAGAAGCCCTGCACTTGCTTTCAGAAGTGACAATCAAATGTGAACTTTCATGGTTTATTTATAGCTCTGCCTTAGAGAGATAGAGAAAAGAAGTGATTAAAATGCTATTTTATAAAATATTTTGTTTTTAAAAAGCGTTCATTGTGTGGGCGAAAAGGAAGAAGAAAAGCCACTCTATCCATTGTGCTGTCTAGACTCTCAAACAAAGAGGGTAGCGTGCTGCAAGTTGAGATTGTCCGGCCCCTGCTTGCTGACAGAAAGTATGAATTTAGAGCCCAACTTCAAATAAGTCCTTTTGAACAGAAATATATTGTGGGGGTGACTATATTTAGCATGTGTCAGCATTTCCATAATGAATTCATATTGTTGTACTGTAGTGATTCCCAGATTTACCACAGGCAGAAGATTCATGCGGTTTCACTTTTGTGGTAATTATCTGGATTAATTGGGACTCTCGGCAGCGCTGTTTGTGATGACAGCCGGCTGCTCAGGCCGTCTCCATACTGTGTCTGGTCCCCATAATGCAGCCAGCCTTCCAGGAGATGAAGGTGAGCCTGAGCCATGTTGACTACCTGTGTGTGACCATAACTTAAAGCGTGTAATGCAGAACGTTGTGCTTTGCCTTCAACAGTAAGACCAATATAGGCCACTGTGGAAAACTTCTGATTAGAGAAAAATCATCCATTCTCTTGAACTCGCTAATAATTTAATGTATTTTCATCTGTCGAGTTTGCATATATAAGTTGTACTTACAAGTTACGTGAAACAAAAATTTGTGTAGAAGACTTCATACAATTCTTTCTTTTCCTTCCTTCTTTCCTTCCTTCTTTCTTCCTTCCTCTAAGACAGGTTCTCTCCCATGTTGGGTTAGCCTCAAATTCCTGGACATGAGCAATCTGTACTCCTTACACCCCCTTACCCCCACCCCCACCTCTCCAAGCAGTAGGCATTCCATGGCAACCCTTCAATTCACAAACTTCTCGAGACATAGAAAACCAGCTTTAGTCTTCACTCTTACTGGGGTTCCCAGTGTGGAGGGAGCTCATCTTCCTGCCCTGCCTAAGAATTATGATCATTACCTAAGTACAGAGTGACAATGGTGATGCTCGTTTTATGAACCTTTAGGTTGGGATATCCAGCCAAAATTCAGCAACTCGGATCAAGGAATAGGTAACAGTAAATGTGAGCCACTTCCCAGTTTCTGCAGCTGGGGCGTGGCACACGTAACAGGGTTTGCTATTTTTCAATCGTTTCTTTTCCGTTGCTCCTCCTGTTCTTGTGAGGAGATGGAGGACACAGAGAGCACTGTCAGAAATAAGAATCAGGCCCCTGAAGTGTAGGTGCCTAGTTCTTGATGTCATATGACTCTATTGTGGCTGTTTCTGGCGACCCATAAGGTGCTGCTGTAGGTGTTTCTGGAGACCCACAAGGCTCTGCTGCGGGTATGTCTGGAGACCCATAGGTGCTGCTGTGGGTGTGTCTGGTGACCCATAGGTGCTGCTGTGGATGTTTCTAGAGACCCATAAGGCACCGTTGCAGATGTTTCTGGAGATTCTCTGTCTCTGAAAGCTTCACCTACAGTATGAGGTGTTAATGTCCCTGTGTCATAGAAGAATGCCAACTCTTAATTTCTTAGAAATCGGAAAGTTCATTCCTGTGTCCTTAACTGGCCACATTGGACAGAAACAGAGCAACCCATGACAGCCCCTCCTACCAGAGCCTCCCTAAGTTGGTAAGAAATGACCATGCCTTTGAGAGCCTGACAGCATGACCTCTCTTCTCTACACAGGATCTAACACCAGGATGCTTGTCCCTTCCCAGGACAAGCTAGGTGCCATAACCTCAGCGCCAGGCACCCAGTGAAGCCCTGTGGGTCTGACTTGTGCGGGGGAGGCCTCCCTCATAACTCTCTCTGAAAGGAATCCTCATCACAGTAAACTAGCCTTCTCTGAGAAACCCATCCGTGTGACCTTCTGTGGGGGTGAAAGGCATAGAGCCTATTCATGGGTTCTTAGCCCCTCTTTACATGAACTCTCCAAGGTGGGCTATTTCCAGCTCACTCTGGTCTCCTTTCTGTCATCTTAGGCCTCAGCAGAAGCTTCTGTTTTAGCAGTTTGTCCCACATAGTATCCTTAAGATCATTCGCTCTGTCCGCGTTCCTGCATGCATGTGATATCCCAGATTCTGAGTTTGGCAGCGAGAACCATTTTAACAATTCCTTCCTGAAGGAACTCACGGACTAGTTGGGAGACTGATATGTTAGCAGAAAAAAAAAAAAAAAAAAAAAAAAGCCTGGCACCGTTTCTCAAGTACAAGTTGCCATGTAGCAGATAACTCAGTCCAGGGGCCATGCAGGCAGCAAGGATGAGTCAGCAAAATTCTCAGTGGACTGGGTACCTGACCTAAACTTTAAGCCGGCCCTTTCTTAGAAACAAAATAACCCCTTTTTAAACCCTTCAAATCTCCACTGTGAATACTTGTTTCTCAGGAACTTATTTTGAAAACAAGCAGAAGTAATGTGAAGAAAAGAACAGAGAATTCCCTAGCGTCCGCCATTTGCTGCACATCTGTTGCTGTGGGAAAGAAAATAACATAAGTACCTTCGATAAGCTTCCTGGATCCCACCCATGAAGGCAACCCTGGAATGTTGTCTCAGGCCCCTGAAGAAGCACAGCCAACAAAGCCAGGAGGGGGCACACACTGGGAGCATTAACAAAGGCAGCGGCTTCTCAGGGGCACAGCAGAGGGAAAGGCAAAACAAAACCAGAATGGAAGACAAAGTGGGTGATGGGATTGCTGAAACCATCTCGAAAATCTATGAAGAAAAATGTCCTGACATAATCAGAGACACACAGGGCTCTCGAGACATCCCGGAGCAGAGTAACAGCGTATCTGGAAGATGTGTTTGCTTGCCTGCCCTTCACAGAATGACTACAAACCGCCGCCCTGGGGGTTTTTTTCTTCTTCCCGGATTCCTGGCTAATAATTTTTCATCCGTTATCAGATCTTCCCCCTTGTTCTTTCTGCCACCAGTGTGCTCTCTAGGAGAGCACATCTTATCTCACCAACGTGCCTTCTTATCCAGAGCACTAGTCCAGAACAGCCCTCCTGTCCTTGAGGAAGAATCATAAGAGCAACTTAGCTGGCGTGGAAATCCTGAGTTAGTTCCCTAAGCTTTAAATGGTCGTTGTAATGAGCGTAGCACAGCACTTACCATACTGTCTTTTGATCCCAGCAAATGCCTTTTCCGCTCTGTCTCAAACTCCTTGAGAAAAAGGTCCATCACCTGTTTCTCTGTTGCCCTCCTGCATTGAGTGTTGTCCTTGGCATGTCAAAGTGGCTCTATGCGCTTTATGAATATTTTAGGTGCTAGGATTCAGCAGGTTACAGGCAAAGCCCAGGCTGTGGTATAGCTTATCTTTTGGTGAGAGCACGCCAGAAGGTCATTAACACTGTGCCACTGAATTAATCAGTTAAGTTGGCAAAGATGGATGGGGACACTTGGCTATGCACTTGGGTACACAGAGGCTCACGTATACTGTACGGCAGGAAGACATGACATTCCGCCACCCCGGTGCCTAGTGTGAATTTCACCCAGACAAAAGAGCATGCCTCATATAACCTATTATCTGTAGCAGTGTCTAATACAAAGTCATTCATAAATCAGTGACATAAGAGTTGTGTCTCCAGTTACAGACTTCATAAGAGTGTAAGAGCTGTTCTTAACGCAGAGCCTTTGCCGTGGAGCTTTCCCATGCTGTCCCATGGTTAGGTCTGTTGGATGCCAAGGTTGGATTGGCTCCACGCTCTCAGACTTTATCATGGGTTAGAAGCCTTACAAAACTGCCCAAGGAAATCTAGCCCTTCTTTTCTGTGCAGGCACAAAGGGCTTTGCCTTCTGGGTTGTATGCCCTAGAGACCTCAGCGCACAGTTATATATGAGGCCCAGCATAGGTGGTTACTAGATGCAACCTTAACTGTCCATTGGCTTTTGTTCTTAGTGCCGGAGAACAGCAAGTCTTTGCGAGAAAGCATGTTTAACTGAGTACCTTGGAGGTAGTGAATTCTAGCATTCCAGCCCGTCACAAGCCTGTCTTGAGTCTTTTGGTTTGGTTTGGTTTGGTGGTCTTTTAAGATTGTACTAGAATTCCAACATTTCTCCCTTCCTTTTCCTCTCTCAAACCCTCCTATAATCCCCTCCCCATTTTCCTTAAAATTCATTGCCACTTTTTTTCATTAGTTGCTATTGCATGCATACATGTATTCCTGAGTATAACCTGTTGAGTCTATATAAGGTTAGGTGTATGTATATTTCCAGGGCTGACAGCTTGGCACTGCCATGCTCTTTCCGGTGGAAGATCCCATGTCTCCACCCTCAGCTGCCTGTAGTTTTTGCATAGAGTTGAGACTCCACATTCTTTTCCTGGTCCAGTTTGGCATGTTCATTGGAGTCATCCACATTCAGTTCTCATTTGGGCTCTCATGGTGGGGAGACTTTAAGGGTGTATTTCTGATGTTTCTAGAAGACACACCCTTATAAAGACTCCCCCCCCCCCGTCCTCTCCCCTTCCCCGCCTCTCTCCCTGTGTTCCTTGAGCTTTGGGTGGAGGAATGTTTTGTAGATGTATCCACTGGGACCGGGCTCTATGACTCTGCATTTTGATTGGTTATAGTTTTCCGTAGTGATCTCTGTCTGTTGCAAAGAGTCCTTGATGAGGGATGAGGACTACGCTTCCCTGTGGGGCTAAGGATGCATGTTTATAGCTTGTTGTTAGAGGTTATTCCAGTTTAGCATATTGGTTGTAGATTCTCCTCCAACAACCACGACTTCACCAGCCCTGAGTAGTTAACTAGATTTCTTGTACCAGTCATGGTTTCCCTCTTGTTGAGATGGCCGTAAGTCCAATTAGAGAGCTGTTGGCTACCCCCAAAATATGTGTGCTACTGCCGCGCCTTTATGGTTATCATGCCATGCTGGCTGTTGATGTGATTCATAAACTTCCTAGCTGGGTAGGACTGTTGATTACCTTAGTCCTTCGAAGCTTGCCTGGTGCCCTCTGGTCAGTTCCAGCTCACAGATTCCTGGCCTTGTATCAAAAGGGTGTGGCATGTTCAGCAGTGGGGAATTACCTTCTGCCTCTGGGTGGTAACCAAGGGCAACAACAATAAGGTGGATTGGGAGTTCCTTGAACAGACCCGACCAACAACTCAAATGAGGGCTTCCATGTCTGGTATTGGGTTTTTGGGGTTTTGGTTTGTTTGGGGTTTTTTTTTTTTTTTTTTTTGGTAGGTGGTCGAGACGACTAAAGTTCATTAAAACTACATATGTGTATTTATATGTAAGCTACAGTATTTGTTTTTAGGTAAATATTTAAGGTATGGTTCCTTGTGGTCCTTTCAGCTCCCTTCCTTGTTGTTCTACTCATTTCCCTCTCCTTATGTATTTACCTCCCTCCCCCAGTAAGCCCAGTAAGCGCCCGCTCTTCCCATTTCCTGCTCAGATCACTTGTATCCTGCCAATTCCCCCTCCCCCTTCCCCCTTCTTCTGTATTTAGCTCCTTCCCTCTCTCTTTAGAGCCCCTGTTTCCCATTTCTCTGATCAGATTACTTATATCCTGTTATTCCCCTCACTGTTGCTCCTAACTCCCTTATCCTAGCAATATCCTGGCAACCCTGTTTCTGGTTTACTTTCCTGATTTCTGGAGTACAGGCTGTGTACGCACATTGGAAGCTTCAAAGCTAGAAGCCTCCAGTGAGAGAGAACGTGGGACATTTGTCTTTCTGGCTCTTAGACACCCCACTCAACATGATCTTTTTATTTCCATCCATTTACCTGCAAATTTTATGATCTCATCTTTCCTCAACATTCTTTATTGTTTCCATTTACCAGGAGGCAATGGCAAGAATGAGCAAAGTGGGGAAAGTTGTGTTCCCGAGACACGAGGATAAAAAGTAAGTTTATATTTCTGTCTAAGGTTACTAGAGAGCAAGCATGAGAGGAGGTGCAACTGTTGTTGTGAGATGACCTTGGGTCTGGGAGGGACCCTGGATCAACCCCTGTGCTCTTTTCACTTAGAGGTTGAAATGTATTCTTCCCAATCGAGAGAACTCTGGTTTGCCAGAATCCAGAGCTAGATCGGCCAGAGCTGGACTCACATGTAAGCTTCCACACTCTCAGACCAATGTTTTCACCACAAATCACAGGAAGAAATCTGTTTTCCTCTGTTCTAAATTATGGCAATCTTTTATATCAAAAGACTAGCACTGAAGGCTAGAAATGTTCTTTGTTTGAATACAAATCAATGGAATATTCATGTGTTTATTTATTTAGTCTCTGCTATATTCAAAGCATTTGCTGAGCCCTGGGTAGGCCACAGAGAACAATGAGACACTACCTGATTTGTTCACAGGGCTGATTTCAAATCACCCAAATAAATCCTTCCATCGAAAAACCAGCAGGTTACAATATAACCCAAAGAAGGAGGAACAGGGACTCTACAGGGATAAAGGAAAGCTTTTGAGAGAAGATGGAGTTTCAGTTGACTTTAAATTTTTAAAAGAAATTTCCAGACAGGCCTAGGCAGAAAAGAACATCCTTGGTAGAAGAAATAACATATGCAAAGGACCAACTTTTATGCTGAGGTAGCTATCAACAGCTCATAATTTCAAAACACAAAGACGAGATGAGGAAGTGAGGCAGGAGGAGGTCATGTCGGAGACCTTTCTAGGTTCAGAACGAAATTTTAAGCAGTGAGGAGACCTGCCCAAGAGGCGATTTTGGAAAGTACACTCATACAGGGTCGGTTACAGAGAACTAAGTGGGGGCTACGTCGAAGGCTTTTAGAGCAGCCTACGTTAGCAATCAGGATCACTAGGAAGTCACTTGTAATGAGTCTGAAGATGAAGAAGGGGCAGGAAATGGAGGAAAGCACCTGTGGGTAAAACCTAAAGGGAATTCTTAACAGGTAACTGAAGGGAAGAATGAAAATCCATATTTGAGAGTTTGAAATGTCCACCAAAAGAGCAATCCAGTTTCATTTTCCTCTGTCTCCAAACAGATTCAGGCTGCTAAAGCCCCTGTGAATGTAACCCCCTCTCTGGCTGCCTAGCTGAAAGGAACGGGCTTGGCATGGGAACTGAACCTTGGAAACCAGAGAGACTCTCTTTCCCGGGACTGGGGAAGTGGGGGGAGTGTCCACCAGAGGGCGCCTCGAATAGCCCTTGTGTGTTTGAAATGAGAAACATATTGTTCCTGTCCATCTCTTTCGTGACCCTCTCAAGACTTTTCAGGGAAGTGTTTTCAAGTTCTTTTGGTAAAATCCACGCGTTTCAATTGAAAAGACCGGCGTCTTGATGGCTGCTGGCTGGGTTTAGGTGAAACGGTCGCGCAGTACTGTACCGCCATCTGCAGGCAGCATAAATATTGCAACCAAAAAGCCAGTGCCCATTTCCTCGTCCCGTCTCTTGACTTCAAATCTCATTAACTTTATGGGATGCTTTCTTGGTCCTGAGTCACGCAAAAGCAATTGGTCGACAGAAGGGGAAATTAGAAAATCTCTCAGCTGGAAGGCTGTATGAGAACTTAATGTCTAATTAAGTAACTGTAGTTCAATAAGCAAGTTTTTAGGATGACTTCAAATTATTCAGCCTTAAAAGGATGAATCTTAGGGTTTATGTTAAGTGACAAGGATAATTTCAAGAAGGCAAAAGGCAAAGAATAAACAAAGTCAGTGAAAGGAGTTTCAGTAAAGTCATACCCTTAAAAACCTTCAAATATGTGGGAAGGGCTGCTGACCAAAACTCACCTCTAAGAGTTTTGAGATTCCAAAGTCAGAAATTGATCTCATCCCAGAGAAAAATGGTCCAACCTTATATTATCATAGAATATCATTAGAAGCAGAAAATTGTTTCTAAAAAGCATCCTTTAACAGTTGAATGCTCTAGAGTGGGGTTTGGCAGCATCTCACAATCCTAGATTGGGTAAAATATTAGAATACGAATTATTTCAAAGCAGTACTAGTACTTACATTATTATGAGTCAGATGTTGTTCTTATGCTTTTCATATATTGCTCAATCCTCAGAAATATTCTGCAGTATATTCTGAAAATATCTCTATGTGAAGATGAGGAAATTTATAACAAATGGACCATGTCCAAAGTTACACAGGCAGGCCTGCACTGTCCTGGTCTCAAATCCCCTTCTTAGCTCTGTTGGCCCTACCACAGTTTCTACATTATCAGAATGCGTACGGTAGAAATGTAGAACAAGTACAAATTTCTGCGTGCACCCAAAGTTTCTCTTACAATCTAACCCCATTTCCAATCATAAACATCCTTATAAAGGGTTTTCTTTGGAGCACCCCATAGTCTACCAGATCATGTTAAGTGGATTCACCCAGCCAGTGTCAGCTCCCCTAACAAAGAGAGGAAGGACAGAGCCTGAGACCTCAGGTATGATGTGTCCATACCTTTGCTGTCCTTTCAGGATGGTGAAGCCTCAGCAGCTCAGGTCTGATTCATAGCCAACAACAGTCGTAAAAGGTGCTATCTGTAGAGTCAAATGGAGACAGCGGGTTAGCAAGGCCACTACCAGACACCTGAGTGCAAGGCCAGGCACAGGAAGATATCGGTCACTTTTCCAGGGGTTTACTCCTGTAGAAGGCTGTCTGTCAAAGACACTGACATGTGGAAAATCACAACAGGGATTCAGACGCTCATTCTTGTATCTGGCCAGGCTGCGGTTTTCACCTGTGGCTAGTCACCCCAGAAATATTGATTTAAGAATGGGATCAGAGGGAGCTCGGCTAAGCTTTCAGTATGTGCAGTAGATTCTCAGACGTCCGTTCTTTCTAAGTGTGCATCCTGACTCTGCTACTTTTTAAGCTACAGAACCACAGATATGCCTTGCCAATAAAATGTCTACATCTCAGACATGTAGCTAGTGGAACTTCATGTCCTTTAAGCATAATAGATGTGAGGCATACTAACCCACTGCTCAGGGTGCTGCCCACACTTAAAACTTGGGAGGTCTCAGCCTGACCATGACAGATAGCATTCCCATCCTTCTGAATAAGAGGGAAAGCCATATGACAGTTTCAGTTTGAGAATGCTTAATGTGTTTCTTTTTGCACCTCACAGGTATTATGACAAGAAGTATCAAGTATTTCTCAAGATGGTTGAGCACCAGAAGGAATATTCAGCAATCATGAATGGAAACTGAGCAGCATCTGTGAGTGAAGACTCTGTGCCATTTGTTAGCATCCTTGTGTTCTCATCTTGTGGCCGGTGCCCTGTAGGTACCATTTGGCATACCTGTCTTATCTTCTAATAAAAACTTTGAGATGCACAAGCATAACTGGAGTTGCTCATGTCTGTGTCCAGATGCTGAAGTTATTTACTTGGCCGTTTCTAAGGCACTTCCCTGGTAGCAGAAGCTTCGTAAAGGACTATGGGATCTAAGCCAGACCTTGGAGAATCATTCATCCTGTGGGGACTTGGTCCTTCTTTCCATGTCAGATTTTAAACCCGATTCACTCTGCTTTAAGTGGAAGAACCTGATGTTCTTTCTGCATACCACGTTAGGTTAGCTCCTTCTACATGGTAGGGTCAGGCACTGCATTTAATCACAGAATCGTCATTTTGCAGCCATCATATTAAAGATAGGGATGGTCAGGAGTCATCCATAGATCCCAGAGGAAAATTTTGTAAGTAACAGGATGTATAAGTGCTCTTTAAAATGCTACTTCACTGATGACTGGTTGCAAGAAGGGGGGAAAAAAGAATGTCGAATATACAAAGAAACAGGGCACCACATGCCATCTTTGCTGACTTCAGATGACCAAATGCACCCCATGAACTTCCAGATGTGATAGTCTGATGAAGAAGCAGCATCACCCTTGCTGGGAATGCATAGTCCAAACAGAATGGTTAGGAAACCTCAGCTGAGGCATAGTCCATGGCCATGGGCTATCATATTCAAACCCATCTATCATGAAGACAAAGACCAAGACAAGTTTCTAGCCAGATCCCACCTCACAAAACATATGGAGATGGAACGTTTACAAATATAGGGACATTTTGACACCAAAACTTCAACCACAGAAATCACCTGTGATTCCATACCCATAATTTTCTAATGCCATGTCTAGAGTTGCCGTGGCTCGGGTGGTTTTGGGTGGAGGACATCCTGCCAACAGCAGCGTAGGAGAGCAGTACAATGCTGTCTAGGGTCATTCTTTGCAGTGGCTTCTGGGTCTCAGGCATTGCGCTAAAAATGGGAGTTCAGGATAGATAGAACATGGTCTTTGCCCTCAGAGAATTCCCTGTCTATGGAGATGTGGGCAGGAAAATGAATCCGCACATCACAATAAGTACTGCGATACTTCAGTCAGAACATGAGGAAGGAGAAGAGAGCTATAAGTATCATGGAAAGCATAAAATTTCAGGAATTCCATGTGACTTGGAAACCTTGTAAGTGAATATTTCAAAAGTTCTTACCTCATTCCTATAATGACACAGTGCTGATTGGTCTTCGACGGTTTGAAACAGATCTACACATATCTGGGAAGAGGGAATCTTAGCTGGGGAGATACCACTCTCGGATGGGCCTGTGGCAAACCTTTGGGGTATTAATGGCTGATGGAGGAGGTTACAGCTACTAGAGACTGCCCTGCTCCTGGGCAGCTGACTCTCGATCGTATAAGAAAGCAGACGGGGCAAGTCATGAGGAGCAAACCAGTAAGCAGTGTTCCTCTGTGGTCTCTGCTTCATTTCCTACTTACAGGCTCCTGGCTTGAGTTCCCTCCTTGACTTCCCTTTGTGATGAACTGTGATCAGAAGAAGAAGAATAAGACAAAGAAATCCTTTCCCCCCAAAGTTGCTTATGGTCATTGTGTTTATCACAACAATAGAAAAATTTAAAAAAAAACTATAGCAGATACTGGTACTAGAAATGGGTGGGGTATAAGGGAAAATTGTGTAATTGTTTGGGACTTTGGGCTAGAAAGGCCACTGAGTGCTTAGAACTTAATGTTCTATCCTGGGGGAGCGTGGAAGATAAGAATACTGAGAGCCATGAAGTCAATGAAGGCCTGGCTTGTGGGTTTCGGGGAAAAGCAAAGACACTCAGGGCCATTTGTGTGACTTTTTGAATTAAGAATCTAATTAAGTGAACCTTTGGCTTTACTGTGGCAATAGATGCTGCTTGACTGGAGCCGAGAAATTCACTGTGAATAAGAAGCCATCGCCATCATTGAAATGAAATCTTCTGGGTTATTTTCTCAGAATCAGCACTCAGGAACTGTGGTCCAGAGGAGGACAAGGCTGTCCCCCACCCATGCTGGCAGCCCAATGGTGTAACATGTAAGAGTGTCCCATGTGGTTCTGGTCTTGAAGGCATGAAGGGATCATGGGATGGATGCAGGTGAGGCTTGGAACTACAGGAGGCCGGGAGAGGCCGTTGGTGAAAGTATTACTTCATTTGCAGTGGAAACCTTGGTCATGGAGTGGAAACAGGTCACGGAGGGAGATGGAGGCTTGGCTAAGCAGTGCTCCCCCATGGTCTCTGTTTCAGTTCCTATCTGAAGTTCCTACCATGTCTTCCCTTTATAATGAGCTGTAATCAGAATGTGTACACCAAATAAACTCTTTTCTCTCCAAGCTGCCTTGTGGCCATCGTGTTTCTATCACAGCAATAGAAAACAAACTAAGTCAGGAGTAGGAGGGTTGAATGAGATGGGTACATACTGCATGTAGCTTGATTGCCTGGATCATGTCTCTCTTGTTAATCCAGGATGAAGGTGGGGTTGAGTGTATCGATAGCCACACAGGAAGCCCGTTCGTAGTAAACCCCAGCCAGCCAAAACTTGGAATAAGGGACTGGTGAACACCGCAGGCGAGGAACAGGGTAGAGCGGTATCTAAGCACACGATGTTATGACCCAAGTTAAACATGCTGTAGCTGGTAAAGCTGGTGAATTCTGACTAAGGCAATGGGCATGCCTAAGCCAGCCCACACAGAGCACTGTTGGGTACAATGACTGCTTGCGGTTAGGAAAGGCAGGAATGGAAGAATGCAGTCTTGCCTGTTTGCCCTCCTCAATCCTTACTACGACATCTTAAGGCTTGCAGCATTAATCTCATAATTCAGCCAAGGAAATGATGGTTAGACAGAAAACAGTTGCTGAAGGCGCTGAGGTGGTGTGGGGACAGGATCCTTGTCTGTCCAGCTGCAAAGCCTTGGGTGGCATTCATAGTACCATCTGGGAAATAACTCTTCCCCATAGCTTGCCCTGTGGCCGCCATGATTGTTGTAATGAACACCCTAAATGCTCAGATGTGGGTTCTCACTGCTTTGCAGGAAAAGGAAAATACAATTAGACAAGGAATACAACCTGCCTAGATACCTTCAGCATCTCAAAATCAAGGAGCAGCTTAACAGAAGTGGTTGGGCCCTAAGCCATGGGTTGGTTACTCTGTAGGGGGTGCCCCTCATCGGTGGATCTTTCTACTACACACCTCCTCTTGTGGGTGAGGATTCATCCGGTTGCCTGTTCCACTATGATTCAAGTCCCTCAGGTAATTCCTTGCAAAGGCATTACGCTAATAATGTGTCTACGTGATTTTTCTGTGCATACTAGCTAGGCCAATCCCCAAGGAAAGCACTGTGGTTCTATTGTGAGACAATATATTGGGAACATATAAATGTCCATAAATCTGTGTAATTATGTATCAATAAATAACAAAAATGTAATTATTCCTGAGCTGATAGAAAGTTTAATTTACTGAATATGTATGTTTAGCTTTTACAAATAAGAATTATACCGTAGCCAAAGTGGTTCCTGGGATTTTTGTTTTGTTGCTTTCTGAACGTTTTTCTTCCAAGTCAAAGCCAGCGTTGCTTAGCAAATTTTTTTTTTCGGGGAATGCACACAGGTCTTTAACTTGGACCATAAATACTCACCATATGCGAAGAATATAAATGTGACATTTGAAGAGCCAAAGAGAACTCAGGCTGGAGGAGGGAGGAAAGCAGAAGTGATGATGGGAGAGTTGTGTCACTTGCTGCCTAGGTGCTGATCAGCCGGGGTGCACATGAGGCATCTAGAAGGGACACCTGCTCTCAGCAAGACCCAGGCCAGGCCTTGCGTGGGCCCTTATGCTCAGAACACAGTGATGTTGTGACCAGCTGAAAGGAGAAAGTGAAATCTCAAGGGGAGCAGAAAAAATGTCATTTAGATGTCCCTGAGAATTCCCAGCTAGAGAGGTGGCAAGTGAGCCGTGGGGGCTCGAATGGTAAACTGAGATGGTATTCTCTCTAGCCCAGCATCCCCAGGTTCTTCTGCTTTGCCTCGCCCTTCATTGGCTTATGGCCTGTGAGTCCTTGGAGGGAAGAGGCTCTCTTTAAGGTTTGACTTTTCTGCACCTTGCCAGGCCTTGGCATTTAACGGATACTCAATAAATTTACCAACACAAACCAAGACATCCTTCCATAGAACAAAATCTAGCAGAACAAACACCATTAGAATCTCTAACATTTAAGTCAAACTATGGCATGCATTAAAATATGCTAATTTAAGCAATTGTCAAAAAATGTAAGTATCTTGGTCACTGAGTTCTATAAAAATTTTGCCTAGTGCCCAGTGATTTTCTTTATCTTTTTATTGTAAATATATGCACAGCAACACACAAACCTGGATGGTGATGTTACTTCATTTTGCTTTCCGACTCAAACACGGAAAGATGTCATCAGTGCTCAGTTCCTACAGGCTAACCCCTGCACTGTATCACTGCAGCACCAATTGTATACTGGTCCAGAAATAGCCAGGCCTGCAATACACATAGTCTCAGAATTCAGGACATACTTGCAAGTCACACCATCAAAGGATTTAAAATGAAGGACATTATCACTAAACTAGAAACTAATGACTGGGTGAGCTCTGTAATGTAATCACGTAAGATGGGATCTCTGCTGGGTTGCAGAAGAGGCTTTGTGCGGTCCAGTGTCTCCTAAACAGTCTTAGCTGTTACGGACAGCAGGAGCAAGGAGCCCTCATACACAAAGACTTCTTTTCCTCCTGTCATCTCTACAGGGAAAGCTTAAGAGTACAGTTTTCAAAAATCATGCTTTTACCAGACTTCTGAATATTTGAAAACTCTATTAAATGTGCAACCCTAAAGGCATTTGAATAAAAACGAAGATTTCTCCTAACAAATTTAGGAATCTTGATTTACTGCTAAGTCACCCATTAATTTTGTGACCAAAAAAAGCACTTCGCTGTGCCCAGAAAACCAATTAAAGTCACTTATTCGATGAGCACAAATGTTTCTAAAGATCTGATTTGTATTTGTTCAAGTCTTGCTGTAAGCCCGAATTTGAAACTTTTCCCCTAGTAAAGTCAAGTGTGTCCCTACTGAATAATCATTATTCACTTTTGAAATACAAAATGTCTTATTTATTAATGCCTATCAGCTGGCACAATCATGATATCCCTAAATGACACCTTTCCTTTGTGGATTTCTTTAGCAGTTCCAATTCATTGCGTTTATGATCCTCTTCCTCATAGTGAGTGTGTCTTACAGGAGATGAGAGCAGGATCCCTCTCTCTAAACAGAAAAGTATCACTCAGCATTTCAGAGACGGCCAATGACTGCACAGAGGCAGGGTCACTCGTTTCTTCTCCCAACACAAATCCCATGAACTTTTCTACGTGAGAGAAGATGATTCATCAGTTTGTTAATGGCTCTCTCTTCTGCACGCCTCTTGTTGACCTGTGTAAATATCCAGGAGTCCCTTTTGAATGTTCATTGGTTGATTGGAGGACTGTGTTATTTCTATTTGCATACAGAAATAAATCAAGAAAGCCCTGAACCAGGGAGTCACGGGTCCTACCTTCAATCTCTGTGTTGTATTTACGAAGTGGGAGGAGGGAAAGCTGCCTCCCAGTTCATGTGGCGGTTCAGTGAGTAGGGGAACAGAGTGCCAGGAGCCTGGTTAAAGCTTACCACTGAGGATGACAAACAACAGTGTTCCTCTTAGAAGTGTATTCCAATCGTGTTGTACACCTTTCTATTGGCTTCTACAAGTACAATGCCGCACATTTCATCAAAACACTTTTGATTGAGTTCGTATATATCTAGAGTGCTGGAATGCTTCCCACCAGAAACTCATGGGACCAGCAATTTCAGGAGAGGAGGGAACATTTGAAAACCAAACCAGGAGCCACAGAGCAGTGCCTACTGAGCAATGAAGTCCAGTCAGTGGGCGCTACAAGCAACCCAGTCAGCAGAAAGTTAAGTTTATTAGGAACAGCTCACGGAGAAACCATGAAGGCTGAAACAGCCCTGAAACAGCCATGAAAGCTGGCCAGCCCTGCCCTGTTCAGCTCTGTAAAACAGCAAACAAGAAGTCCTTTCCTGCACCAAAGCAGTTCCGCCCTATTGCAGAGGTCGCTCAAGCCAAGGCAGGCACCAAACACAAGTTTGAAAGCATTAGTCTCTCTCTTATTGTGTCCTGAGCACCTGGGGCCTTGCCAGATCACACCTTCTCTAACATGCTTCTAACATGCTTCGCTAACCTGCCTTGCTTTGTTGAAAATGCTACCCGGTTCTTACACCTGGACTCACTGCATGCTAACAAATCCACCTCTCACCCTCCAAAGAGAATGCAAGGGCGAGCAAGCGTGATTTCTGACTAGAGATCTTAACTGCTGTGCAGGCCCCCTGATGTGATAAACAGAAAATGTGCACTGGACCTCCTGTCCCTCTGGTTTATTCTTGGCCCTCGGTGACTGAGGTGTTTAACAGCCCATGAGAGGGATGACTACAGAATCTGGACCAAGTCCTTGACTGCCAGTCCGAGGCTCCCCAGAGCTCTCTCCTTAACACTCCATGCTAGTGTTGAACCAGATAAGGATTCTCCCTCGGGTCACATGCCAGAATGAGGGCGACTCTGAACCCAGATCCCCTCAGTCCAGAAATGAACAGAGAGCCTGAATGGGACAGTCTCTATTGCTGGAACCACTGAGAGTTTTAAAATTTGTCTCTTACCTCAGCGCCACTTTATAACTGGCATACCCCAGTTGACGGAAGATATCCTGACCCAAATCAGGGCTAAACTTACCACAAGCAGAACAGCTGGTTCTATCTTGGCTGTGGTAAGTCAGCCAGCTAAACTGAAATCTCCTGGTTCTCACCTGAATCAGCCCCACCCACTCTTTCCCAGTGATTCCTGTTTGAGCCCTCAACACCACCAGAGTCTGTGCCAGCTTCTCCCCACCAGGCCGCTCAGGAGGTAGTTCTCAGGGTATAACGGCCTAAGCCTGGGCTCAGCTGTCCTCACAGGTGCTCTGTGGAGAACATACTGTGCCACAGGAGTCTGAGGGCCTGCTTCAGAGCCATTCTTCTTACTGCAGGAACCTCACAGACTTCCTGGTGCTTGTGCCAGGAACATGTATCTAGCCTTGGTATCGGCTGCCCTTTTAGTAGAGAGATTTACAAGGAAACTCTGTTACAAAGTCTACAGGAAATAACTGTGCATACGGCAATGACCTTGTCACAAGGGCGATCGAATTGGTGAGGAAGTGGTTGAAAAGCTTTCATGGCTGCGACTCTGGAACGAATCCCTCTCTTCCCGGTTCATTGTCCCTGCAATCTTTTGCATTTATATAGGAATTTTGCTCAGTATTCTATAAAAATGTTTCTCATATTTTAAGCACACATTTTCTCTCTGAGATTGTGACCTTTCATTTCACCATGATTTTACTTTTTTTTGTAGAAGACTTTCAAACAGTACAAATGGTTCCCATACCCCCTCAGATTGGTTCTCCCAAAGTTGACATTTCTCACAACCATACATCTATCAGTCCCAAGAAACTAATATTGGCAAAATATTGTCAATCAAATTACACATGCAAAGAGTTTTTTGATGTTTTGATTTTCTAGCATCCAATCCAGACATGCAGTACTGAACTACTCCTTAGCATCCTCCGATCTGGGACAGCTTCTTAGACTTCCTTTGTTTACTATGACCTTGGTGCTCTTGAGAATTATTAACCAGGCATTTTATAAAAAGCACCTCAGTTTGTTTTTATCTGATATGGTTCCATAACTATATTGGTGTAATGGCTTTTAGACCAACAGCAGAGATAAATCCTATTCTCATCACATCTCTTCAGGGACAAATGCTGTTCACTGCTAATGTTAAATGTGACCATTTAGTCAAGATGGTATATTTTAGAATACTTTGTACAGAGTTACTCTTTTTTACCATTTTTATATTTTCTTAATTAGAACTACTAAGTCCAGACCACACAGGATGATAATTAAGCAGTAGTCTCATAAAGAGGGAATAGTAACACTGAATTCTATGAGAAATTATTATGATTTCAATGAAATCACAGTATGCATTATTTAGCTTATAATTTTATATTGTCATTAGGTATGTGAATTATAACTTTGAATTGTTTCAACTTTATCAATTGGGAACTTTTGTGTGTTGGTTATTGTGCCTGTTCATGAGTGTTCTTTTTACATTGTTGTTTGTTTGAGAAATGTTGAGAACTCAGGTTGAGCTCTACGCCACCCAGGTTGGCTTTCAACTTTGATTCATCCTCGCCAACAAGGAAGTATAAGTGTCAACTACCATGGCTCTCTATTATTTTTGGAGACCTATGCTTTCTCTTATTACAATATGCTACAGGCTCATCTGCTTACCTGCAACAGCCCTAGAGCCAGTCATTTCTGCAAAGAGCCCTGGTTTTATCCTTGACAAATGGCATTCAAAATCAAGATCTAGATGCTGGAATGCTTTGAGGTCCTCTCTTGAAAGCAAATAGAAAATACATGTGTGTTAATGTGCTAGCCTACATGCGTACACATATGACAACATTAAATATATAGATGCATAAAGAGTTTTGCTTTAAAAGTGACCTAAAGTCTTAAATTAATATATAATATAGACAATGACAACAATTACTTCAAAGTAGTCTTTGCTACGGAAGAAATACTTATGTCCTACTAAGCATTAGGAATCATCCACGTGAAAGGGCACAGAGGGACCATTCCACGTGGAAGGAAAATCACTCAAGAAGCACCACAAGGAGAGGCAAAAATTGACTGCAAAGAAACAAGCACAAGGGCATGCTTGGGAGCATGGAACAAAGTCCAGATTGCTGTGGATGGAGAGGATGCCACGGAAGAGATTTTAGTCTTGTAGAAGAGACTGTTATTCTTCATATAGAAATGAGGGCCAATATAAAATGGGGCTCTCCTGCCTCCCCAATACTTCTCACTCCTTCCACCTACAAATTTTTCTTATCTGATACGAACCTACAGGGACTATTGTAGCATCCCACATCATTCTGGCCCATACTAGCACTTTTTTTTTTCATTCCAGTCTTTGGATTTCACCAAGACCAGATCTATAAAGAGGGCCGGGTTCAGTGCCAGGTGCAATGAACCCTGAGATTTCAATGCGCTTGCCTCACCAAAAAAGCTGCAGCCTGTCTGGTGCAATTCCTGAACTGCTGTAGACGAGGGTATTGAATCATGCATAGACATCACCAACATTGAAGTTTGATGGCCATCAAAGAGTCTACCTAAAAAACCAGCCTGTAATCCTAGTGTTCAGGAGACCGAAATAAAAAGATAGCAAGTTTGAGGTCAGCCTGGACTATGTAGCAAAACCTTATTATTAAAGAGAGAGAGAGAGAGAGAGAGAGAGAGAGAGAGAGAGAGCTCAGCTGGAATCAAAGCCAATGTTGCAGCATATCTAACCAATACTTTAGGACATGTCACTAACTGAAAGGTCTTTCTTGGAATGACAAGCTCTAAACCACCCGAAACTTAGAACTAACCCCAGTTCTTCTCAAATGAGTCTAAAAGACTGATGTGCAAAATTCTCAACAAAATACTAACAAATCCAGGAACACACACAAAACACATTGGGGTTTCTCCAGAGGATGTACAGATGGTTCAACACATGAAACCGATGCACATCATACATTACCTCAAAAGAATAAAGGACAGAAACCACGTTATTACCTCAGCAGAAGCAGAAAATAACCCTCAGAAACCTCCAGGATACAAGGAATAATTTGACCTTTTTTTGATGATTCTACATTGGGAAGGGCTGGAACTTGACTTTCTGTAAATTTCAATTTTTACTATCATAGCATAGAAAGTATCTGAAGCATACACTGTCACAGTATCCTAGAAGCAGTTGTGAAGAAGGGAAGTGTTCAGGTTCTCAGCTTGATCAAAGAAACCGTCATGATCCTGACTGAAGTTCGCTAACTCCATGCACCCGGGTTCCACACAAGAGTAGATGGGAGAAGATTTTGTTAAAGAATATCTTAATAACAGCAATCGTGTGTGGCTAACATCCAAAATGGATGGAAGTGTCTTAGTTTTGTGAATATATATGTATGTATATCTATATTATGTATATATATACATGCACACCTACATACATATGCATATATATGTATTGTTACATATATGCATGTATTGTTAAAATTCTGAAAGCTTTATTTGTGGGTTATAAGGTAATATACATAAAACCAAGAAAATCTACAAATATTCACAAAATTAAAAATTTGCTCTCATTACTGATATTTTGGCAATTATTATGACCTTTTCTGTCTCTCTGTGTAGCCCAAGCTGGCCTTCAATTCAGTTCTCTGCCTTCAAAGTGCTACAATTATAGGTATGTGTCACCATGCTTGGCCCACTATAATATAATAGACAAAACTTCTGTTAAGACAGTCTCTTAATCATTTCATTAGTTCTGAAAGGAGCTCAAGTATTGGCTTTCCTAAATAAATTTCACTCTTCTGCGTGCTGTGAAATACTGTTTCCGGAGGATATGAGACCATGGATTTATGACCCTACAGTTTTTATAGGACTAGTGATACTAGTAAGACCAAAGAGCCCTTTATCTCAGATGATAAAACAAAATATAAAAAATTGTGGTATCCTTGGAATAGCAGTGTAATTTGAGTCTTGAAAAGGTAGGTTCCATTATTTGCATTGGAAGTTTGTATACATTAATATATAGCTATTAGTGTTTTAGTTATGAGTATGAAATATGAGAGCCAGTCAGATGATAATGATGCTTGTCACATGAAAGAACTTTCACAGAAGGCTTTTAGGATATCCTTTATTAAAATGGAAGCCACTCCCCACAGGGTATTTTATACCAAAGATCCTGAGATTAAGTTACAGGTTATATTGAAATGAAATTAATAAGTGGGTTTCAACTCCCCTGTCAATACTAATTGATTAATAGTGGTTTCTGGGAGCTCTTAGTTGAAAAAGACCGTGGTATAATTTACTTTTCTTGTGGCTGTGACAAGATACCCAAGAAAGCAACTTAAGGGAATTGTGGCTTGCTGTGTCATACAATTTGAGAGGCTGTAGTCCATCGTGGGTAGGAAGGTGAGGCTGTCACATTGCATGCATAGTCAAGAAGCAAATGGATGAACATTTGCTTTCTCCTTTCTATTCAGTTCAGAGCCTCAGAACATGGGGCGGTGACTAGGACCAGTAGGCCATTCTTCATTGACAGAGTCCTACGTGGGAGGTGGCCAGGAGAGGAGAAGATAAAGAAGACAGAAAATATGGAGTCAGGAGATCTTGCACAAGTTATGCCTTATACCAAACAAGTTTATTACGAAGTATAGTATCTGACATATGTTTTTCAGGGGGAGATAGGGCTGTAGTCAGCAGAAAGCTAAATAAGCAATTTTGGCAAAAACACCACAGTATACCTTAGACATAGCTGCCTTAGGACTGATAATCACAGTTCTTTGGGGAGAAAGCTGAGTTTACAGGAACCAAAAACCTCAACTCATTAGAGCCCTAGGTCCAAGGCCCAGATTGGACCTTATCAAGTCTATGCCCCCCAAAAACAAAAAACAAACAAACAAACAAACAAAAATAAAGAACAAGGTTCCCTTTGTCTTCATCAAGACCTCTGAGAATGTCTTGAATTGGTCTGGCTCCCAACAAAATGGTACCAGTGCCACTAGTTTGGGTCTTCTGACCTTCGTCAACACAATCCAGAAATTCCCCTATAAAAATACCAAGTCATCCGGGTTCTAGGTAATTCTAGGACTTGGCAAGTTTACAATTCACATTCAATATGACAGCTGTGAAGACAAAATCACCTTCCTGCAAAGATCATGGATGTGCATGTTTAGGGAGGAGCCGAGGTGTTAGCAGTTGTTGAACAGTAACCAGTTGGGTTTGGATCTGGGAAAAGGGGAATACACACAGACCCAAGATTGTACAGTTTGGCATTTATTCATCTATTTATCTTCTTATTCAAAAAAAAGAAATGAAGTGTAAGCAAGAAAGAAGATAGATAAATCACGACAATGTACAGTAAGATCAAATGATATCACTACTACATGTAAGTCGTGAAGTTCCGTACGTTTGAGCTGAATTTCATGTTACCTCAATGAAAAGCTGAAGGTGTAATTATCTACAAGGTCCAGAGTGTGTAAAATATAAGCAGGTCATATGAGTAAGATAGGACACAACATTTTGACATAAAAACGAGAAGTCACAGGTGTTAATCCTAGGCCCACTCACTACTGAGTGTCCCATTGACTTCCTGCAGTTTATTTAAATTCTTTAATTTGGCAAATTTGGCAAAAAAAAAAAGTTGTGATATAGCTTTTACCTCATATGCCCACAAAAGTCACTGTGGGCAAGGTCAGGTTTCTCGAATGACACTGAACCTGCTAATAGGTCTATGGTTCATGAGGAGAGTGAGCTGAAAGGAGTACCCTGAAAGGAGATCGGGTCTTGGGCTCCTTTCTCCATCGTTTCCCAGTCATGAAGTAAACATATATGTTCCACCATGCACTCCAACAATGATATGCTTCCTTACTGAAAGCAAGAGAGCCAAACAAGTGTTGAAAAAGAAAAAACCCTTTGAAACTGTGAGCCCGAAACAAATAAGTTATTTATATCATGTGTTTGTTACAGTGATGGAAAGCAGACTGACACATGGTGTTTCACAAGTCTTTCTAAAATTCAGTGATGTGGCAATCCTTCATTTCTTGGCCCCGCTCCAAGTCCTGGGAGGCCCTTACTGATGTAATAAACATTTATTTCAGAAGAGAAGGATTAGTACCATTTGAGTCTTTCTTATAGGATAAGCATAGAGTTAAGAACTTTCGTGGGAGAGTTTTAATAAATGCCGATACAGCTAGAGAAAGGAATATGAAATGGGTAAAAGAACCTGAGACACTTTCTCAGTTTTCCAATTTAGCATGCAAACAGGAGAGAGACAACCAGAGTACACTGTTCTCATCAGCTGCGCCGGCATTTGTGAGGCGCTTAAAACACGACTCAGGTCTGCCTGAAACCTAACGATAGCACAGCAAGGAGCAAGGATGCAGTGTTCGTTCCATTCCCTTTCCTGTACTGTGGGACGGGGTTAAAGTGAGCCTGGCAGAGCTTGGTTCACACGCACTGTCATGATTAATTTCATCGTCAGCTTGACTGCGTGTCCAAACACGTAGAATCACACATCCGGGCTTGTCAGGGAAGGAGTTTCCAGAGAGGATTAACTGAGGCCCTGGGCTGCATGAAAAGAAAAAAGCAAGCGGAGTTCTAGTGTCCCTCTCTCTGCCTCCCAGCTGGAGACACAGGGCGCGGCCAGTGGCTTCACACTCATGTGGCCACACCCACAGCCACTCAGCTCTTCTTGGAATGATCGACTGTTTCTCTGAAACTGTGAGCCAACGTAACTTTTTGGTCCTTAAGTGACTTTTTGTAAGGTATTTGTTTCAGTAACTAGAAAAGTAATATATACATACCTAACTAATTCTGGAGTGATTAAAAAATATTCAACCAAAAAGGAACGCCAACTCTTCTATGCTCTATCCCTCTCTCTCCCTCCTTCCCCTCCCCCCTCTCACACACACATTCAAGTATAATAATGACTAAGCAGCTGGATTTAGTGCCACAGGCCTCAAATTCCAGTTGCTTGAGGGGTTAGGTAGGAGTATCACAAGTTTAAGGCCTGCCTGAGCTATACAGAATCAATCCAAAATTACTCTGGACAATTTAGTGAAACTCTACCTCAGCTCAGTGGTATCTGAAGTGCTGGTTCAATCCTAGCACCACCAAAGAGTGATTCAAGGTCACAGGGTGCTGTCTTTTGGCTTGGGGGATGACCTTCAACGGCATGTGTCCATCTTTTTTTCTGATAATTTATATTGATTTATATCGATTTACTATGGATAGTGAAAGAGGGCGCCTGACAGACGGTGCTGAGCTATGTGCGGCGGCTGAGAATTGAACTCGGGATCTCTGGCAGAGCAGGCGGTGCTCTTAACCTCTGAGCCATCTCTCTGGGCTGTTGCATGTGCCCATCGTGGTTTTATTGGCCGGTAGTGGAAAATTTAAGAGGTGGGGCTGAGTGAGAGAATTTAGGCACTGGGGATGTGTCCTTGAAAATGATTATCCTGGTCTTTTTCCCCTCCTCCAACTGTGCTATGAGTTTAAGTAGCTGGGTTCTGCCATGTATTGCCCTATCCCTACAGGTCTCTGAACAACACAGCTAGCTAATCATAGACTGGAATCCACAAGACTAAAACAAAGCAAACCTTTTTGTTTATGAGCTGGTCATCTCCTCCATCTGTTTCAAAAAGGAAAGCTATCGAAACAGGCAGTCAACAGATTCCTATATTGGTCCTGAAATTACTGTGCTTAGATAATTTGCCCAGCTTCCCTTGTGAGAATGTTCTAGCTGCGATGAGGGTCAGGAGAGGTCCTCGTTCTCAAATCCTTTTATCAATAAAGCCTTTTCCCCCCTTTGTTGAAAGTGCTTTTCTAGGACACTCGTGCACTGAGATCTTTTGTTCACAAGTTGTTCCCATAATCAAACAAAACAACCGCAGCGTAGGGGAGAACGTACGAAGTAAAAGACTTCTAATGTACCATGTTTTATCCCCTGCCATCTTCTGATTCATCCTGCTTTGATTTTTAAAGTGAAGATTGTTCTGGTATGACAAAGTGAACCAGTGAAATAAAGGAGCAAAGACAGAAATTTAATAATAAGGTTTTAATTGCTTACAGTTTTTGACTGCTTACAGTTTTTGACATGATCAGCTTGATTACTCTTTATGTTTACTCAAGGGTTTTGTCTTTCAGAGGAAACTTCTTGAAATTGTTCATATGTCGCAGATGTGACCTACTTTCATTCTGGGTATGAATACTGAGCATGCCACCAGCAAGTCAAGCAGGCATGGCTATTCAGGAGTTATTTATGTGGCATGCCTATGGGAACCAAACATGCAAATCCAGCTGGCCAGTGAAACCAGGCTGCCCAGTAAAACCGGTGATATTTCAGGCTCACATATTGCAAAAACAAAGACCAAGTACGAAAGTTTGAGTAGTTCTTGAACTAGTTTAAAAGAAAGACAATAAAAATAGCCACAAGGTAAAAGAAATAAGTTGCAAAAATAAAACCACAGCAAACTATGATCAATAATAAAGGTGGAGAAAGGCAAAGGAAGAACTTCATTCCAGGTAGGCATTTGTTTAGTCCTAGGAGAGCCGGGGAAGATTCGCAGAGAAAGTGAAATTAGAGCAAACTAAAGTTCAATTACAGTACTAAATTAATTTAATTACCACGTTGGCTGTTGGTTTGTCATACTAGGAACTGAAGGCAGCATAAAATAGAGAAGTAGCGGTAAGACAGAAACACAGAGATTCTGATTTTTATGTGTAGTTAGGACATTATCGCTGTTGTCGACCTTATATTTTCCCACCCTTTTTCATTTACTATTCATTATTTTTTTCTTCCTTCCTTTATTGCTTTTCGTTTTATTTATTAAAATATTGGTAGGAAATAAGATAAATTATGTTTTATTATTTCACATGGGGAAGCCTATAATGTCATCGGTGATTGAGATCATGTCTTTGATACTTACATGTTGTGTGTTTAGCAAGTATCTGTGATATTTACATGCTTTTTAAGAGACTTGAGAGTTGTCTCAGTAGTTAAGGGCACTTGTTGCTTTTACAGAGGCCTGGACTCAATTCCCAGTAGCCACATGACTCACAACCATCTGTAACTCTAGTCCCAGGAGGGGACACACATGCATGGAAGCGTAACACTCATCCACATAAAATAAACAAATCGTTAAAATAAAGAAATGCCTTTTATATCAAAGTTCTACAAACTCTAGTCATACTGTTATCAAAGAAAGGGCAGGTACTTACCCTTTTTTTTGTTCTGTTTCATATATTAAACAAAACAGTCCACCAAGAGAAGATATTTAATATCTTCTGGTTTCCTCACACAGGTAAACTAATAGCTTCATTTCTAGTAAGACGATTGAGAAGAAAAATAGTTCAGGAACTTGACCTGGGTCCTACCAACAGAGAAGGAAGAACAGGGCTTTCTATCCAGCACTCCTCAAGTAGCTTGCTGCCATTACTCTGACAACCCTGCAGCAAGCTTTCCCATGGTTAGCATGAACTCCTGCCAGCAGACAGTACTCGTAATGAATAAGCCGAATGAGACACTGTTCATTATGAGATACTCTTCTGCTTTAAAAATAGCACTACTGCACATAAGTAAAATCGAAAACTTGCCTCCTATAAATTCCAGAGGAGTATAGAGCACATTTCAACCTCAAATGCAATCACAGGCTCATGCTTGTGAAGGCAGCTGCGCAAGAAACTCTTAACGAAAGCTTCAAATGCAACAAACAGGAGGATTAGCAGAGGTTATTGATCTCAAAACTCAGTAAGCTGACCTCATCATCCTCCGTGTGTGTGTGTGTGTGTGTACGCACGCACATTTTCGGGGGTACTGCTGAGATGCCTCAGTGAATAAGGAGCTTGGTGCCAAACCTGGAATCCTCAGTTCAGTCCCTGGGACCCACATAGTGGAAGGCGAGAACTGAAACCTTGAGTTGTTCTTTGTTGTCACCCAAACACCACGGTATGTTAGCCATACTCCTCTCACTAATAGATAGATAGGAAGATAGGTAGATAGATAGATAGATAGATAGATAGATAGATGATAGATAGATAGATAGATAGATAGATGATAGATAGATAGATAGATAGGTAGATAGATGATAGATAGATACATAGATAGATGATAGGTAGATAGATAGATAGATGATAGATAGATAGATAGATAGATAGATAGATAGATAGATAGATAGATGATAGATAGATGATAGAGAGAGATAGATTGATAGAAAGACAGATAGATAGGAAGATAGATGGATAGATAGATAGATAGATAATAGATAGACACATAGATAGATAGTATTTAAATAAAGCCTACTGTGATGTAACAGAAACGGAGGCATAGATGTGGATTTTTCCAGGTGCAAAATAAGACTGTTTTAATAATTTTAATTCTGTGGTGATAATACCTGCCAAAGGAAATTGCTATTAGCTTTATTTTTTCTTGCTTCTTTGTTGTCAGGTACATGGCATCATCTCTCTTTCAGCTTCCTATTCTACAAAGTTAGCAGGCAGAGAAATATTTCACTCCAATGAATGAATTATGAGGTCCAATATTTTATTTTTTACAAGAATTACTCCATTCTTTGATTAAATTGTCAAAATTTGTCTTTAGAAAAATCATGTCATATTTGTAAGAAAAATTAGGCAAAAATAGTAGTTATGAGGTGAGGTATGTTTTAATCTCAGTTCTTGGGATGTACATCAGGCGTATCTCTGAGTGTAAGGCCAGTTTGGTATACATATTGAGTTTCAGACCAGCCACAGCTACCTGAAAAGAAAATTCAGCTTAAAACACCAACCAACTTAGCATATCAAAAGCATAATACAATCAAAGTCCCTGACTCATCAGTTGTAGCTATTGATCTTCATTCGGCAGATTCTTTAGTGTGTTGTGACTAATTTCATTCATTTGGCCAAGATGGCTTTGCTTGCAAAACAGTGTTGAAGAGAAAGAATGCTGACTATCTGAAGAAACATGAAAACAGAAAATAGAGAGCTGGCCAAAGAAGGACCACACAGGATGCTTATGTCACCAAATACTCTATGAAAATCTGTTCCACCTCTCTTTGGATTCCCTTTATGTAACGTAAGAGAGATTTGTTGGAGACATGCAATTTACGAACATGGGAGCCTCTCTATGCATCAGTGTGCTTGTTTGTATATGAAAGTGGGAATTATCGTCTCAGACGGTTGGATAGATATGATGGGTGATATCAGACTAGTGTATTCCATCTGTGAAGCACTTACAGTACGGCACATCACTTCATTCTCTATACATTTTCATATTATTGTTATGTATATCTCAGGACCATATAAATTTATGTCACGTAATAAAATTCAGTTTCTTTTCTATATGGACTTAGTCTTGTTCTGAATTTTCTCCATTTTCCTGTGTTTGTTTTTTTGTTTTGTTTTGTTTTGTTTCAGGACAGTTGGAATATTTCCATTTCACATTAAGAAACTCTTAAAAAAATTCACTTAAACACTATCAAATTTTCATTAGACATAACAAGGTATGTTCTGCGAAGTATCCAAATGAGCACTGCTCATATCTACATGGGAAGTTCTGTCCCCTTTGTTCTTACAGCCCAGCTCATTACTGTGTACAAGGAAGTAAGCTTCCTCAGTGTCCTTAAAGGATTCTTGAACTCTTTCTTTCTAGCATTTTGGTTTTTTAAGACACATTTTATTATATATGATAGATAATGAACAAGATATCTCTCTGCAGGTAGGTTCATTTTAATGTATTTTCAATTCTTTTACATGGTGAACTCAGTATATTAAACTTCAGTCACAATCATGTCAAATCTAACTTTCTCATATAATAAAATATAACCAATATCTCTAACATTACAAAGGCAGTTAGTTTTAAAATTTGGTTTTTATTAAGCCTGTTCAAAATGCCTGGTGAACATGTCTTTATCCATGCTGTATTTATTTTAAATTATCTATTTTTAAGTATTAACTTTGGCAGTCTTGGAAACAATAGGCAGCAGCAGCTTGATTAGTCGTACTACATAAAGCTAGATTATTCTTGCTTTTTATAGACAAGCATCTGTGGATTAAATGATTATCCAGTGTGTGCCACGGTTTGGTAGTTATTTTGAAAGCCTGCTTACCAGGATTAAAACACGGAATTTTGTGCATAAAAATAGGTCACCAATAAGAAGCATGAACCATTTCTCCCAATCAAGTATAAAACGGTGACATATTTTATAAATCAGGTAAATATAGACATGCAACGCAATATTTGAATAGCTAAAAGAAATTCTAGATGGGTTACATTTTTAATACATTTTACCAAATGCTTATTTTTACCTGCTGTTTTCAAATATTTGAAAATTTCCATACATGTATTTTTTCTAACTTGAAAAAGTGAGACAAGTTCCATTCATCATTCATTTATTCTATAAAAATTTTAGTAGATGAAATGGTTTTATTTGATTTATTCAATAAGTCTCAGTCCTTCCCCTGTAAATTTAAAACATGATTAGAACGATTACTATGACTTATAATTTACCTTTTTGTTAATTTAATTACATAAGCAGTTCAGTCTTAAATTCTCCAAGATAGCATTTATGTACATATTTCACGTAAAGCCTCTATGTGAAACTGTAACTATGGCTAAATCCCTGCTTTGCAATCATCTCAATCTAAGAACTGATAGTATCAGTGTTCTTCTGTGACTACTTTCACTTTGTATTTATGACAACTTACAGGCACACTTATGGTCACGTGCCCCCACGCTTCCCTGAAACCATTCTGACTGGCGGACACTCCTATCCTCACCCACCACGGCTGCGGAGGTGCTGAGAACACTGGGAAGTCCTGGATAGCTCCTCACCTGGAAGTGCCACCAGGAGCGAGCTAACAGCGGCAGCGTCCTTTCCAGTCATCTAGCCTGGGAGACCACCTTTCCAGGACAGTCCCCTCCACCCTCCACCCCCCACTCCCCGACCCCCACTGCTCCATCTTCATTTAAACACAGGACAACTTGGAAGGGCAATTCCAGCAAAGGCTGAATCAGACAGAGGGAGCCTTCACTGGGACTGTACCGCAGCCTGTTTCATCCTCTGCCCAATTCTCCGTGATTCCTTTCTCAGGGCTGTTAGTCAAAAACGTTTAATAGATCTGCAGGCTAAACTCAGAGTCTATTTTCCAGAAAATACTACTTAAGAAAGGAAGCTATAACAAAAGTCCTTGGAGTTCATCTTTTCCATATATGTTAGTTTTAATCTCGTGTTCATCCTCCAGTGGCAGAGCTGCCTTTACCAGTACTTTGAATTCGCAGTTGCTTTGAAATTTGCGTGGAAATCTTAGGACTCTCTTTGGCCAGTTCAAGGAACTGGAGACCAATATCAATGGTAAGCACTAAGTTAAAATGCTTAAAAGGCAGCTGTGTAGGTGACATAAAAATCTCTAAAAAAGCTGCCCCCAACTCCACCGACTAGATCCCTTAAGTTTCCATCTCGCCATCCTCTCCCCTCTACTCACACCCCCTCACCCGCCCACACTCCCAGTTTACCCAGGAGAGCTCATCTATTTCTCCTTTCCAGGGAAATCCATTCAGTCCCTCTTAGGGACCTCTTTGTTACCTAGCTTCTGACCCCCTGGTCGCTGATTCACCTAGATTCTGCAGTTTTACTGGACCATATCATCTAGGCATATTCTTCTCTAGCAGAGGCGCAGAGGCTTGGGTTCATATCCAATCAGATGATTTCCCTAAAATTTTAATCTTGAGCATGACTCCCCAAAAGAGTGAGCAGCCATTTTACTAAACTTATTTCATTTGGAGATCCCTAAAAAGAGTTCTCCATTATCTATCTATCTATCTATCCATCTATCTATCTATCTATCTATCTATCTATCTATCTATCTATCTATCTATCTATCTATCTATCTATCCATCCATCCATCCATCCATCCATCCATCCATCCACCCACCCACCCACCCACCCACCCACCCACCCACCCACCCACCCATCCATCCATCTATCTATCTATCTATCTATCTATCTATCTATTTATTGCTACTGAGATTCCCATGTTGGACTTTTCTGCTCTTCCTCTGAAGTGGTGAACGTCCCATTTTCTTCCAACAACATTAAACATGCCTCCAACTCACTACCAGAAATTGTCCAATGATTTAGAAACCTAACGGCATTATCCTAGTTCACAGAGACTAAAACTGAGACAATGAAATTATGTAACTTGCTGAAGAGGGATCAGGCAATAAGAAAAGGTGTCAAGTCTCCACCACACAACAAAAGTTGTGTATTTTTAAACAACTCTCTTTTCAACTACTTTCTGTATAGACACCTAGGTGAGTGTGTATGTACATTCTTCCACAGTTGAGTGCCTTACCATAGTTAGAATTTTTAATAGTTTTGAACTTTATATACTTTTTCTGAGAATAAAATTTCACTGAAGCAAATTTTAAAAGATTATTAAATAAAAAGATGATAAAACTTACCCATTAATCTAGTAGTGGGACATGCCAAATCATCACTGTTAATATTTTCATCTATTTTCTTTATTCCTTCTTCCTTCTACTCCCATCTACCCCCATCTATCTACTTAATGCATATGGATAAATGCATATACAATACACAAACAAACACATAATGAGGCCCTTGTTTTACGTTCAAATTCAATGATCACATTTCCTTTGAATAATTAAATTTAGCTTGAAATGTTTTAATAGAAAGATACATGATGTTAACCATGCCTCTTGTCATTTCCCTTTTAGATGTTTTCATTGCCCTTCTAGGATGTTGATAAACACCTCTGACACCTGATTAGTAAGAGGAGATTCTGAAATTGAAGGTGTCGCTTTGAAAATTTTACCTCTTTTTCAAAAGATCGTGTCAATTTATACTTTTAAAACCTTTTTCGGTGTTTTAAAACTAGTTTTATTCAACTGTACAAACTTGGACACTAAAGAAAAATTAACGCCAAACTGATAACTCAAATAGTTCATGCTGTATTAGGTATCTCTTCTATTATTCTACCATTAGAAATTAGTATAAACTAACTATAAAAAAGATAAAAACACATAGAATATAATTATTTCATATATAAATATAACAGTTTGCTATGTAAATATTAAAATACATATATAATCATGTCTTATGATTGACTATTTTATAAATAAAACCATATTTAATGTAAGATGATTACAATAAATTATTCATTATAAAAACTTTTCTCTATTATAAAATATTTTCCAGTCTTATTCTTACTAAATATGACTCTTCTACAATATTCTTGTTTATTGGACTAGTAGTTAGTACTTGTCATTAACCAATGATGTACTTGATTATATTATAATGTTATATTATAATTGACTAATAATTGCTTAGTCAATACTTATACATGTCTGTTCAGTCTGTGATTTCACAAATGGAATTGTGGAATGATGGGTTTAGAAGATATAGGTATTTTAAAGTTCCCTGGGATTGGAGAGATGGCTCAGAGTTAAGGGCACTTGCTATTCTTTTTTAAATTCTTTTTTAAAAACATCTATTCATTTATTATATATACAATATTCTGTTTGTCTGTATGCTTTCATGCCAGAAGAGGGCACCAGACCTCATTACAGATGGTTGTGAGCCACCATGTGGTTGCTGGGCATTGAACTCAGGACCTGTGGAAGAGCAGTCAGTGCTCTTAACCACTGAGCCATATCTCCAGCCCTGGTACTTGCTATTCTTGCAGAGGACCAAAGTTCTGCTCCTAGCACCTACAGTAAACCACTCAAAACTGTCTGTAATTCCAGCTCCAGGAGATTTGATGCCCTCTTCTGGTCTTCAAAGGAACCTCCACACATATTGCAGATACACAGGAATAAAAATACAAATACATCTTTAATCTTTCTTAATAATATATATATCAAAATTTCCCTAAATTTTTAGATGTATACTCATTCCACACTTGTCAAAATTTGTCTTTTATTGTTGTATTTCAGTATTATGTTTTTCTAACTTTTTAAATTTGAAACATTTTTTTCCTTAATTCGCCAGTCATCCCTCACAGTGAATTTAAGTGGTCATTCTTCCCTGAGAACTTCTTTACTATTTATCTAGAGTACAGTTGCATAGCCCCCTCCCTGGTGACTCCCAGTATTTTAATAGCTCACTCAGTCGTGGTTCTTAGCTACGTGTCCTCATACGTTTTGATGTGTCGTTATAGTAAATCATATTGCACAGTTCATAGTTTGCAATTTACATTATCTTCACAAGGTATGCTTATGTTTTAACTAGAGTGATCTTTAGGGGCATGGAGGCTGGTGTCTCTACCATAAAATAAAGCTGAGAGTAAGAGTGGGTGCGGGAGTTGGAGGGAGACTCACTATAAGACCTCTTCAATTCTTTTTTTTTTCCCCGATTAATCGGCGACTTCTTCAATTCTTACAGTTTATAGTTTTCATGTAGTTACATTGCTGTTTACAGTGCCCAGAATACCAAGCAACTCAAGACACTGAACGAAAGTTCCGAAACAGTGTCAAGGGAGTCAGAAAATACCCTCATTCTAATTTTAAAAGGGAGTAATTTATATTAGTGGGCTTATGATCCTGCAGTTTTGCTCAATGTGTAAATTTAAAAATCACAGCGATTTAAATGCTTAATAGAGTATGGGTTGATGGATTAATGAATGAATGAAGAAGAGGTGGGAACCAAGAACAAGAATATTCTGGTTCCATCCAATAACGACACAGGTTATCTTGTTGGCATGCCACCAACATTCTCAGTGAACACAGAGTTTTCACACCAAAAAGAGGGGTTAGGGTACACAGACACTTTGGAACCCTATTTCGTTTTGCTCTCTGAAAATGGCTTAGCCCCATTTAAAATGAAATCAGTCACAACCTGTGATTCTGTGAGCTCTTCTTTGACTTGGGCAGTATGGAAGGTCCATGTTCCTTGGGAAACACATTTCTTGGTCATGTCTTCAAATCAAAAACATTTCTTTCTAATGAATGCCTAGGAGGCTTGGCAGGGGTTCTTCCTTCCTCTGGGGGTCTCAATCCACCGGTACTGTCGTGGGATCGGTGAGGACGCTGGAAGCTGAGCATGCACCTGCACAGGTGCTCACCAGGAGAGAGGGAGGGAGGCACCTTGAGCCACCCACTCCTGTCACCCTTTGGCCACCCCAGCCCGCGCAGGCGCGCTCTCCTCCTCCCCCCCGCCCCAGCCCCGCCCTCACCGCACCTGCCAGGTCACAAACCTCCGCCCACCCACTCCCGCTCTTCTCGGCCGCCCGGGCTTGCCCCTCCTTGATTGGCCAAGAGTCCGCTGGAGCGCGTCCAATCGGCAGCCCTCCTGCGCGACCTCTCCCCGCTCCTCCCGCCCCGCCGGCCTCGCGGGTGCCCAGCGTCTTTGTGACTGGTGCTCGCGGAGGTCACTCAGCGCGCGGTGAGCGATCGGCGGGCGGGGCCGGCTCAGGTGCCGTGGCACGGGACGGCCGCGGTGGGCAAGGGGGCGGTCGCGCCGCGACGTCGCCGGCGTGAGGCTTCGCGCGCGTGAGCGGCGCGGGCGCCGGGCCTGGCGGCCGAGCTCCGGTGGCGGGCGCGCAGGTCGTTGACGCGGGCCCCGGCTGGGAGGCGCGTCCGTCGCTGCGAGCGCGGCGTCGAGGTTCTCGGACCATGGAGGACCCGCAGCCGCTGCCACAGCCGGAGCTGCCGCTGTGTGACAGCCTCATCATCTGGGTGAGTGTGATCCGAGCTCGCCGGCGAGGCCCCCCGCGGGGCGGGCGGAGCGAGGGAACCTGCGCCTGCCACGTCCACCTGTTCCGCAGCCTGTCCGAGACCGGGCTCTCCACCCAGCCACAGCGCCCCATGGCGCACAGGTGGCTAGGAGACGCGGGCCACCTCGGTTCCCAGCTTGCTGTCCCTTTGGGCCCACACAGCACTCACGGTGTAGACACGGCTGCAGGGAGATGCGGGAGATCTTTTTCTTTTTCTTTTTTCTGTGCCTCCCCTTTCCTTCTTAATACCTTTTCTTTTTTAAAGTAAAAAAGATTTGGCATTTTTGTTTATTTGCGCTTGATCCATGTGCAGGATTCATTGGTGCAGACTCGATGGACGACTGGCTCTGTCCTCAGATGTCCAATGAGCAAAATGGTTTCTAACCTGCTGGAATTGCCTAGATATGACAGAACTGACTTCCAGGTGTGATTCCTAGCCCTTTATTGTGTTAGGGTAATCCTTGACGTCCCACAAACTACTGTTGATGACTCAAAGCTCACTCCAGTTGTGTAGTTTTGTGGAGGGCAGTCTGTCAGATTGGAATGTAAGTAGACTGGATCAGGAAGGAGGATTACATCCTCCAGGAGATTGGCTGGCTATCTCCTAACGTGAACAAATCCAAGGGACAAATGGGAAAGAGCTCTGAGCGTTTGAAATATGAAGTAACTTTTGCACTTTGGACTTTAATGACAAGTTTTAAGTAGAAGGCCAGTAGCTGGGATTTCAGGGTGTAAAGCATTTAGGTCTTCGTCAATCTGCGTAGTCATTTAAATTAGTATTTAGGTTTAGATAATCTGTTTAAGATTGTCAGGGAAGAAGGCAGTGTTACTTTAATGATCTGCTTTGTTTAAAAACAAATGGCTAATCATAGGGTATGTCCAGGTCTCCAATTTTGTGCTCTGGTCCTGACTGAAGAGGTTCTTTATGATATCACTGACTTCCCTGCCCGGCAGTGATGTACAAGATTTTCTTAAAACTCTACTGCAATATTTTTAAATGTTATGACCATATCCGTTCTTAAAGCAGTATTTATTAACTTCATACTTTGTGCTAGGCTCTTTGGAACCAGTTTAGAGCTGTGTGTAACAACAGTGGAAGGCAAAATTCCCCAAGATCTGAAAAACTATGAGCCAAATAAGGAATCACAGACAGGGTACTTGGTCGCCAGTCTCCAATGGGCTTGAGCAGTGCTCTCCCAGGCTGCTGTGTATTGCAGGAAATAGAATGACTGACAAATTGTTACTGTCTTGTGGTCACGCTATTGGCCAGATGTACGCTTCTTCTCAACACTGTAACAACAACCAGGTAGTGCTACTCCTTCTTAGGAAGCTCCATGCAGATACTACTTGGCTCTTAGCGGAGAGACTACCTCCTTATCTTTGGATCTAACTTTACAACCTGTTCCTTCTAACTCTTCTAGATCTTGTTTTATCATTTATTTTCCTTTGCTGCTTCTGCTGCCCATCCCCCAGTTGAATGAGGGGTCTCTGCAAGTGCTCTACCAATGTGACCAAATCCTCAACCTCCTTTTTACTTGAGACATAGTCTAAGATGCTCAGGTTAGCCTTGAACTCACTATGCTGACAAGTCTTTCTGAAGTTACCTAGTAGTTGACTGCTGGGCAACAGAACTCTTGCCTGATCTGCTTTGACTGTGACCCTAAAAGAAAGGATACTCACTAAGATCTCAATATATTGAATTCAAATAGAGTTGTCTTGGCTCTGCCCTTTAGGAATGGTATTCCACTATTAACTGGTATAGATTTCTTGTCTTGGATTTTTAGTTGCATCGTGGTTTAAAGAAGAAGAAAACATAGGGAATGAGCCCCCAAACCAGAGAAGAGTCATTAGTTGTAACTAATACACATGAACTCTTTTGTCTGTAGCCTGAGGGGAAGTAAGTAGTAGAAAACATACATTTGTCAGATTGTCTTTAGCCAGGAAGGTGTTCCCGAATATGCAAGTAATTTTGTGTTTGAGAAGAACTAGCACGGTTGATAAGATTGAAGGAAAAGCAAGTTGCAGTGGGGCCAAGGTGTGCAGGTGAGCAGATAGATGGCTGGGAGAAGCGTGACATTTCACAGCAGGACTAGGCCCTACCTGAAACAGAAGAATCGAGAGAAGCTGGCTAGGTGAGGATTGTCTCTTTTGGTAACTCTTTAAGTGTAGCTTTTATGATTTGAATGTTTCTTTTAAGTAGTTCTTAAAATGTACTACTACTTAGAAAACACAAAGTCAGAGGGGAAAATAGAATAATTTACATAACAGGGAATGTATGTGTAAAGTTTGAAGAAATGTTTTCAGGTTTCATTCTGGTTTGTGTTGTGAGGTCGTTTTTACTTTTTATTACTTTTGTATTCAACTTTCACGAATAGCTAAGAGTATTGGGTCAGATTATTTTAATTCCTTTTAAAATTTTGCTATAACTTTAAGAGGTAAAAGAAAGAGTAAAAGCAAATATATGTGAAATCTTAGAAAATTACTGATCAAATTATATTTTGAGATTTTATTTTTTTTATATGTATGAGTATTTCTTTATCTTCGTGCACACATGTGTGGATATGTGTGTACACTACATGCATGCCTAGTGCCCAAGGGGGGCAGAAATGGACATTGTATTCTCTCAGATGAGTTAAAAAGATGGTTGTGAACTGACGTTTGGATGATGGGAATTGAACCCTATTCTTATAGAAGAGCAGCCAAGGCTCCTAACACTGAACCATCTTGCCAGTCTCATTTAAAACAAATTTGTTCTTGGTTATAAAGCCTTTCAGTTTACCCAAGTGAAATTACGTTGTTATGTTCTTTCATTTGCAGTTAGGAGAAGTTGATATTGACTTAAACATAGTGCAAGGAGGCAACTCCATGATCTAGATACACCTTGTATGTATGGTCACATTGCTTTTTCAAGCGTCTAAAATTATGTTCAGTTATTGCACATGTAAAGATCGGGCAACTTGAGGAAGCTTCTTCTCATGTGAGTTGCAGGAATTGAATTCATGTCAAGGTTGGTAGCAGGTGATTTTTACTGCTGAGCCGTCTCACTGACTCCTATCAGGATTGCGCTGTCTGATATTCTGAAAATGATCTTTTAAAGCCATTCATCATTTCCATTTTATAAAACATTGATGATATATCTTTAAGTTAATATGAAAAGTTAGCATGTAAATAGAAATGTTGGCAAATGGCAGCTGCAATGTTTTCCTTTTAAAGATATTAGAATTTCTCTTCCCTGCATATCCACCCAGTTGCAAAATTCTTGTTGCACATCTCATAGAATCCATTCCTCCTGCATTCGGAATTCACATTATATGTGTCTTGGTGCTGCCCATTTTATGAACAGGATGGTTGCAGGAATCTCCTGACTCATCTCATGCTCACAAGCACGTAAGATATTCTGTATCTCTATTGCATCTGTCTTACCACTTCTTTGTGATTCCTTATTTCTCTAAAGCCAACATGTAGACGGACTGCTGTGGACTTTCTGACTTAATGGATCATGTATTATCCCCGTATTACTACACTTCAGGAAAACTTAACTTGTCTAGATTGTGTTCCTAGCCGTTGAGGCACAGAACCTTGTGCAGACGCTGATGTAATTATGTTCCCTCCTTCACTCAGTTTTCTCAGCCGTCTACTGTGGCGGAAACTTTCCAGTTGTTTCCCATTACATAGATGGTTGTTCTAAGGATAAAATGTCGTTCTGGCTCCTGTCTGTCTCTTTAGTCCCCTTGGTTGACATTCTTTGCCCGTCCTCCTTAAATGATACTAGAATGCGTATTCCTTAAGAAATGGCATTTTTCACTTGAATGTGTATGATAAAAATACTCATTTTCTGAAGCTTCCATCCTCTGGCCCTTGATTTCAAAGTTTTGCTGTTTAACCCTCAAGCCCTCAGGATCTTTTTACAAGGTGTTTCTAAATTACGAATTTTAAATGAATTGTCTCTTTTTTCTTTATTCAATAATAGTTTGTGTATACTGTAATTATGAACTAATCATGTCTCAACATGACATGTGCCTTTCACTTTCTTATAATTGTTAGTGATAGAATGCAGTGATTTTCCCTTGTAATTTCTTCTCATACCACAGTGCACCACATTGAGTAGGAGCTCAAGAAGACATCTCCACGGGGTTTCAGAGCAGTCATAGCTGGCTTTAGCCTTCCCATCCATCTCTCCTTTGTATTAGAAAAAATGGGGACAGCTTTGTTGAATCTCAGAATGCCCAACATCTTAGTGAGTTATGCTGGAATGGAATTCTGTGGACTTTGATAGTTAATTGGTGATCCTGAGGCTAGTAAGTGAATAATGAAGGGAATGAATAATGTACGGGAAAGGAAATCATAGTACCTTTAAGTATGGGTAGAGATTCAATTTCTATATATTTATATGATCCATTTTAACTGTTACATTGCTTTATAATTTTTTTCCTATTTTGTATTTGCTGCTTTGAAAAGGATGCCAGTATTCTTAAAGTACACATTAAATATTAAAAATTACATTAGCTTGTTTCTTTATTGTGTTTGTGTAATTGTTTGCACGCCTGGAGTATAGAGGTGAGAGAACAGCTTGCAGGAGCTGGTTCTCTCCTTTCACGAGAGTTCTGGAGAGTGCACACAGGCCATCGGTCTTAGCAGCAGTGTATCTTGTTAGTCTCATAAACATTTTCAAAATCAAGATTAAATGTTAGTAATAGCGGAAGCCATTCTAGATTGGAACAACTCAGCTGCTGTCTCTGTGGCTGATTGTTGGATAGTCCCGGTTTCTTTCGGAGCTCATGTGTATGGTTTTAAGTAGTTTTAGATCTAACAGTTTTAGCTTTTATTTTCCTATCAAGTAACCAATGACATTTTAACTAGTAATTGCTCAGTTATCTTGATGTTCTCCTTACAGTAGATACATCTGAGAATTTGTATTATTCAGAAGTGCTTAATAATTCATACATAGCACCAGGTTCAATTAGACTTGATATTATGTAAAAATGTGTTTTTTATAAAAATTTTACACAGCTATAGAAATACTGTCTTCCATTTTAGTTGCTATTTCTTTATTTTGTATTGTAGGGATAGTCCAACAGTATGGTGATTTGTTGTGTCATTTTAGCTGCAGACATTCAAGACTGCCTCGCCCTGTCAGGATGTCAAACAGCTGACTAACGGAGTGACCATGGCACAAGTTCTTCATCAAATGTGAGTAGTGAGCAAAGACCTCATAGGTACTTCTTGATTTGAGGATGCCATCATTGCTTGATGAAGGAGTGTGTGTCTCCCTGCTTTCATTGTAATACTTTTTTGCTGATAGGAATAAAAGATAATGATTTATTTACATGATAGTACTATGTTGCTGCTTCAACTGCTGGACTGCTAGGGTTGTAGACATAGGGTACTATACCTTGCCACAAAGACATCATTTCTGTTTGTGTTGATGGCTTTATGCTATAGGGTCTTTCCTTAGTGTGTTGTGTGTGACTCTTGGATCTCCCAGATTTGCGGGCACTGTTTGGAGTAGCACCAGGTGCACTTTGTCTAAATGATAGCACATGTCTTCTCAACTTCTTTTCCGCGGTCAGATTTTACTCTCTTTCTCTGCCTCTCTCTTTGTATATGTGTTATTATCCTCTGATAGCCTTTGTTTTTCAGGGAAAATCAAATGGGTTAGTTAAGAAGAAAGATTTCTTCATTAAGCAAATGACCAGTGGCCTAAAATAGGTCCAAGCCAGTCTGTCTCCTTGTCCCCCTGACACCCCACTTTTGTTTCATTTGCCCATTTTATTATAGTCTTTGATATTTTAACCTTTTTATCATCTAAGGAACTTCTGTTTTGTTTTTTAACCCTTTTCTAGAAGTCTGTATGTAGACTAGCAAGACTTCCAAGGATACATTTTTGCTTATTTTGATAAAAGTTTCGTAATCCTAATAAAAAGACTAATTTCATATGTATATAATTTATTGTTTGCTGAGACAGGTTTTTTGTGTAGACTTTTGGAGCCTGTCCCGGAACTCACTTTGCAGACCAGGCTGGCCGCGAACTCACCTGTCTCTGCCTCCCAAATGCTGGATTAAGGGTGTGCCCGGCATGTTTCTTTGACTGTTTCAAAGTACTATAATGGTAACATTTATAATTAATTTTACTGGTGATTCATATCAAATCACATGAAAGTTGTTAATAAAGTTGAGAAGATAAATTCTGCTTTTTAAAGAAAAGGCAACCTTTCAGATAACCATTTTTACTTATCTGAGGCAGGTATGCGTTTATAGAATTAGATCTTAAACATTGTGTAAGCTGTAACTTTAGCCATGAGGAACCACAGACTTAGTGATGGCTTCTGTAGGTCCTTATCTTTAGTTTGGATATGTAATATGCAGTTGTGGGGAGAGGCTGTGGGCTGAGGGAAAGTGTACCTACGACGGTGTTGGTTTTCCAGGGCTGCTCTAACAGTGCCACGGACTGTGTGGCTTAACACAACAAAATTTTATTCTCTTGTAGTTCCTATAATTAGAAGTCTAAATCAAGCTCTTGGGCGGGCTGTCCTCACTCCAAAGCTTCAACGAGAGAGCTTCCTTGCCTTTTCTAGCTTCTGGTTGTCCTGGGCATTTCTAGGGCAACTGTGCCTCTCTGCTTAGCTTCCCTTTGTTTGCAGCTCTATCTGTTGCAATTTTTTTATTTTTTAATTTATTTGTTTTTCTTTATAAAAAAGAAAACTAACTATCTTTTTTTCATTTTACATATCAATCCCAGTTCCCTGTCCCTCCCCACCTCCCATCCTCTCCACCTATTCCTACACCCCACCTCCCATCCATTCCTCAGAGAGGGTAAGGCACATTGCTCTAGGGAAGGTCCAGTGCCCTCCCAGCTATATCTAGCTTGAGCAAAGTATCCTCCCAAACATTGGAGTACTACTCAGCAGTAAAAAAGCAATGACATCTTGACATTTGCATGCAAATGGATGGAACTAGAAAAAATCCATCCTGAGTGAGGTAACCTGGACCCAGAAAGATGAACATGGTATGTACTCACTCATAAAGTGGATACTAGCTGTAAAGCAAAGGATATTGAGCCTATAGTTCATAATCCTAGAGAAGCTACGTAACAAGGTGAACTCTAAGAAAAATATACATAGATCCACTTGGAAAGGGGAAATAGGCAAGATCACCTGACAAAATTGGGAGCTTGGGGATGAGGGAAGAAGGGAGGGTGAAAAGGGGAAGAGGAGGGAAGAAGGGGAGGGGTAAGGAGAACTTGAGGGAATGGGATTGATGAGATGGAGGAAGGACAGAGATGAGAGCAAGGAAAGAGATATTTTCATTGAGGGAGCCTTTATGGGGTTAGCAAGAAACCTGGCTGTTAGAATTTCCCAGGAACCCACAGGATGACCCCAGCTAAGACCCTAAACAATAGAGGAGAGGTGGTCCGATTTTGACTTGCCCTGTAGTCAAACTGATGAGTATCTTAAATGTCACCCATAGAACTTTCATTCAGCAACTGATGGAAATAGGGGCAGAGACCCACAGCAAAGCACTGGGCTGAGCTCCCTTAGTCTTGTTGAAGAGTCGGAGGAGTGAGAATTTGAGCAAAGAGGTCAAGACCATGATGGGGACACCCACTGAAACAGTTTACCTGAGCTACTGGGAGCTCACCAACTCCGGCCAAACAGGGAAGGAACCAGCATAGATGCAAACTATAGTCCCTCTGAATGTGGGTGACACTTGTAGGGCTGGGGCAGACTGCGGTTCACTGGCAGTCACACCAGGACTTTTCCGTACTGCTTGTACTGGCTTTTAGGGAACCTATTCTATCTGTTCTATTTTAAGGGCACTAGTCTTATGGACCCATTCTAAGTAAATAAGATCTCTTCCTACTTTGATTGATACTGTGAAGACCTTATTTCCAAATAAGGTCATATTTTTAGGTACAAAGTTAAAACTTAAATACGTCTTTTTGGAAAATGTGATTCTATATACTGCTACCAAGAATGAATCCACTTACCCCCTTTGTCAGTTGACCAGCCATGTAATATATGTGTTTTATTGTCTTTAACTGGATGACTTTTGCAAAGAGTAATGTGGTACAAAATTAAAATATTCAGGCTTAAATCATTTTTTATTGTTCAGGTATTTGAACAGTTAAATGATAAACCATGATAGCCAACATCTGAGTATTTACTAAATATATCATTATAGGTTCCATTATATGGGTTATTTGTGTGTGTGCAGTCTGTGCTTGTGCAATTATCTGTTGTGTGCTTGTGGAACCCAGAGGTCGATGTTGAGTATTTTCCTTTATCATTCTCAACCTTATTTTTGAAATAGGCTAGTCTCTGATCTGGAACTCACCATTTTGGCTATCCTGGTTGGCAGTGAGCTCCTGGGGTCCACGTCTCTTTGCCCCCTCTTCATACCCAGCGCTGGGGTTGTAGTCATGTGCTGCTGCACGCAACTTTCCCATGGGTGCTGCAGATCTGACTCAAGCACGTGCACATATGCACTGAGCTGTCTTCCCAGCCCTCATTTAAGTTTTTTATTTATAAGCTATATATTTAGTATTTTTATGTCCAATTTATCCATGAGTACCAAGGGTGTAGGAAGCTACTTTTAGAAGTGAAATAATTGTAAGGCTGGGATTTGTATTAATTTAGTCTGACTCCAAGGCCAGTGTTTTTATTCACAGTAACAGTAGAAATCTAGTACCTCAAGTCTTTCTGATAGAATCTTATTCAACAATAGTCTTGGGGCATCAATGGAAGACAATAAAATTTTTATTAGAAAATAGAAATACAATTATTCCTTTAAGTTATCTGCTAAAATTCTTGAAGATGCATCCTGGATGGAATTAAACATATTATGATGATTTTTTGCATAGTTTTCATTAGAAAATAATTGGATTGTATTTTTCTTCATTAGCTCCGTTCCTCCTTTTGATGTTCCTTTAGTTTCAAGTTCAAGTTCTGATAAGTGTATAAAAGAAAACAAAAACTATCAAATCATATAGATAATGTGCCAGTGTGAAAAAGTATAAAATGTGTGAGGTTGAACATCAGGTTTGACTAGTGGGAAGATTAGCTCAATGTTAATGGTTACCAAAGAGTGAATTTGCTTGTAAGAAGGCAATTGCTAGGTAGGTTGTTATGGAGAAAGAAAAATTTAGTGGCTTCATTTAAATTACTGCTAATCTCACTAAGGATAGATTTCAAACTATGAATCCTTCATACCATGGTTCAGTTTTGTTTTTCATGTTACAAAAACATTTTAAAGTTTAGCTTTTATATTTTTGTTTTAGTGACGTAGCCTGGTTCAACGAATCTTGGTTAAGCCGAATTAAAGATGATGTTGGAGACAACTGGAGAATAAAGGTACACATAAATGAATGGGTGGGTCACACGGTGCAAGCAGAGCTCCTAACAGTGATTCTGAACTCAATTGATTTTTTAAAAATTAATTCATGAGTGCATGTTTTCAGTTTGAGTTAACACATATTGAACTGATCTGTTTGTATCAACTTAACCCAAAGTAGAGTTAGTTACCTTGAAAGACAGTACCTCAATTGAAAAGGAAATGCCTCCATCAAATTGACCTGTATGCCTGTCTGGTTGTCGTTTTCTTGATTGATGTGGGAGGACCCAGCCCACTGTGGGCAGTGCCACCCCTGGACAGGTGGATGTGGAGGTTAAGAAAGCAGGCTGAAGGGTGTGAACCTGAAATCTAGTTCTTAAGCAGCTGTCTTCCAAGGTTTCTGCCTCTCCTGCTGCTTGAGTTCTTGCCCTGATTTCTCTCGTGATTGATTGTGGTCAGGATTTGTAAACTCAATAAATCCTTTCATTCCCTAGCTTGCTTTTGGCCATTGTGTAATAATAAAGTAACTAGGACACCTGAGTTTACTCATAGATAAATATCATTTTATAGTTGCATAACTTTTCTTCCATCCAAGAACATTGGTCTCTTTTCAGTTAACCCTCACCCAGTGACTGGCTTCTGATGGCTGTTGTCTGCTTTGAGTCCCTTGAGTTCTCGTTTCTAGAATTCTATATAAATGCACCAAACTGTGCACTGTGAGTGTCTTCTGTAGACTTCATTCACTCAGTATAATGATTTTGAGATTCATCTGTGTATACTACATTGATATGCCATTTTTATTTAGCTGTTCATCTGGTGGAATAGTTGAATTATTTCTGGTTTAGGCTATAGCAGTGAATCTTTACTTAGACTTTAGGATATACATGAATCTTTACTTAGACTTAATTTCATTGGGGGGAAATTTCTTGGTGGAATTGCTGAAGTGTGTGTGTGTGTGTGTGTGTGTGTATGTTTAACATTATCTGCAAATGATTTTATATTTTTAAATCCTTTTTACTTCTCTTGGATTTCTTGGGACTTGGTGGCCTGTGTTTGTTTCATAAAAGATGTCTAATTTGTGTCATAAAGTTTTTTAACAATACTAGTATTGTAATAGTATGCTAATGAATAATTATATATATTTAAAAATTGTTTATTATTCTGCATGTATGTGCATGAGTACCATGTGCATGCTTTGTGTATGCAGAGGCAATAGGAGAGCATCAAACCCCTTGGAACTGGAGTTATAACCAGTTGTAACCAGTCATGTGGATGCGGGAATTGAATCTGGGTCCTCTGGAAGATTTTTGTATTTTCCCCTTAGTAACATCTAACTTATTTTTCAGTTTTATATTTTAAAATTATTTATTGCATTGATTTCCTCATTTACTTCTCCTTTTGCTGTTTTTTATCCTGCTTCTTTATCCTTGAAGAGGCTTAAATAATAAATGTTAGGCCTATTTTTGTACTAATATAAAAAACACCGCCTTATATTCAATGCATTATGAGTATTTTATTATCATTGTGCATATGTTGTGTGTGTGGAGCGTGCACATGCTCCATCATGTGTGTGTAGGTCAGAGAACAAGTCTGTGAACTCTAATCTCCCTTCCCCTTGCTTTCTTATCTGTCTTACGTCTTAGTGAGTGCTCCAAGGGCACCTGACAGCACTGTACATCCTCATTTATTCTCCAGACGTGTTTCGTGCCACATTTGTTGATAGTGCAGTGTGTATCTTGTGTTTAATTTTCCCATAACTTACATAGGGAGGCATCCTTAAGTCTCCGTTGATGATAATTATTTTTCTTTTCAGTTCTGATAATAATAAATTCAGTTCTTATCAGTTATGATAGTTTCATTTCGTATGAGTATTTTTAATTTTCTTGCTAGGTTTTCTGCCTTCGTGAAGAATTTGATAATGTTTTATTTTTATTGGAAAAGTGATTGTCTCTCACCTTTGTGTATGTCCCTCATTATTAACATGAAAAAAAAACATTTATTTCTTCTTTTTGTTCTGTTTTAGGCTAGTAACTTAAAGAAGGTCCTCCATGGAATTACAAGTTATTATCACGAGGTACAAGAAATACCTGATTTTAAACAAAAATTCCAGTTGCTTGACTTCTTGTTTATAGCTTGTATTGGAATGAAATTCATAATTATAATTATATTGCCATTTTTAATGCTCTCAGAATTTTTGTGAAAATGGTGATGTTTAAAGCTTAAATACATTGGATTTCCAAAAGAGAAATAAAATTTCATTTTAATACTCTAAATTATTTTTACAAATATAGTTTATTGTCTAATAATTGGTGGCCTTTGAACTGATTTTCTTAGTTAAAAATTTTTCTTTTATTTTTTAATGGAACAGAAATAAACTTGAAAGTTTGTTGGAAAAGTTTTAATACTAATATGAGAATTTTCTGTGTGCTCTACACATCTAGAATCCTTAAAACTTTTTAATAAGCTTCAAGATAATAAGGAAGGGGAAGAAAAAAATCAAATCCATTGGATTTGTTTTTCATTTGTAATAGTGTGGCAGTTGATGTTGTGACTCTAAGCCGATATTCTTGAGATAGTCTGACTTCTTCATTGTGTAAATAACTTTGCCTTTCTTAATAATAATACCTTTCTATTTTGAGCTAGCATAGTCCTATTTACTGCTTACAGGGAAAGCATTTTTGTTAGAGTAAGATAGCCTAGGTTCTTCTTAACAAATTCTTGTTTTTCTGATAGTAAAAGCAAGTAAAAGCAAATACAATTGACTCTGAATATTCAGAAGGTGCCAGAATATTGCTAACTTGGTTTTAGTCAATAACACTGACTTGTGATTTCTTAATTTGTTTATTTCATAAACTTATTTTAATTTTTCTTTAAATAGTAATGGAAATTTTCTGTAGCCTACTTAACTCAGTGATCTAATATATCATTTGATTCTTCAGTTTTTGGGGCAGCAGATTTCTGAGGAACTTATTCCCGATTTAAACCAAATAACTGAGTGTTCAGATCCTGTCGAGCTTGGGAGGTTGCTTCAGCTTATTCTAGGTTGTGCAGTCAACTGTGAAAGGAAGCAAGGTAAGTGAGTTTTAGACATTTGTGGTTCCCATTTTCTAGAAACATTCTACTTTGCTAGTTCTTAGTGCTGACATTCACAGGAAGGGGTTGTCTTCCTGCTGTTGAGTGCCTGAACTCACCTTGCACTAACTTGATCTAAATTGTAGACCTCCCTGTCATCTGTCATGTTGCAGCTCTTAAGTGTCCTGTGTTCTGGTGCTCAGGGGCCAAATTAAGTCTATTTAGTTCATTGATACCTGGTTTTTAGTACACCAGGTAGAATTTTAGGTTCATTTAATTTTTTATGATAAAATATTAAGCTAATAAATTATAACCCAGACTTACTCAAATAATACCTGCTGTGTTTAGAAGAAACCTGTCCACTGTTTTCTTCTGAGAAGTGGAATAGTTCACATGTTAATGGAACCCATGCATTACACTAGAATATGTATGCATAGCAATCTGTGTGCTGCTGAGGGTGAGATGTCACAAAGCTGAGTAGAGTGAGTCTCCTTCCCTGTGGGTGCTTGTCCATCTTGTGTCTCTTGTCCATCTTGTGTCTCTTGTCCATCTTGTGTACCTTGTCCATCTTGTGTACCTTGTCCATCTTGTGTACCTTGTCCATCTTGTGTGTCTCGTCCATCTTGTGTGTCTCACACATCTTGTGTCTCTTGTCCATCTTGTATCTCTTGTCCATCTTGCGTCTCTTGTCCATCTTGTGTACCTTGTCCATCTGTGTACCTTGTTCATCTTGGGTACCTTGTCCATCTTGGATGGGAAGAGCTTTGCCAGAGCCTGGTCTTAGTATACTGCCTTCATAAAGACTTCTTCAAGAAAGGGTAAAGGATGGATAAATTCAGTAAGTCCAAGCTCAAGAACTATAAAATAAAATGAAATCAATTGTAGTTTATAAAGTACACACACACTCACATACCATAAAACTTTCTTATTCCAGTGTCTGCATTTAGTAGCTACCTTTTCAGAGGGCAAACAACTACTTTTTCTATAGTTAGTGCCGGGGGCATTAAAGATCTCTATGTTGTGTTTTGTTTGTTGTTTGTTTGTTTTGTGAAAATTAAATTTTTACACATATAGGTTAAAATGTCTCTGGCTACTCACAGTTTGGCAAGGAATACTTCAGATTTAAATATAGTACTTTTTGTTACAGTTTGACTCTTTTTATTCCTTGATTAATACTTTTCTTCTATTTTGGTTTCTGGCTATTTGTAGCATTTTTTTGCCTAATTTAATATTTTGTTTCCAAAATTTCAGACATAATTCATTTTCAGAAAAGTAACATTTGGCTTTGATTCTATTTCATTTAAGTATTATTTATTTTTTCTAGTATTGCATTCTTCCATTTTCTTGTAAATTCATCTTTTATTATAAGCCATGGTTGACAGTCTAAGCTACAGTTTTCCCTGGTGTTGATGATTTTGTTGCATCCTGCAAACTTTGTATGCTGTCTTTGTCATAATTTAGGCCTAAGCATCACTAGATATTCTTGTCTTCATAGTTTTGAAAGGAAATTCAGTTCCTGAAGATACAAGTGAAAGTTTACTAAGCAGTCCATATAAGGAAACAGTTTTACTTTCAGAGTATGTGTCTGGTTTAACAATTAGGTTTGAATAGTTAAATAAAACCTGCTAGTGGGCTGAGGGTATGGCCTAGTAGTATAGCGCTCATCTGTCATGCAGAGCCCTGGATTCTATCCTCAGGGCTGTAGAAGGAATGGAAATAGGAAATGCAAAAACAAAGAATACAAGAAATGAGCCCCCTAAATTTGATGATATCAAGCAGCTTCTGCGCTTTTGTGGTTTGAAGTGACAATTGGCTTGATTATTAACAATGACCTTCTCAAACAGAAAGGTTTTTAAACATAATTTCTTGATTTTTTTTTAATTTTACTTCATGCACCTTAATCCTGCTCACCTCTTAGGCCCCCCATATTGTCCCTCACTTTTGCAGCACCTCTTCAAAAGAAAGTTTAAAAAAAAGCAATCAAAAACAAGAATGAAACAGACCTCATTGATTCTCCATCTTTCCCGCTTCTCTAGCACCTCTTCATTTGTCCTGGTGGCATTGGGAGCGCTGTGTCTCATAGTTTATGTACCCTTTTGTCCAATCTGCTTTACTAGCAAATGTTCATTGAAATGAGTCACTGGTCTGGTGCAAGGCCTCTTGTATCTGGTGCACCATCATCACTGGATCCTCACCAAAACTCTGGGACATCCCATGTCTGCTCCCAGACCTGGAGATCCTGTCGGTGTAGTTCCATAGGACCAGTCTCTTCATGAGCTCCATCAGATGGAGTAGATGTTAGGGTGGGCCAACCTAAGACCCAGATGTAGGTCTGGATGGTAGCTGAGCTGGTCAGTTCAGGCCACTGGAGCCACCCACCTGAGGTGAGAGGGCGAAGCCAAATTCCCTATACCCGTGCCATCAGAATCAGTTTTCCCTTACCTGTGGTGAGAAGTGGGGCCATCTCTCTCAGTGCAGGGGCCAGCTCCCTTGCTACAGTGTCCAGAGAGAGAAAGGCAGGGCCAGTGAAGGGCAGGACTGGCTCAACTTGGCTCTTTGGTTTCATCATGCATGGCCCTATGGCCCCCTGAGGTGACACAGGCCGCAGACATGGCCCTCAGCAGCAACTCAGGCCTGGACAACATCTTTGTAGAAGCATTGGCCACACAGATCAGAATACTCACATCAGGATGGCTCTGGTGGTGGCATGGCCCCCAGACACCAACAAGGCCATAGTTTGCAGCCCAAACTCTGGGATTCTATGCGACTGTAGTGGCAACACTGACCTCAGACTTCAACACAGACCCCTACCGTGGTAGGACCACCAACCCAGACATGGTCCTTGGCAGCAGCCAGGTCTGGATGTCACTGTTGCTCCAGGTGGTAGTGTAGGCCACTCAGATTGTCACAGCCCCAGTGGAAGCATGGCCCTCAGGCACCAGAATGGCCCCCAGACCTCAGGCTTCCACGTGGCCTTCAATGGTAATAACCATGGACAGCAGCAGCAGCACAGGCCGCCCAAATCTGTATGACCCTGGCTTCAGCATGGCCCTTGGACAGCAGCATGACCTGGACATCCACGCAATCCTCAGTGGCAATAGAAGCCATGAATGTCATCCCAGACCCTGGCTGCTGTAGGCCCAGGGATCAGACATGGTTCTTGGCAGCAGCTCCTGGTGGCAGCACAGGCCACCCAGATCTATATTGTTCCAGCTGCAGCATGGCCCCAGAATCCAACAAGATCACAGGATGCAGCCCAGATCTCAGGCCTCTGTGTGTGTCCTAGTGGCAACATGGGTCATGGCTGTGGTAGGACCACGAACCCAGACATGGTCCTTAGCAGTAGCCCTGGTCTGGATATCAACATGGCCCCCATGGCTGCATAGCCCTTGGACACGAACACAGTCCAGACCTCTGGAATTACATGGCCCTTGATGACATCAGGAGCCGTGGACATTAACACAGACCTGATTGCAGTACAGACATGGCCCCCAGCTGCAGCCTTGGCCTGGAAGTCACCATGGCACTGGGTAATAGTATGTACCACACAGATCTGTGTGACCCAGCTGCAGCATGACCCTTGTGCACCATCATGGTCCCAGTTGGCTGATCAGACCCCGAGTAACCACATGGCCTTTGGTTGCAATAAGAGCCACAAATGTTGACTCAGACCCTGATTGCTATAGTGCCGTGGACCCAGACATTGCCTTTGGCAGCTGCCTGGACCTGGACATACCAGGGCTCTGGGGTTGCAGTATAGGTCACCCAGGCCAGTATGACTCCATTTGTGGCACAGCCTTCAGACAACAACAAGGCCACAGGTTGCAGCCCAGACCCGAGGCTTGTGTGTGGCCTTTGGTGGCAAAATGGGCCACAGATGTTAACACAGACCCTGACTGCTGTAGGGACCAAGACATGGCCCTTGTAGGTAGCACAGGCCAACCAGATCAGTGTGATTCCTGCAGTGGCCATTGGACACCTACATGGCCATTGGTGGCAGCCTAGACACTGGACATTTGGTGGTAACATGGGCCACGAATGTCCATATAGACCCTAACCTGTGGTGGGACCACAGACCCAGATATGGCCCTTGACAGCTGGCTGGGCCTGGACATCACCATAACCCTGGGTGGCAAGCAGGTCTCCCACATTAGCCTACTCCTCACTGCCTTCATTTCTTCTGTTCCACCTCTTTCCCCATCACATGAACTATTCCACTTCTTTTCTCTCATTTCTCCACCACATATTTACTCAGCATAATGGGATCTACCTGCCTGGTGCTGCAGGCAGGATGTCTTCCTGCCGCATTAAGGGCCCAGCCTGGCCTGGAGGTAGCTAGCACCCTCCTGAGCACAATTGCATCAAGGGGCTGTGGACTTAACGAAAATTATTTTTTTGTAGATTTCAGCAAACTTGAAACATTCCACCTTCCAGAACATTAAAGGAAACCATTATGTCTTTGGTACATTCTTTAGTTAATTCTTTTTCTCCTTAGCATTTAGTGGTCAAGTGCATACCATAACATTTCAGACTCTTAGTTATCGCAATAAAAGGAAGATTTAGAGGACTTACAGGAGTGCTTAAAAGAATCAGTAAAACACAAATATTGGATACATTGGAGGACAATAGTTGGATGAAGAACGTACAGATGAAGTAGACCTAAGTCTACAAATAGCTAAGGCTTTCTTTAAGGTCCTTCATTTCCTGTCTGGATGTATCACCTTTACTTACTGTATGTGTTTGTGGAAAGCTGTAAGCGTCTTGGGAGAATTAATGGATGCTAAGCAGGTGTTGCAGAAGGCTGCATACATACCTTTGAAAGCCTTCCTGGAATACAGATGGTACAAATGGAAGTTTCTGGATCTGAAAATGGATAGTTATTATAAATTGTGTTGCAATGGAAAGGGCCTGCTTTTTACCCCGGCTGCCCAGCTAGCTTAGCCCCAAAATAACAACACAGAAATTGTATTAATTAAAACACCTCTTGGCCCATTTGCTCTAGTCTCTTATTGGCTAACTCTCACATCTTGATTTAACCCATTTCTATTAATCTGTATATTGCCATGTAGCAGGCTTACCGGGAAAGATTCTAACCAGCGTCTGTCTCAGGCAGGAGATCCATGGCATCTCTGACTCTGCCCTTCTTTCTCCCAGCATTCAGTTCTGTTTTCTCTGCCTACCTAAGTTCCGCCCTATCAATTAGGCCAAGGCACTTTCTTTATTCATTAACCAATGAAAGCAACACACAAACAGAAAGAACTCCTACACCAAAATTGTTTTAATATTACCTCTAGTATTTTTTCTTTTACTCAGATAAATTAAAAAGTTTCTTCTTTGGCTAAAAATTTAAATTACTAAGGGTAAAAATTTTTATCTTGCCTTTAATGGACATACTAGTGAATTAGTATATTTGCATGAAAGATCATTTATGGTTAATTAATTTTCACACGTTGGTTATTAGGTCGTTAAGAAATTATATAGAACAAATTTACTTTTAATTAAATTAAATTCAACTTTAATTTTTTTATTTTTAGAGCATATTAAAAATATAATGACCCTGGAAGAATCTGTTCAGCATGTGGTCATGACTGCAATTCAGGAGGTAAGTGATAGCACATTCACATGAGTATGAAAGTGCTGAACCAGGATATGCAAAACTATGTATAAATTTTTTAACATTTAGAAAATGTCAAAAGTCTTCAAGCCTAATTTTAGAACGCCAAGTCTAAAAGCCATCTGATAGTTCTCATTTTAAAGTAATTTTATTTAAATTTGGAGCTCAGCACCGAACCCAGGGTCTAGTGATTGCTAGGCAGATGCTGTTCCGTGGATCTAAATCCCCAGCCTCTAAACATTCTTTTCTGTACCTTCTACTAATAAAGCAAAATAATCAACTTTGCTGCATGTAGAACATTCCATTTCCTCTCTTCTTCCTGCCAGGTGGGACAGGGTTCCCAACACTAATGCAGTGGTTCTCAATTTGTGGGTTGTCTAAGACCCTTGGAAAATGCAGATGTTTACAATACAATTTATAATGGTAGAAAATTACAGCTATGAAGTAGCAATGAAAATTTATGGTTGGAGGTCACTACAACATGAAGAACTGTATTAAAAAGGGTCACAGCATTAGCAAGACTGAGAACCTAGTGTATCTGTATCATGTGCCTTTAGAATTATAGGCTTAGATTTCAGAGTCAAATAACCCGAATTTAAGATTATAATTATATCAGACATACTGGAAGGGTATTGCCTCTTAATTCCAGTTATAAGTCTTAGGTAAAAAGCACTAATTTATGATATATGAATCATTTTTAAGAGGGGCATGATGTTATATCCTGTAATCCTTGCTCTTGAAGGAGCACACAAACTTGAAATCAGCTTAGTCTACCTCATGAGAACATGACTAGAAAAAGTACAAAATAAAAGAAATTTAAGAATCCCCTATTTAAAAAATATATTTGTGTTTATAGTCAGTAAAATGTCTCTTAAAATTTGCATTATAATTTATTCTTAATCTTAGCACTAATATGCTTGAATATTCTTACTTGATTCTACCTCTAAAGAAGTTTTTTTTGTGATCAGTGTTCTAAGTAAGGTTCATTAAATTAAAGTAAGAGAAAGCTAAATATAAGTTAATTTATGCTACTTCAAGTAAAGAGACTTTCATAAACATTATACCATTGCACTTAACTTTGCTGTTTTAATTTCCTAGTTAATGAGTAAAGAAATAGTGAGCTCTCCTGCAGGTGACGCCGTTGGAGAATTAGAGCAACAGGTAAGACTGCGGGAGGAGACAGCTGACAATGGTGACATGGTTCCCCTCCCATCTATTTTACAAGACTTAAAATCACGTGCAGCGATCCCTCTTGTGGCACTGAATATGCTTTGCAGTAAGATACCACTTGGATACTAATACGTGTTTTCTAGTGAATATAAGTAGTGATAGCTTTAGTGTTTTCTGTGATCCTGTTCCAAGAATCAGTGGCACTAAATATTCCAGCCGGCCTGTTACTAGCTGTTTGGCACATTCTACATGGTTACACTATTAAACAGTAGATAATTTTTTAAAAATCTCTAAAATTTTTATTATGGTTTCAGTACTGGTACACACACACACACACACACACACACACACTTCTGTCTTTTTCTCTGAGATTAAAGAAATAGCTCAAAACTCAGGATCTTGTTGACAGCACTTCTTACATAGGATAAAGTTCCCCCTCTCCCTTTCTATAGTTAATCAGGGTGGTCCAGGGACAGGGTGAAGTGAGGTCAAATGCATTTTTAGGTATTTCTTTTGTAAACCTCTGGCTCCCCACTCCACAACCTGGGGTAATATTAGATATCTTAAAGAGTATTTCAAATTGATTTTTTATGGAAATTTTGTTTAAATATAAACATACTTTTAAACATTTTCTGCAATAAAATTAAAAAGTAAAATCTCTAATAACCTTTAAAATATATCCCAAAAATTTTCATAAGGTTTTATTTCTATGGAACCTTATCCTTAATTATTAGTTAGATTATGTAAATGTCATACCAAGGCAACACATGAAGGCTCATTAATTAACAGATGATTTTTAAACATGATATCTAATACCACTATACACATGTTGATAAACGACTTTCCATTCTGGTCCACTCAGCCTGATTACTGAGAACCGTGCTTTCTGTTTCAGCTGAAGAGGGCGCTAGAGGAGCTTCAGGAAGCCGTAGCAGAGAAAGAGGAGCTAAAGCAAAGGTGCCAGGAGCTGGATATGCAGGTATGGACATGGGAACCTGAGCTGTCTTTAATTTAAATAATTAAAACTAGCAACCTGTTCTGAAGGTTGGTTTGCATTTCAGAGAAGAGACATTAAGATGACTCTTTAACATTTAAATAGGAGTTTTATAAGTATTTTTCTCTCTTTGAAAATTGTTGACATGATTAGTTTTGGAGAAAGTATGCCAATTGGAGAATTTCAGCTAATTAATATATGAGGATTCAGTTTGCATGTTATAAAAATGGAAGATTTAAGCAGGGTGTGGTGTGCACGCCTTTAATCCCAACACTCAGGAGGCAGAGGCATTTAAATCTCTGTGAGTTCATGGCCAGACAGGGCTACATAGAGAAACCGTGTCTCAAAAAACCAAAAAAAAGTTTTAAAAAATGGAAGAAATGAAAGACTTAATGTATTGTCTCTATGGCATGATCGTTTTTGAATATTAAGTGAAGTAATTTAATGTTCTGCTCAGTGATGCGATGCATGACCCTTTTAATAAAGTGTAACTCTGGTTCATCTATATGTCCATATATGTATGTATGTAGTAGCCTCTTATGTTTGCCTTGACATGTATATGAATATGTCTGTGTATTTCCTATATTAAACAAATGTGGCATGAACAAGTATTTGGGAACCCACTAAGTAAAGACATAGTTGTTCAGGTGTGGCACAATTGTATCCAAGTACTCTGAGGATGAAGGATCTCACTCACCAAGTGAGAAAGTATGTCTCATCTTATTGTATGTCTAAAAAACAACCTTAAGAATTGTCAATAAAACCAGGGAAGGTTAGCATAGGGGTGTGTGTGCGTGCGTGTGTGTGTAGTTAGAGAACAACTTCCAGGACTTGGTTTTCTCCTTTCACCACGAGACTGAACTCAGGCCGCAGACTTGGATGACAAGCTCCTTCACCCCCCGAGCTGTCTTCCTAGTGCCCACTTACATTTACATTTATCTCGCCCATTTTACAAGATAAGCAAGTGCCTTGTCCACATGAAAACATTTTAGCTGTTTTTTTTCTTAGCTGATTCTTTAACCAAGTATGCTTGTCTCCAGGATATGTGACTGGTTATTTTCTACTGTGAACTTAAAATGGTAATTTAGGCTGAGAGAATGACTGCATCCTGAAAATTAGCTTAGACCTCAAACTGTTTAACTTCAAATTTAGATTTGATTTCTCTTATTCTAATATTCCTGTGCTCAGAATTCTAGAGTGGAAGAATCCTTAAAACTTACCTATCGGTCAAACTGTTTCATCCTCAGTCAGAATTAGAGTACAGAACTCCCAGCTCGTCAGTGGTGGTTTTCTCTTGATGTTTGTTTCTCAGGTGACTGCACTTCAGGATGAGAAGAACTCACTGGTCTCTGAGAATGAGATGATGAATGAAAAGCTTGACCAGTTGGACGGCTCCTTTGATGATCCAAATACAATGGTTGCGAGAAAGTATTTTCATGCACAGTTACAGCTAGAACAATTACAAGAAGAAAACTACAGGTAGTATTTTTAGTAGAAATTACTGAGTTTTATTAAACTGATATCTAAAGAGTCATAATTATCAATAGCCAATACTTGAAAATTATATATGCTTAGGACATTGATTAAAGTATACCTAACAAAAGTACCAAATGGTATCAGCAGTGCCTTCCTTACAGGGTTCAGTCAGATTAACCAGGTAGGATATGCACATTAAAACAAGGACTTCAAAGATATAAGCCAGATATTGGCTGGAGACAGTAAGAGTTGGGGGTGGGGTCGCAGAGGCTTGGAGAGAGCGTGTCCACAGAAGTAAGGTAATAGTAATAAAAGGATATAGATCTTAAGCTTAAAAAAATGCTTTTCATGCTAACATTTTGCTCTTACCTTTAGTAAAGGTTGGCTGTTTCTGACAGGCAGACTGCTGAGCCTTGTGCCAAGACCTTAGGACAAGCATTTTGATTGTACCTTACATATATTTTCATATCCTTTCAAATTTGCAAAATAAAGTTGTGAGGATATAAGGAACTCTTTACTACATGTCTTTTGTAGCTGTCTCATGGTTGTTATTATAAAGCCTTCTCTGCTTATCACAGCCAGTATTCATGTAGTTACTCTTATTTTTAGAGAGATGCAGATTCTTTAGCCCCCTCTTAAGCTTTAGTGTGTGTTTTCTAAAATCAGCAAACCACAGCGTAGTTGATAAGGAGATTGGTTACTGACACAATGTTCCTGTATAAACGACCGAACATTTTCAGATACAATCGGTTGTTTCATTTTCTTTACAACTTTTCCTATTCAGAATGGAATCCTTTGTTTTGATGTGCTGCTCTCCTAGATTTGACCAAGTCAATCATTTATCCTTTAAATGTAATCTTTCTTTTGAGTACTTTCTTCTGACATAGCAATATGCCCTAAACTGTTGTAGTTTATTTAGAATTAATATTTTACTTCCTTACATAGCATATATATTTTTAAAAATTACTGTATTTTTACATCCTTATTTTTCTTTGCCAATTAAAATTTTAGTTTAATCTAAATTAAACTAAATCTGTTGTAGTTTATTTAGAATTAATATTTTACTTCCTTACATATCATATATATTTTTAAAAATTACTGTATTTTTACATCCTTATTTTTCTTTGCCAATTAAAATTTTAGTTAGAACCAGATATGCATAAAAGGTAAATTGAAAACTGAGAGCATTATGTACCTTTTATTTGTGTTTCAATGTTAATGGCTAAGAGTTACTTGAATTTTTCCTCTTCTGAAGGTGGAATTTAAGTGTGTCATACTAACTTCAAATCTCAATGAGAAGACAAAGGATGAAGCTATATTAAAAATTATTTCTTTTAAGGCTTGAAGCTGCAAAAGATGATTACCGTGTTCACTGTGAGGAACTTGAAAAGCAGCTGATTGAATTTCAGCACAGGAACGATGAGCTGACAAGCCTCGCTGAGGAAACCAGAGCTCTGAAAGACGAGATAGACGTTCTTAGGTACGGCCTGCCTGGGCGCTCGTGCTGCTCCTCAGCTACTGCGCAGATAGCTTGTGATTTCCAGTCTTACCTGAACTCTTACTATCCCTGTGTATTGATCACTGTTTATTTAGACTTCTGTTCCTTTTCTGTGTTCATTAATTAGAACTGCATTTAAAGATGTAATAATGTTCAGGGTTTTTTTTTCTTTTTTTTATTGATTTTATTGAGCTATGCATTTTTCTCTGCTCTCCTCCCTTTCTCTCCCCTCCCCTTCTGCCCTGCCCTCTCCTATGATCCCCATGCTCCCATTTTACTCAGGAGATCTTGTCTTTTTCTACTTCCCATGTAGATTAGATCCATGTATGTCTCTCTTAGGGTCCTCATGTTGTCTAGGTTCTCTGGGATTGTGAGTTGTGGGTTGGTTTTCTTTGCTTTATGTGTAAAAGCCACTTATGAGTGAGTACATGTGATAATTGTCTTTCTGTGTCTGGGTTACCTCACTCAAAATGATGTTTTCTAGATGCATCCATTTACCTGCAAATTTCAAGATGTCATTATTTTTTTTCTGCTGTGTATACTTCATTTTCTAAATGTACCACATTTTCCTTCTCCATTCTTCAGTCAAGGGGCATTTAGGTTATTTTCAGGTTCTGACTAAGACAAACAATGCTGCTATGAACATAGTTGAGCACATGTCCTTGTGGTACGATTGAGCATGCTTTGGATATATACCCAAAAGTGGTATTGCTGGGTCTTGAGGAAGGTTGTTTCCTTCTTTTCTGAGAAAGCGCCACACTGATATCCAAAGGGATTGTACCAGTTTGTACGCCCACCAGCAATGCAGGAGAGGTTACACCGCAACCTCTCCAGCATAATTTGTCATCAGTGTTTTTGATCTTGGCCATTCTTACAAGTGTAAGATGGAATCTCAGTTGTTTTGATTTGCATTTCTTTGATAACATTCAGTTCTTGTTAGGACAGTTTTATATCAGAACCCGTAAACTCAGAATGATAATGTGTTCTTACATTTTTGAAATAATACACGTTAACAGACTTTGTATGCATTATTGTGTTTTGTTCAAGTAAGCCTAGCTAAGAATTCTAGCATTTCTTTCAGCAGGATTGTCTGTGGGATATAAAATGTATGCTTAGCTGCCTGCTATGTTGTATTTGGGAGTGTGTGTGCATGTTGTGGGAGCCTGAGGGCGCCTTGTTGGAGTTGGCTCTCCTCCCGCACGTGGGTTCTGGTGACTGAACTTAGGTGTCAGGCTTGTTGGGGAACACCTTCAGCCACTGAGCTGTTTTGCTAGGCCTTGTTAGTATTTTTATATGACATTTTTCTCTGTTTTAAATACCCATTTGAAAAGAAATCATTTTAGCTGTTAATTTGAACTTATATGTGTTATTGAAGTGATTTGGGTTTTTTCAGTTTATTTTTGCTTTAGCCTGGTTAATCAGATAAATGCAGTTCTAAAGAAAATGCTTTGCCAGACAAATTTGTCCATTGATTCAACTTTGAAAGCATATTGAACACTTAGAACTGTTTACTAAATGATATATGCAATTTGCTTGAGAACTGTAGATAGCTCAGAATTTAGTCATGTGTACCAAATCATACATTTTGATAGATTGTGCTAAAAGTCTAAATTTGAGGTATTTTAATAGTTGATGACTTTACAACAAAAATATTGACTTGAAATGGTTTTAGGCTTATGTTTTTGTTATTGTTTGAATATTCATTTCACAGCTAGAACAAAATATGTGTGCATACACGTTTTGTTAATTCAGGGCTACCTCAGACAAAGCAAATAAATTGGAGTCAGCAGTGGAGGTGTATCGTCAGAAGCTACAAGATCTAAATGACCTTCGCAAGCAGGTGAAATCTCTACAGGAGACAAATATGATGTATATGCACAACACTGTGAGCTTGGAAGAGGAGCTCAAGAAGGCCAACGCAGCACGTGCACAGCTAGAGACCTATAAGCGCCAGGTGAGAGTTGTCTATATATCTCATTGATGAAGTTAAAAGTTCAGTGTTACAGTTTCATTTTGTTTTTCAGTGATATAGAAGTGTTGAGTGTAGTAAGTTGTATGCTCCTGATGAATTTCTTCTTTCTATAATTGTAGTTTAGGTGACAGTTAAAGGATCCGACTTGCAGCCACGGTGGTGGTGGTGCACGCCTTTAATCCCAGCACTCGGGAGGCAGAGGCAGGCAGATCTCTGAGTTCGAGCCCAGCCTGGTCTACAAGAGCTAGTTCCAGACAGGCACCAAAGCTACACAGAGAAACACTGTCTCAAAAAATAAAAAAACAAAACAAAAAGAATCTGTCTTACCTATGTCCTCCACCTTTGTACTACCTTCTGATGTCTTCAGGTTTTCATGTTGAGCTTCTGTTGTTTGTCAGTGTTTTAGGAATTGGACAAATCCCTAGACAGTGATTCTCTTGAAATACTCTGTTGTGCCATTTATCAAAAAACCTAGAAAATTATTAAAATAAAGCCTACTTTTAAATATTTTGACTTATTTTAATCTGTTTCTTGAGTTTTATATCATACTTTTTTTTTGATGTATTTTTCGAAATACTTAGAATTAAAAAGTCTGTTTCCAATTCACCCTTTCCATTGTTCAGCCCTGAAAGCTGAGGAGTCTCATGAACTATTTTGCTTTACTTTGTTTTCCTTCCCAAAGGTTCAGGACCTTCACACTAAGTTGTCCCTGGAGTCTAAAAGGGCAGATACACTAGCATTTGAGATGAAGCGGCTTGAAGAAAAGCATGAAGCTTTACTCAAGGAAAAAGAGGTGATCATAAATGTTCAATAAGAAATGTGTCTTTTTTTGTTTTTGTTGCTGCTTTGGATTTCCCTAATCCTTAACCACTAACCTGAATCCTAAGCATATTTTTTCCTAGTGATTTTCTAGTTTAATGCCTATGTTTAAGTCTTTGGTTCCTTATTAGTTGCTGTTTCAGTACACAATGAGAGATATTGCTCGATTTTTTTTTTTTTAAAGCGGGAGGCAACAGTAATTGAAGAGGCATTCTTTTCTCCAATGCCTTTTGTTCTTTTGATGGAGGATCATTTGACTGTAAAGGCCTGGATTTATTTTTGGTATTCGTGTCCCGTTTCAGTTGGTTTGGGTATATTTTGCCAGATCTGGTTCTGGTTGCTGTTCTCTGCAATGCAGTTTGATATCGAGTACTGTGATGCTACCATTGTTTGCTTGGTTCAGGATTGCTACGAGTATTTGGGATGTCTGTGCTTTCATAGGAGTTATAGCTTTTTCCCAGCCATTCTTTTGTGAAAATGTTATCAATCCTTCCATGGAGACTGCACCAAATCTTTATAATTTGGGGTGGCTCAGACATTTTAGAAATATATGATGTTTATATAGAGTGCTAGAGAAGAATTACAATTGATAAATTTAGTAAAGTTGTAGGTCAAATCAACACACACAATTAGTAGCTGTTTAAATGCACCATTAGTGAGATTGCTGCAAAGAAATCATGAAAAAAGTCACAGTGACAATAGCTACAAAATAAATGAAATTCTTAGTACTAAGTTTAACCAAGAAAGTTGGTGAATTTAATCAAGGAAGTTTCTGCGGTGAAAGTGAAAAACACTGATGATAGAAATGAAGACAACACCTAACAGAACACAGTCTCTGTGCTCACACATGCTTTATTCAGTCCTCTTAGCTTTGCCAGTAGAGACAATGAAGTCACAGTCACAGTCCTCAGTTTTAGTGCATGTTTCTATTCTAGATTTTCAGCCAACTAACTACCTTAAAGCAAGGACCATCAACAGCTTTATTAGCATATAGGAACAAACCATGTCTTGTACTTTAAAGTATACTGTTCCACAGGTACCATATAGCAGTCATATTGCTGTGACAGGATGCCAATAAAGGCCAATTTATATATGACAGGAAAGATAGATTTTAGCTTATCAGTTACTGAAGCATTATTCTGTTGACAGGCCTGTGGTAGCGTGAAACACCATAGCAGCAGTGACCTTTTGAAAGAAGAGACTGTTAGGTCATGGTGGATGGTAGGCAGAGAAAGGAGTGTAGGGAATGACCAGGACCAGAGCTAAGTCCCCAAGGACATGACCCAAGGCATCTGTTTCCTCCAACTAAGATTCAGTTTTGATTCTTCATCATCGTGTGAGTCCATCAAGGATTAATCCATTCATCAGTTCAGAGACCTCATGATCCACCCCCGCCAACCTCATAGCTGCGCTTTTGCTGCTATTCTAAGCATTTATTGATTCAATTGAGCTGAGAATTGAAACCATCACACAAGGCTTTTAGTATATATCTATAGAATTGAGCCACCATTACTGTAATCAAGTTTTAGAATACTGTTGTTACAAAAAGAAATTCTTTACATAGCAGGTAGCATACAGTCGTCTTTGTCCATCAGTCTCAGCAACTGTTACATTCTTGCTGTCTCTGCATTTTCCTGGCGTGTCTGAACCATACAGTGACGTGACTAGTTTTGTGATTATTTTAGCTCACGCTTCATTTGGTGTACTGTCTATTGCCCACTGTGTTGATACAGCATGTTTCATGTTTCATTTGCCTAGTCATCAGTGTGTGTGCATTGGGACTCATCCCACTTTGGGCTGTTATGAATATTGCTTCTGGTTTATTCACATGTTTTTATGTGGTGTTTTTCATTCCTCTGGAGTACATACTAAGGCAGGTGGCATAGTGCCTTACAATAAGTATATTTAATCTCTTTTTCTGTGTGCCTGCCAACACTTTTCTGTCATTTTAATTTATTTTAGCTATCCTAGTGAACATGAATTTTTACTTGCATTTCCGTAATGGCTAAGGACCTTGTGCAAGTATGTGTACTTTATGGTTCTTAAGATCTTTCCCATGATTCACTTCAATTATTTGCTTTTATTTTGTAAGGATGTTTAAAAATATACTCTGGATGCAAGTCCTTTCTTAGATAACTACTTTTTTATTGTTGTCTCTGATTCTGTGTGTTGTTCTCTCAAGTTCACAACAGTCGTGTTTGCAGCAAAAGTTTCCCATATACATAAAGTAACAGCTGTCCGTTTTCCTTGTTTTTTATTTACCTCTTTGTGCTCTTTCACAGGTGTAGAGTCAGGCTCTTACATGCAGTCTGTGTTCCACTTTGTACATGATGTGAGGTGGTGTCCAACTTACTCACTTGTAGGATGTTGTCTGCTGTCCCAACAGCATTTGCTTAAAAGATTTCTTTCTTTATTGAAGGTGTCGTGTCACTTGTTATGAGTCAGTGTGCCTGACTCTGTTGTGGTACATACGTGTCATAGGCTATGTGACAGGAAGAACAAAGTCTGCTCACTGGAATGCATTAATAACAGTGCACTCACACTGGCACATTGGAATGCATTGGCAATATTTTACTCACACTAGCACATAGGTCACAGCAATGCAGAGATATTAGAAATACAGAAACTGGCAGTGGAAGAGAAATGAGGGAATGCATAGGAACTTGGGGTTTCCTGCTCATTTTCTAATAAATCTAAAATTACCCAAAAAAGAGCCTACTAATTAAAAAATTACATGTATCTTGCCTATCAACTCTCTTACATTGATCTATATGTCTAGCACCTGGGTTGGTATCCCTCTGTCAGTCATGATCATTATAGCTTTTTAGTCAAGTTTTAAAATCAGAAAATGTGAATTCTGGGCAGGCTAGGTGGCTCGGTAGGTAAAAGTTCCTGGCGTCAAAGTTGACAACCTGAGTTTGATCCTTGGACCCCATGTGTGGAAAGCATGCACACACACACACGTGCACACACAGAGCTGCTGGCTCCTGGTTGTTGTTAGGGTTGTGACTGCTGATAGGACAATTCTTTTTTAGAGACTGATAGAGCAGCGTGACACTCTGAAAGAGACGAACGAGGAGCTGCGGTGCTCACAAGCACAGCAAGATCACCTACACCAAGCTGGTGAGTTGGGAAGATTTACATTTGGTTTTCTAGTGATTGAAATACTGATGACACACTGATTGATTTCTGTTGCTTAGATGTGTCTGCTACAAAAAGTTATGAGAACCTCGCTGCTGAGATCATGCCAGTGGAATACAGGTAAATGTGTACTGACTGAAAACCATACCTGATAGTACAAGTACCACTTGGTTTTAGTCTCTTTTTTAAAAATGTACTTGTCTATTAAAACTTTAATGAGAAAGTTTTATTATTTAATAAAAAGTTTATTATTATAATATAGCTGAAAACAACTTTCTTTAGTTATGTTTACTTCAGCAATTTAAAAAATGTCATAAGTAAAATTTTAAGAATTGGCAGAGTAACAATCTAGTGTTTATGAGAAGGCCTGTATTTTATTAAAGTATTTTTTTATTTTTTTAACTCTGGAAAACTCTTAATAGATGACATTCAAATCTCTGTGAGTGGAATGAAATGGAAACGTTGTCAGTAGTAGTAGACAAATTAACAAAATACAAATGTAGGCATTCTCCCTCAGTCTGTCTTTTATCCAGGTTGTTTATGGTCATTTACTTCTAAGCATTTTACCTATCTAGTTGTAAAATATTATTTCTATGCTTTGGCACAAGTCAGGTCTTATTTATTAACTCCGATATTGTCTGTGTAGTTTAAGCTGTAACTCATCACTTACTGTACGCACAGAGCTGTCCCTGTCGCTGCCTGTCCGTTACTGTCTGTTGTTAGAGCCTCTGTCATTGCAGATCTCACCCAGGTGACCAGTGCCAGCTGCCTTTTATTACTGACATACATAGGATCTAACAGTTGGTGGCCTTGTGGAATTTAGATCTTTTTCTTAGAATAATATAGACAAATAATACTGAAATTCTCTCGGACACATTTCAACTTTATAGATAAGACTATACTTACTAACAGAGCAGTTTAAAAATACATCAGAAGCAACATCCCACAAGCTAACATTCTAAATTTATAGCCTTTTTCTTGCTAAGCTTTCATGTGCTTTGTTGTTGAAAAAAAAACTTACTGCCTAAAATTCATATAACAAAAGCTGTTTTGCTTTAAAAGTTAAGTAACTCATTTCAAGTTATAAAAGTATAAAGAAGACAAAAACCAGTATCATTAACAAACCTCAGACTAGTTACGTAAATCGAGAATCATTTTCTTTGTTGTTGAGTCAATCATTATTCTAAAATCAGTTTTTCAAAGGCTGTAGAGCTTAATTTTTAGAGTGATGCTTTTGTAATTTAAAACAAAATTAGATTTGTTGAAAGTAGTTATTTTAGGAGTATGAGATTTGGAAAAGGGAGAAAGTATAAATTTCCTATTTAATATCAGAATGAAAATTACATTGAATAAAATATGAAAAGAACTTTAAGACCTTTATATAAACAATTAATACATTTTTAAATATCTAAAAATATATGTTTACTGTATTTACACCATTGCCCATCTCTCACCCTTTGTGTACCCTTCTCACACGTTACCTCTTGTATGTGTGTGTGTGTATATATATATGTGTGTGTGTATATATATATATATGTGTGTGTATATATATATGTGTGTATATATATATGTGTGTGTATATATATGTGTGTGTATGTGTATATATATATGTATATATATATATTAAACAAATAAATCTTACCTGCTGCGTCCATTTACTGTTGCTGATATGTATGTGTTTTGGGGCCTGACCATTTAGGAATGGATAACTAACCAAGTAGAGGTTCATTCCTGAAGAAGACTCATTCTCTCCAACAGTCTTTAATTGGCTGTATCATCTACATCTTGTGAGATTTCCCCCATCCAGCTGATGCTGTCATTGTTTAGGTCTTGTTTGGGCAGCCTTGTAGTTGAGATCCCATGTATGCAGCTTCCATGCCCTTATATAAAAGATTTCTCAGCAGACATAGCTTGGTCTTCTGTCTCTTGGAATCTTCCCTTCCCATTTTCTGTCGTGTTCCAGAGGCTAAGATGTAGGATTGTGTTGGGGGTGCATGAGTCAGTGCTCAGCACCCTAGTCAGTTGTTGTGGCTTCCTGTAATGGTCTCCTGCAGCATTTGCAGTTTTCTGGCTGAGGGGCAAGAGGTACACTTATGTTTGCGTATAAGGATAAGTATTAAGAATACATGTTAAAGCTGAGCATAGTGACACATGCTTTTAATCCCAGTGCTTTGGAGGCAGAGGCAGAAGATCTCTGGAGTTCTAGGCCAATCAGCACTCTATAGTGAGATCCTGTCTAAAAGAAAAAAGAAAAAGAATGCAGTTAAAGATTATACTGATTTAAGGAAGTGACAGTAGTAGATTCTATTGAATGGACCTTAAGTCCAGTTACCAAGATGTAAGTGCCAATATGCTATCTTTTGGGGTATCTTGCCTTGCTGGTCGTTGTCTGTAAGCACCAGAGCTGAGTGCTGATTACTGACTATTGATTACTTTTCTTGGCAGCTTTCTTAACAGCTTCAAGTATTGTAAGATCTAGTCCTTAAGGAGGACACTTCCAGGTCAAATTCTGCTGGGTTCCTCTTAAGTCCTAAGTGCCTGTTGTCTTCCACAACAGGGACTTACCTTCAACCTCTGAGAGGCAACCAAGTGCAATAGCAACAGCCTATATTGTGTTAGGAGTCTCTTAGATGCCCCTAACCAGCAACTAGAAAGGAAGTTTCTTATACCTACACTGTTTTTTTTCTTTTTTTCTTTTTGGTTCTTGGGGGAAGGATAAGCACAATCACACTAACTGGCATAGCTTCATTTAAAAAAAAATCCATACCCCCCACAGTTAGACATAGCTTAAGGTGATCATAAGATGATTCTCCCAACTGAAAACATCCTTTCTGTTTCCCACCCCCGACCTGGGACTGTGCTATTCTAACCCTTCCAGCTTACTTCCCTCCCTATTTTTCTCATTTACTACTTCACAGCACCCATGGGCTGCTGTTCCCATAACTAGAGTCTTTCCAGGTTGATATATTGTGAACTCAACTCCTGCAGATTCAGAGCTGGAGTACAAATAAGAGAAATGGAGCATTTATATTTTTTCTTTAGACTATTTACCTGCTGAAAATATGATTCCATTTTTCTTTACAGCCAAATAATCTCATAAAGTTAAAAATAAATCACCCCTTGGCATATGCCCAAAAGACTCAATATCAAAATAGCTATGAAATGAAAATAACAAAATTTCCTTCAGTTGATGATTGAATAATGAAAATGTACATATACACAAAAGGTTTTCTTGAAGAAAAAAATATGAAACCGGGTGATAGTGGCACACGTCTTTAATCCTAGCACTGGGGAGGCAGTGGCAGGTGAATCCCTGTGAGTTCGAGGCCACCCTGGTCTACAGAGAGCTAGGGGTGTTATACAGAGAAACTCTGTCTCGAACCCCCCACTTCAGAAAAAGATAGAGATTAGTGATCATAAAAATGTATTTAAGATTTTTTGGCAAAATGTTTTCTTACAATCTTTTTTATCATACACATTCTGAAAATATACTACTTTTTCCAGAGGTTATTAAAATTCAAAAGTGAAGATTATCTAGAGACTTGCATAATTAAATTTTGAGGTGTGACCTTTCAGGACATACAGTATTTCTTTAAACCTTTCAGGTGTTTTGATCATATTTTTAAATTAGATAGGAGCTCCCTTAAACTAATATGGTGGTTCCAGTGAGCTGGCTCAGTGGGTTAAGGTACTTGCTGCCAGCCCTAGCTACCTGAATTCTATCCCTGGATCCACGTGGTACAGGAGTGAACTGACTCCACAAGTTGCCCTCTGACCTTTAATTTACATGGGTACCCTGGAACATGTGTGTACAAACACATATACATACCTATTTACACAAAATAAGTAGCAACAATTTGAAAATATATTGTGAACTTTATTTTCCAACATTAGGGAGGTGTTCATCCGACTGCAGCATGAGAACAAAATGCTTCGCCTGCAGCAGGAAGGGACGGAGAACGAACGCATCGAGCAGCTGCAGGAGCAGCTGGAGCAGAAGCACCGCAAGATGAACGAGCTGGAAACTGAGCAAAGGTGACTGCTGCCATTAGGAGTCATGTGCAGGAACCAGCACTGGGGTCTGAATAAGTAGCATTGCCAAGCAGGTGTTTCTCACCACTGTAATCCTGACCTATGAAGAATTCAAAGGATTAGTTCAGGGATATCATCTTAAAACATATGAATAATGTTCATTTTAATAGACTTGACTAGCCAGGATACTTATTATTGATTTTCACTAGACAGCCTCACAACTGAAAGAAAACAAATAAGTAAATAATGATTTAGTAGCTCCTACAGTTGGGTGTATAGATAGGACACAGATTGTATAGTCAATTTTTAAATTTTTAGTTTTTTTTTAAAAATTTCAGTAATAATAATGCACAAAATAATACCTAACACACATCAAAAGTTATATTTTTAAATAGAATATGTTCACTGAGATTTACATTGGTGAGCTAAAATTTCTCATAATAATTCATATGTATTTAAAAATTACTGGTCATTCTTGGACATGGAAATTTGCATTTTAGAGGTAGAATAAAACTTCCACAAGAATGGAAATGATGTGGTATCTAAACTTAGGCTTTGTTGTGTGGTCAGTTAGAAGTCCACTTCTGCTTAGCTCAGCTGCTGTTTCTCAACAAGTTACTTACGTTCAGACTGTTCAGCTGTAGACACAGGAGGAATCTGCTTATGTATTTGCAGCAGATAGTGTGCTTTCCTTGTCCCACTCAAGTGCCTTAAACTTAAATGTGACTTCTAGGAATTTCTTGTGGAGTCTTCCATAATGTCTTTCCTTGTGTGCTTCAAACTTGTGTTTTCAGTGTTAGACACTAAGCCAGGGCTTCCTACATGACAGGCAAGCCAGTGCTCTATGCTGAACTCTCTTTCCACCCTCATAAATAGTAGTTACATACTTTTGTCGACCAGTTCATAAATCCTCACTGTGAATTAGGGACTGTGGTCACCTTTTCTATGGATCAGGAGGTGGAGATGGAGAGAGTCAGAAGCTCACTGAATTTAGGCAGCTGTATAAGCTCTGGATTCCATATTGACGGCATCTGCCGGCCTGACTGCTGAGCGTCTTCTAACTTACCTTAGCAAGAAGATACTCAGTATAGAGATGGGTGCAGCTGGATTTGTTTATCCAGCTTTTACCAGATCGTCAAGAGACCTCTGGGGTTCGGACATTTGAACCTTGTTTCCTGTGAGTAAAATAGGGTACACTTGACTGTTCTGAAGAGACTTGATTATTACTATATTGCTAACCCTGGAAATACTAGGTTTCAGCTTTTGGTGATAAAGAGTGATAGATGTGTGACTCATTCAGTATGTGCATGTATATGCTTTAAGAGGGGGAAAGTTCTAAGTTATTTCTGCAGAAGCGACATCCTGTTCTGCCTATCGTGCTTGTCACAGATAGTAGCCTTGCCCTTATTCATGCTAACATTTCTATTAAATTTCGTGGAAGCACTTTTATAAACCCCAGCTGCTTTAACTTCAAATATGGGTAGATCAATACCAACTCATGTCACAATAGATTGAGCAAAGAGCGCATTGGAGAATTGCAGCAGCAAATTGAGGACCTCCAGAAGTCGTTACAAGAACAGGGCTCCAAGACTGAAGGCGAAAGTGTGAGTAAGAGAGTCTTAACTTGTTGTACGTGTTTTCTCAAATAATTTCCACTACCCATTTATCTGCATTTGAAAATGTACCCTTCTCATTAATGGTACCTTCAGATGCCGTATATATCTGCATAACAGATGCAATGATTTTGCCAACTTACAAGTCTTACAGATTGCTTATATGCATCCTAAGGTGATTTGTATCTGTCCTGCTTGGAATCTGTACTTAAGTTCTCTATGTCTTGACTCATAGTAGTAGACTTTGAGACCCAACAGATCTACAGGTATTCTAACCAGGCTTGTCCTGAAGTACAAGAGAAATGAGAATAATCCGCACTCAGAAGTGAGAAAGCTTCCTAATAGGAAACAAGTGATTCCAATTGACAGCTCACTCCAGAAATCGGAACAGGTGTGAAGGACAGGAACACAGTTTTGAAGACATCATCTCTATTGCTTCCCCCCTTTCACACCATTCAAAGCATTTCAGACAGTATGAACTGAGATAAGAAGAGTTGAAAAGAGATTTAATCTGAATTTTGACATATCTAGCAGTTTTTCCATACTTTACCTGAGATGCAGTTGGTGAAAAGAAAAGGTAGATCTGGCCGGGCGGTAGTGGCACAGGCACTGGGGAGACAGAGGCAGGCGGATCTCTGTGAGTTTGAGACCAGCCTGGTCTACAAGAGCTAGTTCAGGAAGGCTCCAAAGCTACAGAGAAACCCTGTCTCAAGAAAGAGAGAGAGAGAGAGAGAGAGAGAAGGGAGGGAGGAAGGGAGGGAGGGAGGAAGGGAGGGAGGGAGGAAGAAAGGAAGGAAAGAAGGAAAGAAAGAAAGAAAAAAAGAAAAGAAAAGAAAAGGTAGATTGGTAGATCTGGATGTATAAGCAGATGTCAGCTGATAGAAAATCCTAGTGGGAGAGGAAGCTGTGAAGTAAGGAGTGGTGGAAAGGCAGATAGATATTGAAAGGGCTGAGTTTCCCTCTGTCTTTTCATACTTTACATGGTTTTCTCTTTCTTCCCGGGGGGCTTGGAACATAGAAGTCATCTCATGCATGGCGACATCTCATATGTGTATATATATGGTATTGTATCCTTTCTAAAACTGGTATCTCTAAGCCATGTTAGGGAATACTTTAAAATGGCGCCTATTTGGGATACTATGTTTTGGGTTGCAGTGTTTGAAGATTGTCAGCTCCTTTACTTTTGATTTTACTGTATTGATTTTCACATTACCAGAATTTTGCAGGTGCCCAGTTGGTACAGAACTGCTGTGGTTCTAAGTACTGCTTTTAAAGGAGGAAACTTGATTCTTTATATTTGTTTTTAACAAAAGTCCAGGTGCCTCATTTAGTGTTGATGTTCAAGTGCTTTCATTTATAATAAGGTTTTATAAGAAAAATATTAAAATCTATTTTATACAGTAGTTGTTAATTAGGTACTAAAATGTTTGATACTCCTCAATATGTCACATTCAACTTGGATTTCCTTTTTTTTCCAGTTCACATTTAATTTTTATTATGTTCAAAAATAAGCAGAATTTTTCTTTGTTACTCTTCTTTACTTCATTTCCCATCTTTATTTCCTTTTCCTATTGATGAAAATATACCTAAAATTTTAGGTTTTAGAAACTGCTATTACAAATACATGTTTTTAAGATTAATTTTACATAACATACCTTTAAAAGAAGTGAAGAAATCTAGATGTTTGGAAAATTTACCCTTCTCAAGTGAATCATCTTAACAGGAATTATTTTTAATTTTATAGTCCAGCAAACTAAAGCGGAAGTTGGAAGCTCATATGTAAGTAAACTGATGTTCCATTTCAAAGGGGAAGGGTGGTAGAAGCTTCTGGAAAATGCCTTTTCTGACTTGGTGAATGAAAACACAGGCCCAGACTACTCATTACTGCTACCAAGGGCAAGAAAAGACATGGTCAATTGCTCATGCCTGGCAGCCGCCAACTCCTGCATTTTTGAACAGCTAACATCATCTGACAAATTGAACCGAGCAGACATTTATGGACCAGCCGGGTGGATGCTGTGCTGCTAAAGCTGTCCAGCCTTTCCTTTGAGTTGTGTAGAAAGGAGGTGCTGAGGGAAAGGCTTTGGAGTGCACCGTGTGTCAGGTGCACTAACATCTACACAGCAGACCCTCGAGTTAGGTTCCCTTTCTACCTGTGGGAAACTAAAGATCAGACAGATTCTTGCCTAAAGTCCAGACCTTATTGTGGCGAAGACCAGTTTTCATTCTAACATCTGTTTGATACCAAGCTACATGATCTCTTCACTACTTAGGGAAAAGCTAACAGAAGTCCATGAAGAATTACAGAAGAAACAGGAGCTCATTGAAGACCTTCAGCCAGATATAAGTCAGAATGGTAAGTTTGGGTAAAATCTGGATACACTTCTCAGGATTAACCCTTCTAGTGAAGCAGATAAGAAAATAGATCCGCCTTTACACAGTGTGTTGTGTGTACATTGCATAAGAACCATGATAAATTTTAAAGCTAACCTCATTTGTGTACAATATAATTTTCAAGCAAAACAATTTTAGTAAGATGAACTGATTGATATAAAGGAGTATCAAACATTGTAAATTCTAGTCAAGTTAATAATATAGAATCTGAGTAAAATGATACTGTCTTATTTTCTGTCCTTGTGGTTGTTCTTACATTGGACAGTAGACTTCACATTCTTCATGTTTGCTAGGAAAGTAGAAACAGTTAAATTATAGACAGGGGTTGAAGATAGATTACTTGTAGTTGAAAAGTTTTAGATAAGAATAAATTATTAAAAAGATATTAAAGGCTTTTTCTTGGAAACTCTCTTATCAGTCATTAGAAAATAAGTTTGATACGTACAATTTTTACATAAGGATAAAGTATTTTGAATGTGTGGTCATTGGCTTAATTTTATTTTCACAAATAGCCCAAAAGATCAGTGAACTTGAAGCTGCTCTTCAGAAGAAAGATGAAGACATGAAAGCAATGGAAGAGAGATACAAAATGTACTTAGAGAAAGCCAGAAATGTGAGTGACCCACCTGAGCAGATTCCTTGTGCCCCATGTTCTGGTCATCCCTAGTTCAGACACAAGTCTGTGTCTGAGCCTAGTCCCTTGTTCTCCTCCGCCTGTCAGGTTTCTGCCATCTTCTCCGCGAGTCCTGCACAGGCAGGCTGACTTAGTGTCAGATAAATGTGATCTTAGGGACATCATCGACAACGGCAGTAGTGATCTTACTAAAGAAAGTGACTACTGTGGTATAAACTCTTTTACTTATGTGCTAGGGTCTCAGCATGTTGACTGAGAATAAAATTTACTAGAGTGTTAGCAAAATCAATGAAATTATTTACCTTTTTTTGGAGACAGTCTCAGTACTCAGTTGGTTTTATTTTACAATTTAGAGACTTAAACAGTGTCCTGATGTTCATCAGACTAAATTCTTTCTTTTCCTTATTGTATAGTTTAGTTCAAATATCTGTGAAATATTGTTTTCATAGTCTTATTTTCATAAATAACATATAAAAACTTGAAATGTTAATACATTCTTTTCTGTTTTCTAGAAGCTTCTACAACCCTTCCCCTTTGAAATGGAACATTAGTTTACTTACATATGGTGGTGCAACTCTAAAACAGTAGTATATTTACTTGTCTTAATATTTGGACTCCATATATTTACCAGTTAAAATGTCAATACAAGCCATAGCCAAAGTTGAACTAAAAATCTCAAGACTTCCGTCCTAATTTTCGCGTATCTAGTCATGAGTAAGAATGGCTCTCAATGCAGTCACTCAGGTCTCAGCACAGTCCCAGGTTTCCTTACCAATGGCTGCTAGTGGAGAGAAGAGACAGTGTAGACCGCAGAGGTGGCGCACTGTAGGCTAGGCCTGGAGACAGTAGCTCAGTGGGAGGGCTCACACGTGTGCCACAGTGCACATCTCAAAAGAGATAGGATGTAATATAGTTATGTTGCAGAAATAACAAGCAAATATATTTGATTTCTATCACCTACTTGATGGCTCATGATCTCTCCTGGCCTTTGTAAGTCCAGAGCAAACACATGGTGCACATACATACATGTAGACAGATGCCTAGAGATAATCCAGGAAGTAGTGAAAGCTATTCATTCAGAGCTACCTTTTATGTGGAACGAGGTGGAAAGCACAAGGCTTCTGAACAGAGTATGGGGTCATGGCCAGGTCACCTCCCAAAATAAAAACGATAAATTAACTTCAAAAAGCTAAACTAACTTCAGTGCTCAAAGTTTAAATAACAAAAAGGCTAAGTAGCTGCCGTTGAGTACATAGACAAGGGACATTTAGTTTGGTATTGTTTTCCCACTCTTTTGTTCTTTAAATTATTAGTAAGCTCCTAGTGACTTTGTGGAGAACTTATGTTACAATTTTTATAAAACATGTTCTTATATTTTTGATGCTTTTAAAGACAAAATGGATATAACTTTTCTCTTTATACAGGTAATAAAAACTTTAGATCCCAAATTAAATCCAGCATCAGCAGAAATAATGTTACTTAGAAAACAGCTGGCGGAGAAGGAAAGAAGAATTGAGATTCTAGAGGTAAAGCCTCCGCTGCCACCCACCTCACCCTGCCGTGGAGTCCTGGGAATTAACCTCTGTTGTATTTGCCACCCATGATCAGTCCTTATAAACCTTTACTCACTGTAGCTGTGACCTGCTTAGCTAAAACCCTGAGTTCTTAGCTATTGAAGACATTTTGTACTACTGTTTACATCACTTGTATGAAGTCAGGTGGGCGTGGCATTGTTCAGTTTTATGTTATAGTCTGTAATTTATTAGTTTTTTTGGTAAAATGTTTCGCAGGAGCACTATTTTCACACAGTGGTAAGAGTTGGTGCTCTTTTTGGAATGTATTCATTGAGGTCAAGCAGAGCTGTGTTTTCTGGCCTCCCCATGAACTATGATTGGCCTCTTTTTACATAATTAGAACACAGTCTTTTCATACACTGTTTCCTTGTATGCTTTCCAACAAAGTCAGTAGGAACTGTGATGAAATTATTTTCATTCAAAACTTTTACACCTTCTCTTTCCTGCATCCACAATACATACAGCAGGCTAGTGTGTACCTGCTCTCAGCATTTGTCTACTGCGGCATGTTTATAAAATGCACAGGGAAAGTGTATTCTGAAGAAATGTGTTATTTTTACACATTCTATCTCAAATGTTCAACTCTCTTCCTCTAATATGTTTTCTCTATTCACACAAAAGAAATTCGCACTATGTTCTGTGTCCCAGGTCCCCGAAATCATTTTGCAATGCATAGCAGAAGCATGTTTTATAATTTTTCTTTTGGTATATGTTGAAATATCTTGAGGACAAAGTAGTCTGTAACATTTCTGTAGCCCCAGCATTAAATATTCTGTAAATCAGAGGCAGGTTATGCACCTTTATTGATAACTTACCTTAGTCCTCCCCTGTCTTTTCGATTCTTTGTCTGAACTTGTCCAAAATAATATTTGACTGTATAGTCATTGAAACCTTAGTTTTTTAGGGGTGTTGACCATTTACTTCACAGAGGAAGCCAGTGAAGAATGCACACTACTGCTAATGTTCAAAATAGACTCCTAAAGGAGTGATAACAAAATACTACCTCTCACTAGAGGACTCTGAGTGAAAAGCCTCCATTAACTCATAGCATGTGGATACTTAATTTTTGGTTATTCATCACTTGTACATAAGAAGAAAGAGAAGTAGAAGGCAGAAGGCGTTTTCTGGGTATTTGGTCTTGCACCCTGTCTATACTGTGAGCATGTTGCTCAGGGAAGATATAGGCATTGAGTATTCTGTTTTTTATGTATGCTATCTATCTCTGGGGCTCATCAGAATTACAGAACTGACGGTATTAGATAATAAAGGCACTGCTGTCCATACAGTGGTACATGCACGTAGCCACTGTTTGTCTCGTAATTAGGCTGCCAAAAATTGATAGGAAAGTTGTGCCAAGGAGCCTAGCACTTTGTTTGCTGAGTCCTTTCTTCTTGGTTTCAGTTCCTCCATAGGTACAGCACCATCTTGATAGTTTAGCCAGTTGCTTTTGTCTCAAGAAATGGGAATTGGTAGCACAGGAATCCTTCTCTAAGGGTGTGTGTGTAAGCTGTTCTTTCTGAGTAACTCTTCTAAAATGAAGATTGCTTACATTTTTTTGTCTTCCTAAAGATGTTTTGATTCTGTTCTGCATAATTCATGCCTTTATTTTGACTAATTTATGTACCTCACAAGTTCATTTTTTCTATGAAATAGTAAATAAATTACTTTGTCTTCCATATTTTGTGGCAATTCCTGATATTTTAATTGTCTTAATCATTTTTTTTTTCAGAGTGAATGTAAAGTAGCCAAATTCCGTGACTATGAGGAAAAACTCATTGTTTCTGCCTGGTATAACAAGGTATGTTGCATTTCAGTGATGAGTGGGATTGAGCCCTGTTGATCACCTCCTTGACCAGAATAGAAGAAGAGAAGGAAATATATTTTATATCAATACAATACAGTTGTGTTATGGGTTCTAGTGATAAAGAAATACCTTCTCTCACAAGAAAACCAGTAGCCCACACTGGACTACTTTGTTCATGAGGTGATGTATCCTTTTCTTGTTATAATTAAGCTTAACTCTGGCATGGCTATTTTAGGCTGCTGTTTTTAATGATTTAAAATTTAGAGGATTAAAATAAAAACAGAGATTTTTATTGTCTTCTTCCTAGCAGTGTCAGACATAGAAGAATCAACTTTTGAATCCTTAATTTTTTTCTTGCTGGAAAGGAAAGCATTAGCCTGCTAGGGCTGGTGTAAATATTACATTACTTTTTGCATGTTATTTATCTGTTTCTTTACCCAGAGCCTGGCGTTTCAGAAACTGGGCATGGAATCTCGGCTTGTGAGTGGCACTGGTGCTTGCAAAGACACCGGTGTGGGCGCTCCTGCTCGGTCCTTCTTAGCACAGCAGCGGCACATCACCAGCACCCGGAGGAACCTGTCTGTTAAAGTCCCAGCCACAGCATCTGACTAGTTTGCAAACAAACATGAACTGAAGTGCCTCAAAATGTTTTGTACCCCAAGAAACTACCAGACGAAAAACAAAGGTTAAAATGCTTGGTAACAGCCAGTTTTGTTTGGATTTTGTTTGAGATAGGGTCTCCTATACCCCAAACTGGCATTGCATTTACAACGTATTCAGGGATGAATTGGAACATTGATCAGTCCTTCCCTCACTTCCTGCATGCTGGGATTAATAGGTGTATACCAGCATAGCAGGTTTATATAGTGCTAGGATTAATAGGCGTATACCACTGTAGCAGGTTTATATAGTGCTGGGGATCAAAACCTTCCCTGTAAGTCAAGTGACCTATCAACTGATCTACATTCCCAATATTGGTATCAACTATTTTTAAGTCAATATATATCAAATTCATATTTAAGTTTACTGTAACTATAAAATGAAGAATCAGCTGTCTCTGGGCAGCACTTTTGAGTACTTGGAAGTGTGATAAAGGAAATATTTGTCTTGAGATGGCATCATGTGTGGGAAAGCAACTACGTATTCCAGCTTTATGCTTTTAGTTGTAACAGCAAGTCAGTTAATTTGTAATTTAGTAACACATCTAGATTTGCCTTGTGGGAAGCAGTCTCCAGTAAGGCATGTAGAGCAGAACTGTGCAAGGTAAATTCTTTGACCTACGTGTACAGAGCGTTCCTCTACTTGCCATTTCTGCCCTCAAGAGGAGACTTTGTCAAGCTGTGGAAGCTCTAACACTTAGAAGACTTTACTGCTGGAGTGACTTTGTCCTGTCAGAGTGACTGACTAGACAGTCGCAGTTTCTCCGAGATGTATCTCAGTTCGCACACGCACTGCAGTGGATGAAGGCTGCAGGGCTTGACGGGAACTTTAAAGTGGGAAGTAAGCTGTGTTGTAAGAGGGACCTTTCTGTTGGAAAGCAAACTAGAATACATGTTGAATCTCCACGTGCTTTTGAGCATGAAGTTGTTGTGGCCTTTGCTTTCTAAGAAGGGGTAGATCATGTATAATTTTGCCTCATTGAAAAGAAACAACGATATAATAGCTTAGGACCAGTTCAGTCTCTGCTTACCTCTGGGAAGGGTCTGGGAGCTGGATTCGTGGCTGTCAGGTCATTTCTGCCCAGCGTTGGTCTTTTCAGAGAGGTTTCTCTCTAGTTTGGGGTCACTTTTTAAAGTCACACTTTGGAATATTAGTTGTTTAATCAGTATTGCCTGATGTAGACACAAGTGGTTCATGCTTGTGTCAGACACATTTTCAACACTTCGTAGGCATGCTTCACTTCCATCATTGTTGACAGTTCTGGTATGCAGTGTGTCACAGTAAATCTTGATTTTTTTTTTTTTTTGGTAACTTGGAAAAATTCTTTGATCTATAGACTACAGAAGTAAGAAGTGCTGCACCCGTTTCATATCTAGAGAGAGGAATCAGATGGTAGCAGGAGTGCAGCCAACACTAATGTTGCAGCACTGTGTATACCGTGAACTCAGCAGGCATTCTGTGAGGGGTTGTGCTTGTGGGCTGCTCCCTCCTTGTTGGATCGGCTCCTCGCATCCCTCTCCCTTTGTGCCATCAAAAAGGAGATGTAAACAAAATAGGTGTAAGTCAGATTGAGCTGATGAGCTATAGAGCTGTGGTCTCCGTTTTATTCTTAGTCCTTCATAAATATGAGTATTGCTCTATTTGAAGTGTTAACTCGTATAGATAACTGCCTTTAAATTCTTGCCCAGTAATTTTTTAGCCACTTAAAAATGGAAAAATTTCACAGTGATTTGGGGTCTTTAGCAGCATCTGCCGGGATGATTTGTTTTATCAGGGTTCCTTCTGTTGACTACCTCTTAGATTTTGATGCTTTGTGCATTTAAACTGTTGGTTTGCATTTTTGTATGTTCTTATGGTGTCTGCTTGCCCGTGTCTTTTTAGTGAAATAAGACTTTGAAAATACTTTAGCATGCTATTTAAAATTTTCTAAAAATTGTGACATTTGGGTATATTTTTGTTATTGAAGATATATTGATGTGTTTGTAATTGCTTATAATTGAGATTTTACAAATTCCCTTTTAATGGAACTCATTGTAAAAGATCAACTTCAATAAATTACTGTTTCCAGTGCAATTGCTCATAAATTTCTAAATAATGTAGCATAAATAAGGACATAAGGATAGGTTCTTTTTTCTCAATAAAGAAAAGGCAAATTTTCTGATTTTTCTAGTTTTAAGTAGACTTTCAAATGTTTAATACGTGTTTATACAAAACTATGTAAAGTTCTGTATAGTTGAGACTAATCACAAAAATTCAGACAGGCAGTAATCGGGGTGAGATTCTTTCCGTGTGTGGATGCTGCAGTGATTCTGGTGCCCTGCCAGCTATAAAGCATACGTGTTTCATCTGGTACCATCATTTCTACAGTGTGTTCAAGAAAGGATTAAATGACAATAAACATGGAATTGACAAAAATTTTATGTTCCGGTGATTATAAAGTTATAAACAATCTTGAGTTTCAAGCAGTTGCCCTTGAATTGATGCTCCTTTCTCTTTTTTGATATAATTATGACAAATTGTTTATCTTGGGATTAATTTAATGTACTGATAAATATTAGAAGTTGATTCTATTTTTTTTTCATGATTAAGACTAATGGTTTAGTGTAAATTAAAAATGTCTTGCCTGGCACCCTTTAGCTGAGTATCCCTTAGTAAGATCTGGTTAGTCATTGATGACTAGATGTTAAACACTTCACAAACACTCCTACTTCTGTGTAATGGTACATCTGGTCTTTTGGGCGTGATGGTGGTTTAGGTCAGAGGAGTATTATTTTATGTAGAAATGAATGTATATGGCTTGTTATACATACGGACTTACTGTGATCCTGTTTGTTGCACAGAAATAGTTTGGACATTTATAAAGCACAAATCATCAGAGGAAATAGTGTGTAGTTATTAAACTTGAGGAAGTTTCAGTGCAATGTTTAGTTTATAAAAAGGTCCTTTCTATTTTCTATGGCAAATACTGTCACACTTGAAAAATAGGAGCAATACTTGATTTATTTTTGTAAGTATTTAGAATATTATTTTAAATAAATAATTGTCAATATAATTGTGAAATGTTTTAAGTAAATAAACTTCTGCTTCTGCATCAGTTGGTTGTGGTGCTTTTGGTGGCTACAAATGCATATTTATTTCCTGTTTTAATAAAGGGCTAAACCTACTTAGATTGGTAAGCAAAGCTGCATGAATTCAAGTTCATTTTTTTAATGTGTGAACAGGTGTATAAAAGTGATTTTTGTGTGTTCTCTGTCTCCAGTTTTACCACCAAAATATAGATACCTTTTGTTAAGCTGGACTCCAGACCATTTCTAGGCATATATAACATAGTTTAGGTTTATTGAGTACTAATCCCAAAACTCATTCTTAGATTTTCCCTTTATTAATAGTTTCCTTACTATAATTCAGTAGTAATTATATTACCTTGGGGATTGGTCCTTCTGTGGCTAGGTAACAGGACCCTGTAAGTGCTGGCTAATTGGATGTGAATAATTCTTGCAGACAGAGAATAAAGGCATGTGTAGTCGGATACTATGCATGTTTCCCGGCTGCCCAGACCCAAATAATCACACAGAAACTATATTACAACACTGTTTGGCTAATAGCTTAGGCATATTCCTAACTAACTCTTACATTTTAAATTAACCCATTTCTATTAATCTGTGTATTATTATGAAGCTATGGCCTACTGGTAAGGTTCTGACACCCTTCTCCTTCAGCAGCTATATGGTGTCTTTCTGACTTTGCCTTCTCTCTCTCTCTCCTGATTTCCCACTTGGCTTTACTCTGCTAAGCATTGGCCCAAACAGCTTTATTCATCAACCAATAAAAGCAACTCATATGCAGATGGACATCCCACATCATCTCCCATTTTCTGTCTAATTAAAAAGGAAGGTTTCAACTTTAATATAGTAAAATCACATATACAAAACAGTTATCAAGCCAGAATTAGTTATAATATTTAGTTCTTTTATGTTTGGCAAATTAAGGAAAATATTTTTATCATCTATCCTATCTTTGTGAGTCTAAAGTTTTATACTTTATTTTTTATCATAACTAAGGAAAACTATAATTATTTGTCTTTAACTCTTTAAAGATCCCAGAAGCATATAATATTACCTAAGTAGACAGGAAGTACATTATAAGCAACTTCCAAAGTTTTAGAATTGACAGAGACATCATGTTGCCTGGAAAGTAACACCAAAGTTATTCTGTAACATTGGGGCTATCTTCATTCTACAAGCCCATAGTATCCAGCGGACTTTTTTATGAAGCAGGAAATTTGAAGATCTGTTTTGCCTTGTGATGGCAAAGTTTATTAGCTGCTTTTTTGTGTGCCCTGAAGAATGTCTGGCAGGTTTTTTTGTGTGTGAAGCAGGAACCCTGAAGGACCATCCCATGTTTTGGAAAGTTTAGAAGACAATTTTGTGGGACCTGCATGTCCAGTTTATACAGCATACCATCAACCAGTCTGAGCAAGAGCAGTTTTTTACCCAAATTGCTAGCCTTGTCACATTGAAGGCAAATTTCATAATGATCCTTCTTTAATGCCCATCAACCTCTCTGAAATAATAGGTGTTACCAAAAACAGACATGGCTCACTGTTAAGTCTAAATTCTTCAAACATTTTAAGTGCCATAGTTTGTAAGTCTTTGAAGTGTTGAAGATTATCTAGATGAAATACATATCTAAAAAATCTAACATGACTACAAGTTTGACTATTATAAAAGACTTTTAACCCATATTTTTAACTATGCATTATATTTTTAAATGAGCTGCACAAACACAATACCTTAAACAAGAGCATAAATACATATAACAAAATTGACCTTAAATTTGTATCAGTAGTCCAGGATCCATACCAATGCAACATATTCATCTCTATATCATATACCCCCTTTTTAAAAAATTGACTATGACCATTAATGATTTATACCCAACCCCTTTTAAATGAAAGCAAACATTTATAAGCAATCATTTTAGGAACTTGGGCCTAGTTTCCTCAAAACTACTTCCTGCTGTTTGTTGGGTAAAGCATTTCTAGGGTTTATAAAGACCTCTTGGGGGGTTCTTGTTACATCAAACCACATTAGCCTAGAAGGAATCCATAGGTTCTCATCTTCTGTGGAATGAAAAGCAAAACCTATTTTCCAAAGTAACATAGCCTTAGACTCAAATTTTGAAGTCAAAATAAATTTGGTTTAGCTTAGCTGCCCCAGAATCAAATGTTTCTCTGCTGTCAAAAAGTTTAAAGAAAAAAACAATAATATACATAATCCAGACCGTCAGAGACTTTGCATTTATTTCCCAGCTGCCCAGACCCAATAATCACACAGAAACACAGAAACTATATTAATTGTGCTACTGTTTGGCAAATAGCTTAAGTACATTCTTAGCTAGCTCTTATATCTTAAATTAATTCATTTCTATTAATCTGTGTATCATGAGACTGTGGCCTTATTGGTAAGGTTTCAGCATCCTCCTTTGGCAGCTACATGGTGTCTTTCTGACTCCACCTATTCTCTATATCTCTGTTCTGAATCCCTGTCTGACTTGATTCTACTAAGCCATTGGCCTAAAAAGCTTCATTCATCAACCAATAAAGGCAACACATATGCAGAAAGACATCCCACATCAGGCATGCTCTCCCTAGCCCTGTGCCTCTCAGTCTCATGTGCCCCTTTGGTACAGCTAAAAGTTTAAAAGGAACTTGAGTCCCAGAAATCACATCTGAACCCAGCAACTGTGAGCCGCTAACACAGGAGTCTCTTGTGTAAAGTTATTTCATATTTTATGCTGTGTTCCTCACCCTAGCTAGCCACACCTAACCTGTGTTGGTCATCTCGAGTTGTAAATGGAGTTATAGAAAAACACAGGTGTCCCATGTTCTCTAAACTTGCCATGGAAAAGTTTAACACTGCTGTTGTTGCTGAATGATCAATAACTGTAACGATTACATGACTATTTAAATGTTCTGGATATAAAAGAAAAGGGAGGGATGGGACAAAGTGAAAAACCTGCTCTACTTGAGGTGATACCCAGGAACCCTCACAAACTGACCTCAACTGTAGAATATTGTGGTCTAACTAAAGGAAAATCCTTTTGTTTTCTGATGTCTTGGCAAATATGGTGTCACAAACTACATTGTTTATGTGTAGTTTTAAGTATTTAAGTGTAAATTTCAGTCACGTCATTACTTTGTAGATCAAGTTAACTGGTTAGAACTCCTGTAATTATGAGGCTTGGAAAGTTACAGATCCAGATCCGAAATTATTTTATCTGTGCTTAGTTATCTTTGTAGCTTTTATCAAGTGTAAAACTTAACAGGTATTTGCAAACTAGTTAACCAGCCCAAAACCAAGAATGTCCTGAGATCTCAAACACATTTCCCCCACTTTCTGCTACCAGCTCCTAATGCCTCAACAGTATTTTTGGTTATGTATGACTGCGCTGTACTAACACGTACATGCAGTGGTTTTCACAGTAAAATGCTCCTGATTCTTGACTGCAAAGAAACTGTCCCACTGCCTTTTTAGAGAGCTGCTTTCTGTCTCACACAAACCTGTGAAGCTTTGCTCTTTTCTCTCCACCCACTTCTGGCCTGAGGAGCTGATAATTAACATTTTCAAGCTGACTGGTTCCTCCTGCCTGCTGGTAAATACTGCTAAATCCTCCTAGGAAATTTTAAGCCTGTTACTTCCTCTTTGAGATTTTCTACGTTATCTTCTTTGGAAGCAGTCTCCTTGCTGTGATTTTCCATTAAAAAACCATTCTTGCTCTTCTAGCTTTGACTGCTCTTTGTATTTTTTTTAAAAAATGCTCGAATTATAAGACTGTGGTAATTTTCCAGAACCCTGGATATTGTCTGTGCCTATTTTTACTAGTATGTGCAATGCTTTTTGAAGGAATGGACTTTGGGAATTTATACAATAGATTTTTTTTTTTCTAGAAAAGAACTAGCTCTGTCAACTGATTTATTAAAAAAGAAGTCAAGGTAATTCAAAAGGAGAAATGTTAATCTTTCCAGTGACTAATCACAAAATAATTGAATTTTGGCTGTGAAAAGGTAACTTTAGAGTTTTTTTTCTTCACATCAAAGTTAGCATTACATATAAACCTCTCAGAAAAAGAAAAATATTGCCTTGGATTAGACAAACTATTAAGTGACATTTAAAGGACATGTTTAAAGAAAAATGTTCTAAAATTGTTGTCATAAGGATTCGTATGCAAAGAAAAGACAAAAGAACCTCAGACTGGAAGAGATATTGGTATAAACATGTTAAAATGTATGGATTTATATATAAAAACCTAAGGTATTAGTCTCTTTAATATTTTTATTTTTTGAAATTATAATTGTTATTTCAACTCCTCCCCCATACTCTCCCACTCCTAAGTTCATGACCTTTTTCTTTAATTGTTACATATATACATACATACACCTAAATATATCAATACTACCTACTTAGTCCAGATGATGTAACATATATGGATGTAAATGATCTCAAGGCTACCACTAGGTATTGGATAACCAACTGGGGAAAAGAACTGTTCTCTGGGGAAGGTCGTCTTTCCTTCACTTCATGTTCCCCAGATGCCTTCAGTTTTTGCCTAAGGTTGAGGCCTCGTGAGATTTCTCCATTCCATGTCCTTTCCACCACCCCTATGATTGTTCAGGTGTTATTTAGGCAGCCTTGTAGATGAGTCTTCATGGGTGTAGCCTCTGACATTTTTAGATTATAGCGACTACAGCAGGGTAGTCTTTTAAAAGAGTTTGCCAAACTCTAGTTTGACTAGAATTTACCCCTCTAGACAATGGGGAGCATATATTGTTCTATGAGTTTTGTAAGGAAACCATCAAATAGCCTGGAAGAAAAATGCCTGTAAGTTTCTCAATGGCACAAACATGTACAATCACAGGGATAAGACTACTATATTTTGACTAAGTGCTGTGGGTTTTTTTGTCTTTGTCTTTGTTGTTGTTTTATTTCATTTTAACATCTCTCTTTGGTCCTTACGGCCTTGGCAAAGCAGGTGGGAAGTTATGCAGGCCTGAAATCCCTATGCCTAACAACAAAACATTTAGGGCATTGTATGCCCATCTTGAATAAGCTATGACTTTGTTTCATGCCTTCGTCATTCTGGAGAATGCCATCTGGAGAGGCTGTAATCTAAGACATGGCAGAGAAGAAAGTATGCTGAAAAGAGATTAGGCACTCAGAGGCAAAACCCCTAACTTGACTCATCTTGACCAAACCGATCATGGAGCCAACTCTAACTTTATTGGCGCCTTCTGTAAAATAACACACAGAGGAAGGACTTACAAAGAAAAGTCGCCTTCAGGAGGATAGTGACTCCATTTGCCAAGCATAGCTTGTGGGCTGGATGGTATTCTGTTTTTCAGGTGGGCAGGAAAGTAAGAGAAACTGTTTCCTTCACAAGCAGGAGGTAACTGACCAACCTGGGATTGGCCAGCTAGCCAGAGCCACAGTCTAGTTCATGTGGCTCCCCAGGAGACTCCCTGAGTCCTTTAATGTAGTTTGATGTGCATGAGGGTGTTATGAGTGTTTTGGTCCTTGATGCTTTTGGACAAAGAGAAGCCTCTGTCCTGGATTAGTAGCTACAGTAGGCATCACTAGTGACTCATGCCAGCTCCTGAAGGCGCCCTTTGCAGCTGTTCCTTTTTTCTTGCTCAGTTTAATGTAACTATTAAGAAGAAAAACCCTTGGTTTGCCAAAGCAGAACACACAGTTCATGGTGGGTGCACAAGAACACAGTGTGACCCAGAAAGCATCAGTATTCACTGGGGCAGCTGCCAGGTTTTGGGACAAGCACAGGGGAATGTGGAGGGTAGATCTGAAGCAGGGAGCCAGCTGGGAACTAGGTCAGAAGCCGAGATGTCCAGAAAGCCATGTCCCTCCACTGTTCCTGGAAGATGGTAATGAAATTAACCCAAGGAGAAAAAAAATGGCTGAAAACAAATTAATCTCAATATCTGTGGTTCTAACTTGTGACTACAATCCAAGAAACATGGCAGCTGAGTGTAGGTTCAGAAGAAAAAAATACTTGAAGAAATAATGGCCCAAATGTATGCACATTGTCTTAAAACGTAAGCTTGCAGGTAGGATTTCGGTTAATGAGAAAAATAGCAAATGCTAACAAGAAGAATGCCATACTGCTGAGAGTGAAGATGGGAGAGCCAGGGTGACCCTGTATGAATGATGGTGCACACCAGAAAGAAGCTGGAAAGAGCAAATAACATTTTCAGAGAGCCAAGAGGGAAAGTTGTCAGTATAAAATTATATCCAGGGCTGGAGAGATGGCCCAGAAGTTAATAGCAAGTACTGACTGTTTTTTTTAAAAAAAAAAAAATATTTATTTATTTATTATGTATACAATATTCTGTCTGTGTGTATGCCTGCAGGTCAGAAGAGGGCACCAGACCTCATCACAGATGGTTGTGAGCCACCATGTGGTTGCTGGGAATTGAACTCAGGACCTTTGGAAGAGCAGGCGATGCTCTTAACCTCTTAGCCATCTCTCCAGCCCCCCTGACTGTTCTTTTGAGGTTCTGAACTCAGTTCTTAGCAACTACATGGTGGCTCACAACCATCTATAATGAGATCTGTCCCCTCTTCTACTGTTTAAATAATAAATCGTTTTAAAAAAATGATACCTGGTCAATTTTGTTTGTTTGTTTTTAAAAAACAAAACCTCACATCCTGCCACAGGAAAGGGAGGAGGAGAAGAAATGGGAGAGAAACTGGGGAACAGTTTGCAGCATTGCTTTGCAAATAAGAGAAGTGAGGCCCAGAAGAATCATACTGGGGATGTTGTCAAAACTTCCCCACTCCAAAACTTGTTAGTAGTGAAGTAAGTAATGAAGTGCTATAGTTATGATTTTATGCACACGTGTGTATTTATACATACAGTGAATTTTCTTTTGGGTGTCAATTTTTTTGCAAGTATGTAATCCCCACTCTTCCCTAGACTGATGTAGTCGTATTTCATTTGTATTTTAATAAATAAAGCTTGCCTGAAGATCAGAGAGTAAAACAGCCCCATTGGCCAGTGTAAAGGTGGTTACACACCTTTAATCCCAGTAGACACTGTCGTTTGCTATAGAAAGCAGGTGGTAGTGGTGCATGCCTTTAATCACATGAGATTTAAGACCTAAAGAGAAATATAAAAGGGGAGAAGACAGCTTCCAGACACAGTCTCATTCTGAAATTCCTGGAGGCAAGACTGCCATTTCAGACACCAAGTAGAGGTAAGAGCCAAAACAGTGGCTGGCTGTTTTGCTTTTCTGACCTTCAGGTTGAACCCCAATATCTGTCTCTGGGTTTTTATTAAGGTTGAACCCCATTATCTGTCTCTGGGCTTTTAATTAATCATGCTACAGACTGAGGGCTCTGAGGTGTTATGACCCCTTTGCCTCCCTTTGTTGATTACAGTATCTGACTCACAGTCTACGACAGTAAATATTTATTGAATTGAGTTGAAAATACTTTAATGTGAAGCTGCTTTCAAGGTACCGCTCCATCCACTTTTATGAAGCAGAAGAGAAAGTCAATCTTACCAAATAAGACAATGCCCTTGGAGTAGCTGTGTTTTAGGATTCTGCCACATACCTGCACCTAATCGTAATGAAATACGGGGCATCTTCTATTTACAAATGTATCTGGAGTGCTACTTTGGGAATGTGAAGGATCACTTGATCTCAGACCTTCATTCCTCATTTCTATGCTGTGTCTGTCCTGTCTTCAATCCTAATCCCACCAAATTGTTCAGTTGGAGCTGCTTTGGTGATATATTTAGTGCCTCCCCATAGCACACCCCCCACCCCCACTCCTCACCCCCATCCCCCACCCCCCACTTTCCCATCCCCCAGTGCCCCCTAGACAGTTAGGACAGAAGAATTAAAATAGAGGACAAGAGTGGGAGAACAATAAAGAGACGTGTTGAGGAAAAATCGTGTGAGTTGATCCTTTTCCTCTCAGATTCTCTTAATTACTTTTCCCTCGTCAGCTATAGTGCCTTAGCTGGACCTTGAAGGGGTCTGGGGGCTGGTACCCCAAAAGACCCCATTCATTTTGAGACCATTAACAAACTAATCTTCATTAAGCTTATTTGCCAAGTTCCTATTTGGTTTTCTATTCCAAATTTATTTACTGCTAATTTGTGTTTTTAAAAATTTTATGAACCTCCCACATAGGTTAACATTCAAATGCTTGCTCCCCCTTGTATTTATTTACATGGATTTTTATGGGATATTTGTACACCATGCAAAGAAATATTACTGTGATTGGTTTAATAAAGAGATGAATGGCCAATAGCTAGGTAGCAGTTACAGGCATGACTTCCGAGTAGAGAGGAAGGAAGTAGGAGATGAATCAGGTGTACGTCAGATGCCAGTGAGACATGGAGACTGAATGAATGAAAGTTAAAAAGCCACGAGGCAAAATGTAGATTAATATAAATGGAATGATTTAAGTTATGGGATACGGCCAAGCTTTCAAAATGAACAGGTTTCCATGCTGCTATTTTGGAGCTGGCTATTGGGACAGAGAATGACTCATTACAACAGATAACTGGTATGAACTTTTGAATTCCTGTTTCTGTTTACAATGTCATAGTCTACTATTAATCGTTGCTTGTTTAGTGCCGCAGACAGTCCTGATCAGGACAGTAGAGGCATCCAACAGAGGCTGCCTGACTTCCTGGAATTTGTCACTTTTCTAGTTCTCCTCCCTTTAGCGATTAATGATGTAGAAGATAGGGCCTGGGATGAGGTTTCAGCTCTCTGAGTGCTGGAGATCTAAGTCCCCTCAGTGGGCAGAGTTTGGGAATATATAAATAAATTTATACAGTGTGCTTATACAAATGTATACCCACATTTGCATGAACATTTGCATCTATAATTCATCTCTATACATAACACTTGTAACTCTTTCTACTTAATATCTGGGCTCACATTTTCCGTCACTGATACAACCATGATAGCTCTAATTCCGCTGTTTCCACTGTTCTATTCCCCAAGTCACTATGCCGTGTCAAAGTGCACTATAGCACACCTTGCAGCCCATGCTTTCATCTTTCTTACGTAAGTTAATTTTGAGCACTGTTTTTCTTTTTTCTTGTGTACAAATGTGTGATCTTTGTACACTTTCTTAAATAAACCACAGGGTTCTCAATTTAGCTGGTTTTGTTAGGCTTCCTCTGACAACTGGATTTTCTTATTGCCCTTTGAGAGAAAACAAGAGTGAGAATAAATCAATCTACTATTCCCTTTTGCTGGATTCCACATTATGTGTCCTGTGTCTTCAATGTTATTCCAAAGACTAGTAATTTCTCTCCCCTTAAGTTAGGTCTCTCCTTGGGACCAGTAAAAGCCCCCAGAGTGCAGAGGGAGTCGTGGTGTAATGGTTGCTAGTGTGGACCTCACCAGGCCTGAGTGTTTCTATTCTTCTTTGGACATTTTCACTGCAATTAGAATTTCCAGTTGCTTTGCCAGAAGATGAGAATTAACCCGAGAAGAACATCCTGGTTCCACCAAGGACATCCACATCAACAGTTGATAAGTTGACTTCTTGCTCATCTAAGTAAGTTAGTCAAGAAGTGCCAGTGTCCTGACCTGGAAATCTTTGAGCAATCATGGGTTCTTGCTAAGTAATGCAGTCTGTTATGCTTGTTATACAGCAAGATTATAGCTGATACAAACAATATTAACTCAGCGAATCTTAAACTGAAAGTACCTATAGCCGAGGACGTAAGTACAAATTTAAGCCTTGGGCCCTGTTCTGACCAATCTATGGGCATGGTATCTTGAATAAAAAAGAACTCCCTTCTTAGCTGGAGTATTATGGGATGAAAGCAGACACTAATTTATTTTCTCCTTAATTACAACAACTCTAATAATTACAACTCTGTGGTGATTATATGAGATAATTTGACTGCTAATGAAGTCTGTAATTAAGAGCAAGTAATAACATTCCTAAGAACCCAGCACCAGTGAGACTCTGTGTGTTGTCCCTTTATTTTACAGCTGGTACAGATGGGGGAATAGTTTAAACTGGGTGAGACATGAAGCCGCTATGGGAAGACGATATTTCACTCTGAGGAGAAGGCGAGTACATGGGCAGCAGTGGACACAGAGGAATGTCATCCTGTGGAATCCATGGGGATCTGCCCGTGTTCCTCTCTCCACACTCTGAGAACACAGCACATGAGCACTTATGTGGAACGTAGTAAGGGTCCTCCTTCTAGGCTTTCAGGATCTGATTTAAGAATCAAGAATCATTACAACAAAGAAAGTTTGTAGCTGACATTTTGTGCTATAATTCAAAACTTTTCAATGTTTTTCATAAACAAGAAGACTGGAAAGAGTCTCTGTCTCTTAACATCTTCCTATTAAAGTGAGTTGTGAACAGTGAATACGGTGACACACAAGCCCGAGTGGAAAGGCAAAGCGGTCAGAACTGGTTCCTGTCAGACATACCCAGGGCAGCCAAGTCCCAAGAAACACTGACTCTGGATCAACACTCATATGAGGGCAAATTCAGGCTCCTCCCTTCCTGAGCCTCAGTGTCATGGAGGTGACATTGAATCAGATAATCAAGAAAATTTGATTATGTCAAGCATTGGTGCTGCGGGAGTATCTTCTGCTCCTTCAGTCAATAGCCTCTGAAATACCAGCCCACAGGGGTGTGGTATATTTCTCTTTAAAAAAGAGCAGCAAGCCTCGGGTCGCTCTCTTGGTTCCGGTTCCTGCTCCAGCGACTACGCTCCTTTCCTGATGGTTTGTGTGTATGTAAGTTTTACCCTCCAAAATAAATACCCCTTTAAAACCTAACTGGTGTGGGATTGATTCGCCATTAATTCCAGTGTTGGTTCTGTGCAGCATTTGTCACCCTCTGCAGACAGTGTTAGGAAACACAGCTTCTGTGTGAGGAAACCTGGTGGACACTGACTCTGGGAGAAGCACATTTGTCTAGGTCTGGTCCTTTTCTCTGCAGGGCTCACTGACTGCAGCTTGGAAGGCTGCAATGGGACGCATGCTCCCAGGGGCAGCTCTGCTTCATCTCCTGTCCCACGCTTTCCTGCTCTCAGGTCAAATATTAGACACATAACATATACTTGGAACTTATTTCTGGAAATAAGCAACTGCAAAGTTGTTTGAAAAACACTAATAATAACTTTGTAAACATATTCTTTTAACCCGTTGCTATTTTTTGAGCTTGTTTTAGAAGTCAATCCTAATCTATAACTCGATAGGTTTTTTTTTTTTTAAATTTTTTTCACGCCCCGGCCCGCTCCCTCGATAGGTTTTAAATGTTCTTAAACGTAGAACCTTCCTGTGGAAAAGTGTTTTAAATTAGGACCTATATATGCATATGTATATGTATAGTGTGAATATGTGTGTGTGTGTGTGTGTGTGTGTGTTGTATAAATAAAAAACTTAACTTTGTGTGTGGGGAATGATTCAGGCCATCTAGTGATTTCTTTGCAAGCATTAGGGCCTGAGTTGCATTTACAAAACCTATATAGAAATGTCAGGTGTTTCAGCAAACACTTGCTACTCCAGCAATGGGGAGGTGGCCAGTCACCCTTCTCTACTTTGTGAATTCCAAGCCATAGAAAGATCGTGAACTAAAAAGTGGTGAATGGCACCTAAGGATCCACACAGAAAGAAGGTTATCCTCTGCTCTCTCTATAAGTGTGCATGCACTCACACTCATGACAGCAAAGTGTTAGTAATGTCTTTGAGCACATTTATCCATTCAGTAGACATGGAGAGCAGTCTCATTATCACACGAGAAACATTCCCATTGTCTCAATTCTGTTTTCATCTTAGGGCAAAAATATTCTAGTCAAATCTAATAAATTGGTTCTATTTATTAATTATTATTAAGTAACTGTTATTAAAGTTATTAATAAACTTACCTAAAATATATTTTCATGGCACAAGATGTTTTTATTTCCCACCTGATAAGCTCTTTATAAATCTAGCAGAACAATAGTAACTGGAACAATCATTGGAAGGGCAGCAGTTTGACAGAGAAGCAAAAATGATGTGCTGACACTATATGGTGGTTTGAATAACAATGGTCTCACAGGCTCATTTGTGTGAATGCTTGAGCTTCATCCAGTGGAACTGTTTGGGAAGGATTAGGGAGGGTTGCCTTGTTGGAGGAGGTGTGTCATTGGAAGGGGGTTTTAAGGTCTCTCTCTCTCTCTCTCTCTCTCTCTCTGTCTTGCGTACAGATCACAGAGTAGAGTTCCCAACCACTATTCCTTTGCCATGCCCATCTGCTTCCTACCATGATGATCATGTGTAGAGTTTATCTAAGTTTGTTATTATTAATAAAAACTCAGGAGTCAAATATCAGGGTAAAATCCTGGTTGATTAGAGAAGTGGTAGTGAAGCAATCAGTGGCTACCTTTCCCTTGTTCCCCAAACAAAACAGCCTGTGAACCCTTCTAAGGCCCATCTTACTACTTCCTGTTTCTCTTTCTATGTTTCCATGATCCTCCACAACCTCTATGGCCAATTCTGATCAGTTAGTTGCTAACTCTGCTCTCTGATTTTAAGGTTAAACTTTATTAACAGTCACGTACTGTCAGTGCAAAGAAATACCCTGCAACATTCCCCCTACTTGTCTAAATTAAAAGGAAAATTTTAACCCTAACATATTAAAACCAAATAAAGTAAGAACAATTTTCAAGTAAGAATTAGGGTTCAAAATGTCCCATCAATTTATATTTGACAAATTCATAGAAAGTACTCTGCTATCTAGGCTATCTGGTAAGTCTAAAGTTTTGTAAGTGATTCACTTTCTATCAAAACTTCTATTAACAACCTAGAAATAATCCTTTAGGCCTTAAAGCATTTACTTAGATAAGCAACTTAAGTTTTTATGTTTTTCAACCTGCAATATGCTTCATGTTTTAATATGCAAAAAGCTTTCATTTTGGTAGAGACATATGCTGGAGTATTGCCAGTCTCAGTTTGCACAGGTATTCCCACAATAGCCATAACTTTTAATAAATGTTTGATTATATAATTGGCTTTTTCAAGAACTTAAAGAAGTTGCCTATTGAAATCCTGAATATGTTTTTATGATAATGGTGCACATATTTTAATTTTCTGAACTCAGCAAAATGAAACACACCCATTTGCCAAGTTTCACTTCTTTGAGTATGCTTTGGGTTACTTCCTGCAGTTAGTAGAGTTTGGTTATAAAAAGAACAAAGACAAGATCTTCTGAGTAAATTGGGAGCATGGGGTCCTTGGGAGAGGATTGAAGGGGAAGGTAGAGGCAGGGAGGGCAGCAGAGAAAAATGTAGAGCTCAATAAAAATCAATAAAAAATTGTTTTCCTTGAAAAAAAAAACAAGTAGGACATTTCCTTATAATTCTCTTCGCTTGTTGCCAAGGAATAAAAAAAATCTTTTCTCGACATGTGGTACTTATTCAGAAAATTGTTCATTTCTTTTATATTTTCCAATTTTGTGGTGTACAGGTTTTTGTAGTATGACCTAATGAATCTCTGTATTTCCTCTGTGAATGAGTTTCCCCAATGCTGACAGGGAATGATTGAAACAAATTTGATCCCAGGGCCTGTGAGATACTCTATATGGTGTTTCCTGGTGGCAAAGGGTTACCTTGCCTGTTCCTTGTTGATTTGCATTCATTAATCCAATGCTGGCCTTTAGCAAAACTTCTCTATATTCCAGAAAGTTAAGCTCTCTGTTTGGATTATCTGTAGAAAAACATTGTTTCTAGGAATTCCTTGCCTACAATCCCTTTTCAGATGACCTTGCTTGCCACAATTAAAACATCTGATATTTGGGCTGGAGAGATGGCTCAGAGGTTAAGAGCATTGCCTGCTCTTCCAAAGGTTCTGAGTTCAATTCCCAGCAACCACAAGGTGGCTCACAACCATCTGTAATGAGTTCTGGTGCCCTCTTCTGGCCTGTAGGCATACAGACAGACAGAATATTGTATACATAATAAATAAATAAAAAAATAAAAAAATCTGATATTTTTTAGAAATCATTTCTCCTATCCAAGTACCATCACAAACTGAGATCCAAAACCAGATGTTCTTCAGATCCATTCATCTTCGTATGTGATCTTGCCTTTAAAGCCCTAATTATACTTTTGCATCCTGAATTAGCCTTTTCCAAAGTCAAAGATTCCATTAATATTTTTGTCTAACTTTTAGAACAACTGAAGTTCATCCTTGAAAAAAAAAAACAGTGAAGGATTATTTTGAGCCTTGAATAATTTTAGTAAATGACTCATTCCTCTTTCCTGATTCCTCAACTCTGTCCCAAGCATTCAAAGTTGATATAGAGTTGGGCAGTGGTGGTGCATGCCTGTAATCCCAGCACTTGGGAGGCAGAGGCAGGTGGATCTCTTTGAGTTCCAGGTCTGGTCTACAAGAGCTAGTTCCAAGACAGGCTTCAAAGCTACAGAGAAACCCTGTCTCAGGGGGAAAAAAAGCTGCTATAGAACATAGGACTGAGGTGTGATCATCAACTGTCTTTGCAAATCAGTATACTGACCTTCACTGAGAGACTGATCTTGGGAAATATTAATACCTTTAGCCCTATATCTTTCTTATGACCCTAGCTTTCTCTTTCCACCATGTTTTCCATTGTAACTGAGGACTAGCATCCAATATCGCTAGATGTAAATCTTCCCATCTTTCCAGCCTTGAAGGACAGTCATGTTTTGAGCTGACTATGAATTTACCATCTGTTCTACGTGTGGTGATTGCATACCATATGGAAAATGACTGCCTCCTTGAATCTCCCAAATCTAACAGGATTCCAGCTAACTTCTGCGTAGCTATGGGGGTACCTATCTGTAGCTACCAAAGTTTCTTCCCTTTTCTCCTGGCGATTCGCAGGGCCGTGTGACCTCCGGCTTCCTGGAGACTCTGCACTAGCTCTGGCTTGAGGGGATAACTTAGTGAGAACCTGGTTCTCTTTGTTATGGTAATTCCACTTGTATTCAAGGTCTTAGCAGTGGGCCCTTAGCCTGGCTCCCCAGCTGACCCTGCCCGAGGAAGCTTTAATCTTCTCCTCCTGCTCCTGGATGGGAGGAGGCCTTGCATTTTCGGTTCTTCTAGCCCACTGGTATAAATACCTGACTTGAGTTTAATAAAGTTGCCATTTACTCTTGTAGATGAGCCAAGTCTCTTTTGTGTGTGTCTCTTTTTCAACCCTCAGGACAATCGTCCCTTCTCGTGGGCCCGAGTTCAGGAAGCGCGCAGCCTGGGTCGGGCGTGGGTATCCATTGGAAAGTGCAGACTCTTACACCTATCATCAGGTGATCATTCTTATATGGAAAATAGATCATTTAAGGTTGGTTTTCTCATAACTTTGGGTTATTCTTCTTGAGTGTCATCATGGGATACTGAGGTAGTTTCTGATCTAAATTCCTCTGTCTGTGTGTAGATACTTTTCTTAGATTCTTTGGTACATCTTTCTAAGACTTTTATCTTGTCAATCACTTTCTCATATTCTCACAAATATCAAACCACTTCTTAAAGAATAAAATATGAGTTACCAAACTGAAAACAATTATGTCTGCATTATGTCAACACCAGCTAATTTGGTTATCTCTTCATTCAATTTTTCCATTTCCATACACCTATTGTGGAACCATACAGAGTTCTAACTTCCTGAATTCTAATATTTCCCATTCTTAATGTGGAAAAGACATATATAATGTTTATATGCAAATATTACACATAAAGATATCAATAAACAATATAAGATAACAGATTAATAAATATTGACATAATATATACAATATATAAATATTATATATCTATAAAACTGAGTTCCTTCCTTAAAATATTTCCCAGGTGTCCCACTAGATTTGATGACTTTTCACTTTCTCCACAGCAGCAACTATGGCTATGGCCGTGCACGTGCATGGGGATTGAGTGTGACCAGCTGCAGGAGCACTGCTTGATTAGAGCGCGGGAAGAGTCAAGGCAGCCAGTCTAAGCAAGGCAGGCCCTAAGATACCATTGGGTTGCTGCTACACTGTACAGACTGGGCTGAGTGCACCTGAAGCTGCTTTGTGCAGGAGGTGGCTCAGAGTGTACAGCACAGCAGCAGCAGAAGCATGAGTGGGTGCAGGTGAATGTCGAGGTGGCCCAGTAAGGACATCCAGGGAAAGAAGGCAACCCATGGTGGGAGGGAGAATGCCACCTGAAAAGCAGACTTAGGAGGGTAACTGGCAGGAAAAACCTATGTGGCATTAGGAGAGGGTACTGGGGCCACCTGAATGACAAGCTGTAAGTAGGTGACTCCGGTGGCTGAAAGGCCAGTAGCAAGAGGCTGTCTTATGATCTCTTGCCTTGCATTGGATGCCAGATGAAGAGTCCATCTAAATTTATTATTAATAATTATAACTCAGAAAAGTCAAATATCAGGGTAAAATCTGACTGGTGGAGAAGAAACCAGTGACCTCCTCTCTCCTTTCCTGATACGTAATCCAGGGAATCTTTCTCAGCCCCTCCCTACTACTTCCCGGGTACTCCAAAATCTTTAAGGCTAATTCTATTCAACTAGTCACTAACACAGCTTCCTTATTCAAGGTTAATGGTTATTAACAGTTTCAGAATGTCAGTGTGAACAAACACCTGCCACAGTCATGGGCTTAACCTCTAACCTGCAAGCAAGGTGCCAACTAAATACTTTATTTTGTAAGAGTTGCCTCTGTTACGGTGTTTCTTCACAGCAATTGAACAGTAAGGAAGTCACGTTGTAATGGAAGAAGACTGTGACAATGATTCATGGAGTAGTGAAAAACAGTGTCTTACAGAAGTAGTACTTGATCAGATTGTTCTAGGAGAGAGAAATTTGGGAGACAGAACATTATTGGTAAAAGGAAGATTTGAAATCATGACTGAGAGGCAAGAATAAGAACAGAGCCAGGAGAGGTCATAGAATCAATACAAACAGGTCACCCTGTGCAGGGCAGTTATGAAAAAGACTACACAGTCATAAAGGGGCACATTTCTACCCTGGCATGTGTTAAGTAATGATCTACAAAGATGCCTATATCCTTAACCCTGGAGTCTGTACATGTTACTTGATAAACAAGACCAGACTTTGCAGTTGTCATGAATTCAAGAGGGAATACTACCCTGAATTACCCTTCCATGACAGCCATAAAAGATAAGAACCAGAGAAATGGAATGTAACAATAGAAGCAAATAGCAGAGAGAGATGCTGCAGCATTGACATTGAAGATGGAATAATGAACAAAGATGATCAGTTTCTTCTAGAAATGGGGAGAGGCATGGGAATGAAGTGTCTATAGTTCCCCAAAGAAGCTTGCCTGGCCAACAGTAATACAGAATCACGGAGAACTGTGAGAGAATAAATCCTATGGTATTTATTTATTATTTATGGTAGCCATTCTTTCTTTCTATCTATCTATCCTTTCTCTCTCTCTCTCTCTCTCTCTCTCTCTCTCTCTCTCTCTCTTTTTCTTTCTTATGGCATTTAGCTATAGTAAATCACTAATCTCATTCTGCATTGTCAACTGGACATTATTCTACACCACATTTCTTTCCACACCTTTGTCATTTCCTTGAGGAAAGCATCAGTGAAGTCTCTCAGTCTCTTGTCTCATCAGGGTTCCAGTCTCTGTGGTGATGGTCAGTTATATCAGAAGCATTTGAATTCGCTTTTCCACAGGTAACTATCATTTTTTGGTGTTGTCCGGGACAATGTTTCCTTATCCATGGGAAGATGCTGTAGGGCTAATTAGGAACAAGAAGATGATCATGGAGACAACACAAAATCACTTCCTGTTTCAGGACAGTCTTGACTTTCCCTCTTCATCTCCTGCAGTAGAATTGTGGGAACATGTGGACTCCTGTTTTCTTTTATACCTACACACTTGAAGGCTTTTCAACACTCCCATTCAAAATGCACCAACTTCAGGACAGAGAGAAGACACACACACACACACACACACACAGAGAGAGAGAGAGAGAGAGAGAGAGAGAGAGAGAGAGAGAGAGAGAACACTTTAGACCAACTCTCAGGTCTGAGTTAAAGAATAATACTAGCAGAGTGACAGAGAGGGAAGGGGAACACCTGAAAGCCAGGAAGCAGCTTTCTGTCACAGCTTCTGTTCCAGTTCCTGCTGGAGTTCCTGAATCTCAATGAGAGCCTGTCATCTGCAAGTGGGAGCTGAAACCACCCCTTTCTTCCCCTATGCTGCTTCTGGTCATGGTGTTTATCACATAGCAGAAAGCAAACTAGGACTGGTGAAGGATGTGAGAAAGGGATGTGGTTTGTGTACATGAAAACATAATACAATCCAATATTTTGCACTATATATATGTATATATATGCTCATGATAAGATTTTTATGAGACTATTCATGATGATGATGAAACAGAATTCAAGACACAATGTAATATTGAAGTTTTCAGAGAAGTGATTTAGAATGTAATAGATTTTAGAGATTGAGAGGAGAAGAGGCAAATTTAATAAAAAATTATTTTGACAAACTGACTCACAGGTGAGGACTTTATTAAAGGAGTTATTAATGCCAGGATCACATGGTAGTATCCTGGGAAGTATCTCTGATCTGTTATACAAAGTATTGTGTCCCCCTATATACACACACACACATGCATGTGATCATACATGCAAGCACACTTGTATGTACTCACATACACAAGCACACATGCATACATGCATGTTTGCATGCCCACAGGCACATACACATGCATGCATGCACACAAGCACACACACACATATATATATATATATATATATATATATATATATATACACACACATATATTTGACACAGGGTGTCACAGTTTAGCTCTAATAACTTAGATCTCTCTCTATATATATAACAGATTTGTCCACATGCACAGAGGTCTGCCTGCCTCTTCTGAATGCAAGGACTAATGGTATAGGATAACAGGCCTGGCCTGAAGCGTGTTCATTCTTACACATTTCTGGCTTTCCATTCTTACAGCACAAGATTCCTGGGGGGAATTCTGATTTCCTGGGGTTAATTGTTTGAATAGCTGATAAAATTTCATGCAAGAGCTACCAGTTCTCTGTTTTAGTGTAAAAACTGATCATCTTCTTAATATTCCTATATAGCCTGTAACTGAGACACATTTTTTATAGTTTAATCTGTGTACAATTGCATGATTCCATCAGATAGTTCTTTCTTATGTAGTTTTATAGAAGGTGGGTTCCCAGGTGGGGTGGCCATGGATTCAGTATTCTCTGCTCAACATATACTCACTGATTCATGACAATCTACCCATTCTAGATTCTCTGACCTACCAACTCACCCTTGACCTTTTCTTTTTCACCTGCAGCACTTTTTACTTAATGTAAATTTTGTGCCCCATTTTGGGCAGACTGAGTCAGCCCCTAAGTAGGAATTATTCGAGGTCTTTGCATAAGCTCCTGCATCCATATTTCTCCTTGGTTTGAGTTCCTGCCTTGGCTTTCATCCTGGACTGTGACTCAAGTAATGTAAGTAAAATAAACCATTTCCTCCCCAAGTTGACTTTGGTCGTGGTATTTCTTCATCGAAATAGTAACTCTAGGTAAGACAGAAATTGGTACCAGGAGTGGGGTATTGATATGGCAGACCTAATTATGTTGTTTTGGGGAAGACTGTGAAAGTAGTTTGGAACTTTGGGATTGAAAATCCATTGAGTATTGAGAGCTCAGTGGGCTATTCCGGAAGACCTTATATGATAATGTTGATAAAAAGCTGATGGAAGCCTGACTTGTGAAATTCAGTGGGAATTTTAAAAACTTTATTGGGGTATCACAATTTTGGATTAAGAACCTGTGGTGTGTGGTCATCTGGGAATGAAGAATCAATCGTCATTGACAAGAGACCAGTACCACTGAAATGAACCCCTTGTTTTGCTGGTACAACCTAGGAGGGTCAACTAGAGCTGAGAAATTAACAGGGATTAAAAAGAAATCACCACCAATGAGGTGAAATCTCCGGGGGGGGGGGGTTGTTTCCTTAGAGTCTATGCACAGAAGCTCCGTTCCAGAGGTGGCCAGGTCGTACCTACCTCCTGTTGGCAACCAGAATTGGTTGTGTAAGATTCTCCCAGTTGATACTGGTTTTGAAGGCATGAAGGGTTCATGGTGAGCAGCTGAGTCTTGGAACAGTAAGGTGTCAGGAGAGGCTATTGGTTAAAGTGCAGCCTCAGTAGCAGCGGAACGCCTAGATTTAATGCAGTCATACAGAAAAGTTGAAGCTCGGCACCATGAAGAAAATTCAGGAGAGGTATTGGTCAAATTGCAGCTCATTTACAGGAGACCACAACATTTTGGATAAGCCAGGACCATGGGGAAACTTACAGGGACAGCAGCAGCTGTGGACTGGAGCCAGTCTAAGCCAAGAAGAAAAGTGTCTTGTGCTTTGAATAGGTGTACAAGCCTATTAAACTTCAGAAGATAATGAACGAATTCCAGGCATTGGACACTGAGTTATTTACACAGTTGGATTTTGATTTTGCTTTGTTCAGACTCAGACAGTGCCCTGGTTCTTCCTTCTTGAAATAGGAAGGTGATTATTTTATTTTTGATTTTTCAAGAGCCTACAGTTAAGGGACTTTAAAATTTTAAAGAAATGTTGGACTTTGGAAGACACTTTGGCATTTGAAAGAGACCAAATTTTAAACTATTTGAATTTGTAAAGATTGTGGGTCTTTAAAATTTGTAAAATGTCTTATGTTCTGATGTTGATATTAATTAATGTGTCATCCTGGGGATGAATAGGAAAAAAAAAGGTTATAGTTTAAAAGTGATGTGCTTGTGTGCCAAGTTGATCAAGGGTTAATTGTGGTGACTAGTTTTTTTTTTTATCAACTTGACACTAGCTAGAGTCATATGAGAGAGAGGAAACACAATTGGTAAAATGGCTCCAGAAGATCAGGCTGTAGGCAAACCTTTAGAGCAATTTCTTAATTGATGCGGAAGGGCCCAGCTTATTGTGGGTGTTGTCACCTCTGCGCTGGTGGTCCTGGTTCTACAAGGATGGTAACTGAGCAAGGAATGAGTAGCAAGCCAATAAACTGGAATCCCCCAAATCCTTTTTATCCGCTCCTAGTCCTATATTCCCGCCCAGTTTCAGCTTCTCCCTTGGATTCCTTCAATGGACATATAAGTCAAATAAACCCTTTCCTCTTTTTCTTGGTGTTCTATTGCTATGACAAAATACCACAAGACAACTCTTATAAAGGAAAGTCCTTAACTGGGGGATTTCTTCTACTTTCTGAGTGTTAATTCATCATCATCATGGTGGGAGTGTGGCAGCAGGTAGGAATGGTGGGGAGTGTGGTTGCAGGAAGGAAGGCATAGTTCTGGAGAAATATCTGAGAGAGCTTTACTTGCTGGTATACATGAAGGGAGAGAGAGAGAAAGAGAGAGAGAGAGAGAGAGAGAGAGAGAGAGAGAGAGAGAGAGAGAGAGAGAGAGAGACTGATTTTGTTTTGGGCTTTTGAAACTCCAAAGCCCACTCTGGTGACACATTTCCTCCAAATAAGGCTATAATTACTCAAAAACACCCACACTTTCTTATCTTTTTCAACAGTTTCACTTCTTGGTGACTTGTATTCAAACCACTCCACTCCCAAGGGTCATGGTGATTCATCATAGCTTGGACAACTCTTGGAGGAGAGGGTATTAATATTGCCTCAGAGAAGTGAGAAGGCTCACCAGCCACACTCCCCAGGTTACACAGACAAGAATCAGTTGTTGGGTCTGGGAATGGGATTCTTCAGTTGTTATTAAAGCTATCCACCAATTAAACAGGGCACTCTTTGGTTCAGATGCCTTAGAATCAACCATGCTTCTTTCATATTCCACCCCCAATTACTGACTCACCAAGCTGGACCTTCTGTGGTCGATTGGTGTTCTGTCTAACTGGGATGAATAGACATAGATGTTTCAAGGAATGCCATGTGACAGGTAGATTGGGGAGAGAACAACCTTGTCTTGTTTCCTTATGGAGTCCTACAACAGCAAGTGCTTTACTCTGTAAGATTTTTCACCATGGTGTAACATTTCCACCAGATGGCCAGATTTCTTCTCTTATACCCCATTTTATTTTTTATAAAAAAAAATGTGTATTGGTGTTTTGTCTGAACATCTGTGTACCATGTATGAGAATGGTATTTGTGGAGACCAAAAGAGGGAATCAGATACCCTGGAAGCCGTGTTTACAAATGGTTGCAGTTGAGTGCTAGGTATCAGAACTGAGTCCCCTGGAAAAGCATCAAGTATCTTTCATCCATGAACCATCTTTTCAGTCCCATGGACCCTATTTTAAAGGGAGAAAACCCAAGAATACAGGTTTAAATGTCTTCATGAAGTCACATGACCCATGTTGCTGTCCTCAAGCCCATTATCCTAATTTTTTTCCTACTTTCCCCTTTAATGCTTAGCGCAGTAGCAGGACCGGTAGGCTTGGGATTGGACAAGGGATAAAGACTGAACATTCTGATCTGTTCTGTTCTGACTGTGCTGCTTCCTGTCCCACAAAATCCTGTCCCATTTTAAATGTTCATGGTAGCACAACTACTTTTATTTCACCTTGTAGGACATGTTAAGAGAAAATCCACTTTCTGAGATGCATTTAATAAAGTACATCCTTTCCTGCCCTATGGCTTGTACCCAATGTATCAGGTAGAAGTAAAGCTGGGAGGGAATGTTAGAGCATCATGAAAAGGGAAGGAGCACTGGGGCATACGGAATCAGTGAGGAATCGTGGTTGTAAGGTGTAACATCAAAATCTTGGCAGGAGACTGAGTTCATATAATTTTCTATGAACAATTAAAAATAAGATACATGATTCATTGGTAGACATTTCTATGAGGAGCCAGAGTCAACTTCTCTAAACACTGCTGGCTCATTGTGGAAACATGATACTTGGGTTTGTTAATAAATCATGCGGTGTGTTCTGCCCTGCTCTCAGTTACTCCGTGCCGCGCAGAACAGAGGTTTTTCAACAGGCACCTTTCCCTGATACTCTTCATTTTACAAGCAAGTTTCCGCTCCATTTTGAATGGAGAATTAACTGTGTAGCTGGGTGAACATATGAACGAGATCATCTCTCCGCCACCACTCATAGAGCAATGACTGATTACTGTCTGATGCCAGAGTGCAGAAAGCAAACCACCCTATCGATGTATTGGTATAAGCTGGTACTGTGGGGCCACAAGGATATCTAGGAATCATATTGGGACATATGTGTTCACTTTGTGTACAGAAGTACAACTTTTTCCCGAGTAAAATTTGCTCTCATCTTGGGTTTGAACACTTTTAATGTTCAGAAGAGCCTTGTGCTTTCTTTCCTTTTGGAGACTCCACTTAGAGTCAGGAAAATGACATCATAGCACAGTCTCACAGACATAGTTGCTTATCAGTTTTATTCACAGTAAGAGTTCACAGGCTACGAGATGGAGAAAAGATCTCTGTACCAGTTTCACAAGAACCAATTTAACATCTAGAAGCAATTGCACATTTATGAAGGAAGCAGGAAGCGAACTGAAGGTACAATTTTATGATATGACTTTAATGATTTCCATGCTGTCTCTAACCCACCTTTCATATTTACAAGCACTTTCTTTACAGGAGGAACCATCATTTTCTTTGCAACTCCTAGATGGAAAGATTTATAAGTGATGTATATATGACCAATTCAGAGGACACAGCAATCCAGGACATGTATCCAATAACGGTAGCCTAATCTTCCTATCCTTCCCTGGTTACCTTCTTTCTCTCCCTTTACATAGGAGTGACCCCAGTGGTTCAGAGCATCACGCAGTTATTCCTTTCTCCTTTCTCTTTCTGCCTCTGAAATTAGAATCTAGGGACAGCACGGAGCTGGTGGCTGACTGGGGAAACGGTGACACCCATTCTGAAGTTCAGGCTCAGCTTCTCATTGACTGGCGGCTTGAAGGTAAATTTTTGCACAAGAGCAGTGAAGAGAAGAAAGAGCTCAGACCTGGCCAGTTGTTCTCCAAGGCAGGCTCGCTTTCCTGCAGAAATAAAACAGAAGATGAGGTACATTGCCAGCTGCCCTTGGTGCCTGCACGGACTGGTATTGTCATGTTCACCCTGGATATTCTGAACTGTCACTGGGCTTTGTGTCTGGCTGTTTATGTTTGTTTCACATGTGTCAGAATGTGGAACTCCCGGATCACAGGTTTTCATGTGATACAATAGCAATGAGAGGTGTCACAGGTGATAATATACTTATCGCAGATGATGACAGCTAGTATTTAAGAGGTCGACATACCACAAGAATGACTCTCTGAATGGAAGCCCCACTTGGAAAAGACCGTGGGGTCACTGGCTGTAGATGACTGGTGGTTTTTGTCTGTAGTTTTTCTCATGTATCAGCTATGGGTATTTTCCCCACTGCTTGTGCGTTTATCTCATGAAAAAATTCCATCTACCAGGCATACCTATAGCTGTGGATGGTCAGGAAAATAATTTAGGCTTAATCTGCATCATCCTGATAAATAGAACTATTACTAGGATACTTTCATTACTCAGACTGACATAGGAAAGTAATAGTGTCTTCTCACAATAACAGCTAATTTTAGACTTCAGAACACATTTAAAGCAAACTGGTTGCCCCCAGATGAATATCTAGTTGCCCCTAGATGAACATAAAAGGACAATTTCCCAAGTCTCTATTGCTAATTCAAGGTCAGGCATAAAGCAATTTTAGTAGACATAACTTTCTCCACAAAGGACTTCACTATGTATTTGCAACCTTAAGGTTTAGTCCTGAATTTCAATGTCCCTTTCTGTTTGAGAACTCTGATCATTCAGAGCTATGTGCTTACTTTACTAACTAGGCCCAGTCAGTGCTACCTCCCTAGTCAGAAAGAAACTGTGTGATCATTATGGCTCTGTTTTTTATTGTTTACTCAAGAAGTGCTGTGTAACCCTGAAAATGTGACTCATATTTGCCCAGAGGGTTTGCTGTAAGGAAAGTAGGAGAGAAATGTGAGAGATATATCTGAAGGTGTGAGAGAAAAGTATGGGTGAAATTGGAGGGATGTGAGAGAAGTGTGTGTGTGTATGTGTGTGTATGTGTGTATGTGTGTGTGTGTGTGTGTGTGCATATGATGAAAGGGAGATGTAGCTGAATGTGTAGTTTGTGAGAGAGGTGAAGAGATATAACTGAGTGAGTGGATGGATATGGAAGATATAGCTGTATAAAAAAGAGATGTATGTGAAGTATATGGCTGTGTGGAGAATGCAACTATGTGGAAAGCAAACTAATTACAAAGTGTGAAGATTGTAGCTGAATGGAGAATATATCTGTGTGAAACTAAGTGTAACTGCATAGAGATGTGTGTCTGTGTAGAAGGTAGATGTACCTGGGGAGCGAGATGTATATAAAAAGAAAGATGCAACTCTGCAGAGAAAATGTCAAGAACCAGAGATTGTTCACGATGAAGTAAAAGAGACGGTTACTATCAGGCAGTGTGTGCTTGTTCCTTTTTTCTTAGGTTACCATCAGAAAGTGTGTGTTTCCCTGTTACCCTCAGATAGAAAAAGTTTAGCACTCAGAGAGAGAAATTTTCAAGTTGCAGTAATAAAGAGAGTTACCTTCGGGATGTGTAAGCCTTTTCCTAAAGACTCTCAGATACAAAACCCTCGCTACTTCAAAGGCATCCTTTCTCCAGCCCTAGTGAAGTTCTGAGAGCTTGCTTCCTGGACTGGGAGAGACGCCCAAACTAGACGAACGAAGGCATGACTAGTCTCAAGGTTTTTCAAATTCATTTAATAAACATATATGATATACCACACAATGGCTGAGCCGCAAAATCATGAACTGCCTTGTAACCCTTTTGAGGAAGAGCTCAATAAATGATTAAGGTTACTTTCAAAGCACTGGAGATCAGATTTCAACATCCATATCAAGAGGTGCACACACACCTGCAACTCGAGATCCAAAAGACTTATGATACCAATATTCTCTGCAGGGTAAAATCTCACTACCAACACATATATATCTCCTTACTTCTCAATATAAAGGTGGCCCTGACTCACTTAAAAATCAAAACTGCATTTGGTTTGAGATTGTGGCTCTCCATCTAAGCATGGTTTTAGAAGAAAAATTCAGAGTTTTGGTCTCATATCAGGAGAGCCACCTGGTATGGGACAGAGGGAAAATAAAAATCTAGGGACTAAGGTTATCAAAACTCTGCTATCAAAATTTCTACTTCTCCCCATACCTGTTTTTGTCTCTATGATACTTTTCTTTGAATATACATCTATCAAAATTCAAACCTTTCTCTTTTGATATGAATAATGTTTAACTCTTCCAGAGTGAACAATAAATTTTCCTATAGTAATCACTGAAGGCATCAGGAAGATGGGGCCCTGCTACAAAGACACCCCCCACGGTTTCATATGATGCCATTCAGTTGATAGCACCATTTAAAGATTGGCTTTGGACTACAAACAGCTCAAGACAATTTTGAGGTGTCTAGATGAGATGATTCAGGCTAACAGACCACTCTATCTGGGACTTGAGATATTTTCCCATTACACAGAGACTGGACAGCCAATGTTTCAACCTTTCCCCATTATGAAGTGACTGGACAACAATGCAACCTTTCCCTTGCAAAGGTTCTAGCTTGTTAATTGGGTTTGCTCATCCCTGATAGACGATTAGAAACAGATAAAGGCTTGACATCTCTGCCTTAATTTGGTACTTGTCTCTTGTCTCAAACATTGAATCAGATTCCTGCTCAACTCTACAGACAGGCATGTCCATCATTAATAAGTACACATCTAAACCTGGCCATCATCCCTTTCAAGGATGAAGATGCTGAGATGTGAGGACCTATGGTACAGCTATCAAACTGAGAATGGCCAGTGATCCTCATACAAAGCCCTGCAGTAGTACCCAGAAGTTTTCAGTCATTCTCTTAGAGCATCTAAGACTACCAGAGCCTTACATGGTCCCTAAGCAGAGCCTGTCATCTCATAGAGGACAACCGCTGAGCTTTCCTTTTAGAATCTCTGCTCTGAGAGGTCCACATCCTGCAAGGAAAATGTCTCCACGAGCAGTGGAGATTTGCTCAGCACCAAGTGCAAATCGCTCCACCCCTAGAAGCAATCATTTTCTGGACACTAACGTCCTGTGTGACCAGAACTGCGATAATCATCAGCAAGATTCAGTGTGACAAAGACTATGTTGGCCGGAGTACAGAAATCTGAAGATGTGTCAGGAAGCTGTCTGTTCCTCTACTCCCCTGAATCATCATAGGAAATATAAAATTAGTCATTTGTCTTGATTCATTATATTTTGCTTAATTCCCGGAGAAAATATTAGTAGGACTTATGCTCCAAATCATTTCCTGACTTAGAATTCTGGTGACATTGTCCTTCATCTTAGAGACCTTATGATACAGATGGCGAGCAGATCCCATTAGGTTTGCCACCTGTGCCCATGACACCCTTAATGTCACATGCTAGGCTTAATTGTGGTGTCTCTTTTGTCCTCTTCACACGGACCTGATCACCCAACTTTTTAAAAATACCTTTCAAGACTATTTTTCTTAATCATTATGGAAGGTGTTGTTCTAAGTATCTTCTTTTTTACCTAATGGGCAGACTGGGGCCGTGAGCATCTGCCCTATTGGGAGGATGTCACTTACATGGTATTCTCATCTAACCTCTGCTGGTGGTTGAATTTGAGATTTTATGGTTGGGGAACATTTGACGATGGTGGTATTTACCACGTTTTCCCTTAAGCAATGCTTTAATTTTTGTAAGTGAACACATTTTGTGACTGTTAATAAGCTAACCTTTCATCTGCATGTTCCTATTGGTATTTCTCTCCCACATTCTGCATCTGGTTACCAAAGTATGACAGTAGAAATTATATCACATCTCTCTCTCTCTCTCTTAAAAAAACCAACCTTTATTTTGATTTTATGTATATGGATGCTTTGTCTGTAAGTATGCCTTTATATCACATGTGTGTAGTGCCCATTGTGTTCAAAAGAATGGATCAGATCCCTGAGATGGTTGTGAGCTGCCATGTACGTGTTGAGAATGAAACCGAGTCTTCTGGAAGAGTATCTAGTGCTTTTAACCCAATCACCTCTCCTGGCCCTGTGTTGACATTCCAATATTACTCGTCCCTCTATATTTAATCACTCAAGTTCATCAGGAAGTGTTACAACCCACTGCTGACCAGAACTTGTTTTCAAAGCATAAACATTTCAGACTTGACCATTCAAGCTGGTGTTTCCTGATTTTGAATAACAGTGTATTCCAAACATACAGATTTTCCTTCTCCAAGACTAAATTTTGTTGTTTTCCATAAGTCCCTGTTCTTTTTTAATCAAACAATAATATGTAGAATGCAATAGGAAACAGCTGGTCATGAGGCTTACAGTGTCAGTTATGGCGTGACAGTTCCCAGCTTGGACTAATCACTGCTCTGTCCTCTACTCTGTCTCGTGAGATCTTGATCACCACCAATCAGAGCACAGGATGAGATGTAAAGCAGGGGAGCAAAGATCACCTAAGGCACTGATCTCATGTGGAAACCCGTGAGAAGTAACAGGTTCTTACCAAAGGATGCAGTTTGTGATGCTAACTGATAGAAAGGACATGAACGTGGGAAAACTTCCAATGGATGAGTCCATAACTTTGGTTGACAAGTCAAGGTCTGGATGTATCACAAAGAGAACTAAACTACAATAAAAACATAAGACCCTGCTTTATCAGTTCTTGGTAACTGTGATCTTGAATAAGAAAGAACCCCCTATTTATCTCTCTTCTTTGTAATCTGCTTATGGGGTGAAAGTAAACATTTATTCATTTTCTTCCCGAGTATTAATAACTATTTTGCTGTGGTGATTATCTGACACAATTGGCCTGCCAAATGAAGTGTGTAGTTTAGACTAAATGGCAACATTTTAAGTAACTGTAGCTGTGGTCTCTGTTGGTTGTTACTTTTATTTTACAACTGGTGTAGATGGGAGAATTCTTTAAACTGGGTGAGGCAAGAGGCCTTATGGGAAAAGAATTTTGCACTTTAGTGAGGAGAAGCTGGTTTATGGCCAGCAATGGGCCTGGAGGTACTGTAGAACAATGGTCTTGTACCCTGTAAAGATTTGTCACTTGCATTGGTTTAATAAAATGCTGATTGGCCAGTAGCCAGGCAGGAAATATAAGTTGGGTGAAGAGAATAGTAAAATTCTGGGAAGAGGAAAGGCTCAGTCTGCAGTCATCACCCAGATGCAGAGGAAGCAAGATGAGAATGCCTCACTGATAAAAGGTACCAAGCCACGTGGCTAACACAGACAAGAATTATGGGTTAATTTAGGATGTAAGAGTTAGTTAATAAGAAGCCTGAGCTAATAGGCCAACAGTTTATAATTAATGGAAGCTCTGTGTGTTTCTTTGGGACTGAATGGCTGGGCGACCAGGCAGGGACAGAAACCTCTGTCAATATGGAGGAATATGTTCCTATGGAAGTCGTGATGATGATCTACTCTCATTCTTCTCACCATAGTCCTAGCAATTATCACACAGGGCAATTAATTGAAATGTAAAAAGGACCACATTTCTAGTCTCTCCATATTTTATGGATCTGATTCATTAACGTAGAATAGTTGAATAAGTGATATATGTGTCTGAGGTTTTGTCTTTATAATTTTATATTATATATTATAATTTTTATAAATAGGAAGAAAGGACAAAGTCTTGTATCTTATCAGCTCTCCTATTAAAGTGAGTTATGCACAGTGAGCAAAGGGACAGACAGTCCCAGATGGAAAAACAAAGAGGTCAGAGCAAACCCAGGGCAGCCCAGCCTCAAGAAACACCAGCTCTGGATCAACACTAGCTGTGCAGACAAATGCAGTCTCCTGGTCTGAACCTCTGCATCACGAAAAGCGACACTGCCTTAGGTAATCAGGCAAACGTAATGATCATATCAAGCATTTCAGTGCCTTCTGTGCAGCATTTGTCACCCTCTGCAGACAGTGTTAGGAAACACAGCTTCTGTGTGAAGAAACCTGGTGGACACTGACTCTGGGAGAAGCACATTTGCCTAGGTCTGCGTCCTTTTCTCTGCAGGGCTCACTGACTGCAGCTTGGAAGGCTGCAGTGGGACGCATGCTCCAAGGGGCAGCTCTGCTTCATCTCCTGTCCCACACTTTCCTGCTCTCGGGTTGTTTGTTTTTCTAGGTTAATGCTTAGAACACAGTTATAAAATTAAAGAATCGCAAAATGACTTGACAAAACACATGCAACGTATGTAAGTCAATATTCAGAATATACCAGAACATTTGATTATGAATTCCACACCACTACCACTGCAGTCTTTAGAAAAAGTCATCACGGCATACCCTTTCCTGCATGTCAGGTAGTGCAGCAGATGCACGTACTAACTACAATTAACAAAGGCATTCCAATTTAAAAAGAAGACCTATTCAGGGAGGGTTCATGGGATAGAAGCCTAGTTACTTAAGCAAATACCAGTTAAAACTACCTAACAACTAAAAACATTAAAATTCAACTCTCTTCTATGTAAGGAGGCATCCTTTAAAAAGAACTGTGACACTCACAATGTCTACACAATGGCAGGAATTCAGCTTTGTTGTTCTCAGCAAGAGGCACGGATTAGGTCTTTGTTGTCAGGAGGTAGGAAACAGAGAAGAGGAAGTTGAAATCTCCATCAGAAGCAAGGAGGGGTTGACACTGTGTGTGTGTGTGTGTGTGTGTGTGTGTGTGTGTGAATGTATGTATGTGGGTGGACTAAAACCAGCTGAAAAATGGAGATATATGGAAAGGCCCATCTGTAAGGATTCCAGAAAGAAGAGAAGGGATAAGGTGGAGCTCTGAACCCCCTCCTGCTCATCACAACTCACCCATTGAGAATGGCAGAAAAGATTCTCTCTTTCTAAACTCTCCATTCTCCAAAAAGTGCTCCGGATTGAAAACGTCTGGGGTGGCCCATTCGTTGGGGTCCATGTGCAGTGCAGTCAAATTGGTCTGCAGTATGGAGCCCTAGGGAAGGCAACAAAGACACAAATAATGTATGGACTAGACACACAGAGGTTTGGTTGTTGACAAACTTCCAAGCCTCAGTCTACTTACCTTCGGCAGATAGAATCCAGCCAGCGTAGTGTCAACTGTCACTTCCCTGGGAAGATTTAGAGGGATGATATTCCCCATCCTCTGCACCTCATGGACAACAGCATTGGTGTAGGGCATGGAGTCTCGGTCATTCAGGCTGGGCTGCTTCTTCGGGCCAATCACTTTGTCAATTTCAGCCTGGACTTTTTCTTCAAGGAAACGGGAGGCTCCATTAAGTTTTAAACTTTAAACTTGAATGCTTTCTTCCAAAGATAGAAAAAGCCATCTTCCAAACTTATTTGCTTTTATTTCATCTAGTGGCCTGATTGTGATGAATTAAAAATTCCCTATCCCTCAGGAAGCCTAATTTAGAAAACTATAAACTCTATAACTTTCTTCAAGCCTACAGCATAACTATGAATTTCTATATATCCTGAAGTAATCATCAGGATGGCCATGGCTAAGCTCATATCTATGCAGACTTCCATAAATAAATACTTTTTACTGAATAGATCATCACCAGTACACTTCTGGTTTTTTCTCCTTGCAGAGACTGTGAATTCCAAGATAAGGACATCAATAGAGTTCTTGTCTGGTAAGGACCAATTTCCTTTATCAGAGTTGGGAAATCTTTGTTGTATCATCGTGTCACAAGGTGGGAAGAACCAGTCTAGCTCCTCTTTCTAAAGCATGAATTCCCTTCATAACAGGAAATTACATCCTCACACCAACACATTGGTAAGTAAGTTTCAAAGCATATCTACAGACTAATTTCTCAAGGATATGTGCTATCATGGGCAGTGAATTGCAGTGCATGTCTGGGCAGCATTGATATGTACAAACTAGGAATATTTTATGAGCATCGGTTTCTTCATCTGATTATTGAGAAAAAAAAATCCGTCTTATCACAAGGGAATTTTAAATTTTACATAAATTGGTATAATCATTATAACACATGGTGGACGCTTCCTCTCAATATCTTCACTGTCTTAGAGCAGTAGAGACTCAGCTGTTTACCTGCTTCTCTAGCTAAAGAAATCATTTCCCAGATTCCTTACAGAGGAAATGTGACATGACTAACACATAGCAGACATGGTGTTTTATCATTGGGACAAAGCTTGTAGAGACAAAGTCCCCTTCCTTCTCCAGTTCCCTCCCTGGGGTGCAAAGGCTGTTCTCATGGGAGCCACTGCAGAGTCTGCGAGCCTCATCTGAGCTCACCACTGCCACAAGGTAAAAGAATTTGGGATTCTAGATCTTTTACAAGGTCCAGCATGGCTCTTTCTCCTAAGAGAGGTATATAAATGTTTAATGTTGGCAGTACTGTACATATAAAATAATTAAATGGGAATAAATTTATATAAATCAGATTTTAACAACTCTGATGATTTTGAGTTAGGGCAAATTCATGTTCACGATCGCCTTTAATTTTCAACCTTCTTGCCTCCGTCTCTTAAGTATTTTGATTAATGATGTGGGTTGTTAATCATAGCTCTTCTTTCAGTTTTTAGTTGTATATTGATATAAGATTAAATATATGTTGGGGGATATTCGATCATACTGTGAATCCCAAGTTTGCATTTGCATTAATTAAATAAAATTAACCTTAGGTTTGGAGGCTGAGTTATCAACTAGTTCACAGAAAGTAATAATAGATTATCAGGGACTGAAGAGATGGCTCAGAGGTTAAGAGCACTGGCTGCTCTTCCAGAGGTCCTGAGTTCAATTCTGAGCAACCACATGGTGGCTCATAGCCATCTGTAATGAGATCTGGTGCCCTCTTCTGGTCTGCTTGCATACATGGAGGCAGAATGTTGTATACATAATAAATAATTAAATCTTAAAAAAAATAGATTATCAGAGTTCATCTCGAAGAGATAGAGAGATGCACCGGAAGTAGTTTAGAGGGGTTTTGAGTGGTTTGATATTTTTTGTTTTGATGGAAGAGAGGAATGTGCTTTTGGGAGACACTAGCTATGAGAGAAGGTTATCTAGCTGCTACTCAACCTCTCTGAGCTTGCAGGTTTTCACCTCAGTCTTTGACTCTGGAATTTTACTTCTAAATAGAATGATAGAGATGTAGCTAAAGCTACATTTAGCAGCAGTGGCAGAGCCAGTGCCTGTGGGAACAGAATTCCTGCAGGCTGTGCCCTGAGTGCCTGGGCTACTGACACAGAAGCAGGAAGGTAACTGAATTGAGCTGCTGACTGAAAAGGCAGTAGATTGAGGGGCAGCTACTGTGCTGAAGTTGAAACAACACATTTATCTACATTGTTGTATAAGTAATGGCAGGACCAGTGGAGCTTGCAGAGCAAACTATTTCTTCACAATTTATGCCTTATCCCTCTTATATTCTACCTTCCATGTCTACAAATTGAACTATTCTAGAGAATTTGTATCATTAAATATACAGAACTTTTGTCTTCCATATTCATGTATGCATCAAGATGTTTTTCCTCGAGGACTGAACTTCACTCATGGCCCATGAGTATCATGGATGCCTTAACTGTTGACTACTATTAATACTATAAAATGAACACAAATTAAACTTTTATCAATTAATATACTGGATGGGGAGAGGGCTTAGCACTTATGGCCAAACTGGATGATGTGTGATTGAGCTTGGGAAACCACATGCTTGGAAAGATCAACTTCCATAAACTGTTCTTTAATCTTCATATGTACACAGCGAAAGACAGCATACAGTGTGCATATATGCAGAAAAAATAAAATATACATATGTACACATATATATTTAAAAAGCTTTTTGAAATATAGTGATATTCTGGAATCTGTGTTTCAGAATGTTAGCCTGAAACATAAATTAATAGGCTTTAAAAATCTTAAAAATGGAACTTTCACGAAGAAAGGCATTTTAGATAGTAACCCAGATATGCATAATATAGATACAGATGGTATATTAATATGTATTAATATAATGTGTGTGTATATATATGATTTAGAGTAAGTTGGCTACCATGCAAGCATGAGAACAAGTCGGGATTACAGAACAGAGTGAAGAAAGTCAGGTATGGTAGCCTGTACTTGTTTGTTATCTTAGCACTTGGGAGGCAGAGACAGGAATATCTATCCCTGGTCTGGCAGAGGGGCACGCATGAAAAGACATTAGATACCAGAATAAATAATTAGGGCAGTACTCTAACTGGAAAGGATTGTTACAAAGGAAGGAGGGTGTGAAAGGGTGTGAATGAATGTTGTGTAGTAAATTCACTCTCTGCTGAAGCATACCACAATGTGAATTGACTTCTCTCTTGCTTCTGAGCTCCAAGCTTGTTGAAGGTACAGACTGTATTGTCTACACTCCTGGAATCATCATAGTCCTCACAGAACATGTGAAGGATGTGCTGTTTCCCATGTGCACATCGCCTCACATATGCTCCTCCTCTTCCTATTCCCCCATCCTATCTTCTGAACCCATTCTGCCTTGGTTAGATGCTGTCACCACATCTCACCTTGGATTTCTGGGTAGACCGCCATGTAGAGCAGAGCCCAGCGCAGGGTCGTGGATGTTGTCTCAGTTCCAGCAAGGAAGAGGTCCAGAGTGCTGCAGATGAGGTTTTCTTCATTGAAACTTGTAGTAGTTTTGTCGGGATGCTAGAAAAGACAGGGTGGATTTGTTCAATCATAAGATTTTTGATTGTCTCATAACACCCTGAGGAATCAATTGCATTAAGTCATTCAGACTGATGCTCCCTTTGATATTCTACAGGTGACTTTGCCGATACCAGAAACATGAATATGAATTTTCTGTGTTCATTGATTCTCTAATCTGCATCATGTTGCAAAATCAAACTGCACTGAATCCATCAATGATTTTTATGACAAAATATAACTTTTCTCACTTTCTCTAGAAGCACCAGTTTGTTAATACTGCTTAATGTTGTTGTTCTGATACCTGTACTTCATATGGTAAAGGATTTGTCTTCTCCTCTGAGCATAAATATTGCTTATATCAATATTATGCTAGGAAGATGAAATAACAGAAAAGATAATAAACACACACACACACACACACACACACACGTACACATACACACACATTTACCATTGTGCCCCAGCCAGAGGAGGAGCCCATAATCCAGAGAGTTGAAGCTTCCGTGACAAATTCAGTGATATGTATTTGCCAGAGGCCTGCTAGGATCAACAGGATCAAAACTTACATTTTACAGTATGGTTTGAATTCAACATGTTCCCCCATACATTCATGATTTAAATACTGGTTCCTTGCACTGATAGTATTTGAGGAAGTTCTTAGAAATAGGAAGGTAGCATCTAACTGACGGGAGGGATGGTAGCTCCTAGAGTTACACCCAACCCATGGCTCCTTCCTTACTTGCTGTTTTCTAAAGCATTGTGATGTGAAAGCCTCCATCATAGCCTTCTGCCCCATGAGCTGAACTGCTTTGCCATTCACTTTGATGAACTGAAATGTTCTGAAACTTGGCCAGATGACAGTTTTGCTTTATTCAGTTGTTGCTCCCAAATATTGTTGCTACAGTGATGCAAAACTAGCTAATATGTTCCCTCAGTGTCTTCTTGCCTTGTTCTATTATTGAATAGTGTTCACATG